>NC_043764.1:4174388-4489859 GCF_902148845.1 Salarias fasciatus | reverse complement strand
TCGCTGATGATTCAGAAATGAACACCGTCCCAACGTCTTCCGCTCCCACTCTGTTCCCAGAGGTAGAAAGGGAAGACGACGGCTCGAGCGAGAGTGGAGAGCGAGCGCGAGACAAAGAGGCATTTATCTGTATTTCCATATGTGTTCAACACTGGGAGATACTAAATCGCTCAGCCAAAAAGCCTTTAATAGATGAAGCATGTGTGCCATATGCTTTAGAAGACCATGTCGTTTGCGGCAGGGTGTTTGTCTCTGCACATTAAAAGTGTTTTCCATATAAATTGGTTGGTGTACGGCGCGATAGATAAGCGCCAGAGCGACGACAAAAAAAAAAAAAAAAAAAAAGGGACAGAATGGGGAGGGAGAGAAATCGGCGTCTGCGAATGTGCCATGTTTTGTTGTCTTAGTGTTGCATTTGTGTTCACACATTTAGCAATTTCATCCTGACACACTTGTTGACAAAAAGGGAGAGGCATCGCACAGTGAAATTAAAAGCTGTTTTTCAGAATAGGGTTAATTTGGAAGCTTTTCTTTTCCATTGCCCATCTGATCTCGCTTTTTTTTCGCAGCTTTGCATGTTGAGATCAGGCCTCACACGTGCACGCACGGTCTCTTTGGTGCCCGGTAGAATTTGCATGTCATTGAACTCTGACCAAGAGCAGGTAGCACACACACACAGGCGCCCTTTGTGTGTCCTCCAGAGAATGCATCAGCAGTCAGGTTTCACTTGAAATGCAGTTAAAATGGCCCTGGAACGCGTCGTCTCCATGCAAAATTGGTTCACATGCACTCTCACACAGATGTACAATCACTTAATGTGGATTTATACTCAGTAGACAAAAGACAGGCGATCTCGGTGGTATCTTAAAGTCTGTGGCTTTGTCTTGTACAGCGAGCGGGGTTTGTGTTCGGCTCTTCTCAGTCATGTGACTGCAGACAGCCTGAGATAGATTAGGTTAGATTAGATAGAACTTTATTGATCCCTCTGGTACAAATCTCCCAAGGAAATTAAAATACCAGCAGTGATACAAAAGTAAAAAGACAGTAGCTGCACAAGTAAACAAATCAGCAAAAGCAGGTGTCGATTCCGTGCGTCCCGCTGTGAGGTTGTAGCTCGGCTTCTCTTCCTCCTCATCCTCTGTCCTCCCGTTAAGCCTCCTCCCGGAAGATGAAGGGCGGTACAGTTTGACGACGGAGGGGTCTGTCAGATAATCTCATGACGGCGTCAAAAATTTTATGTGCAATTTCTCACAACACCACTCCGTTGTGGCTGCCGCTACGAGCTCCGGCCGCTAACAACCGAATGAAAAGCAGCAGAAAATGTTCACGTCGGCTCAGGCGCTGCATCAGAAAAGTAGTTTACAGATTCCCAAGAGGGTAAAATGTTGGACCACATCCACATTCTCTGGATACCAAATTATTTCCGCGGACATACGTGCCACTGGAACAGTTGTTCGTGTGCGTTGTTTACTTATTTCTTGAAAGTGGCAATACATGACATAGATGGATAGCATTATGGTTCTTACTTACTGAAGTACATCATAGAGCACATCTTAGTTCAGGGTCCACATATAGACCAGTTTCATCTTGAGTGGCCCAGACTGATGAAATAGTGCGATAATAACCTTTAAAACCTTCTTTGTTGTGGTGCAGAGTAGACGTGGTGAACACGTCCATAATTTCACAAAACCAGTTCCAACCGTAAATGAGTACATTCTCAACATAAAGCCAATTTCACTGATCTCTTCTGGTGTAAAATACAGTGAACTGTCCCCCCAAAAAACTTCAACCTGTTGCATTATGCATGTTTTTACAAACTCCCCCTGACAGCATGGCTTGGAGGCTAATGCTAGCTTTTGTCTAGCTTTCATGCCAGCATCACTGATAGCGCAGCTCAGGTCTCAGTGTTGTTAAAAAAAAGTTCTTTAAAATTTTACCAATGTGCTTAGTAGTTTTTCGGGCCACATTGGAGGCTCTCGATGGCCAGTTTTGGCCCACGGGCCTTATATTTTCCACCCTTGTCATAGATAAGTTTTCCCTCAAAGTGCAGTGTTGCTCTGATCTTTATGAAGTCCACATGTCCATCTGTATAAATCTGCTAAATCTGTGGGAGCATTTAATGAGGATGGGAGTCGTCGACGCTCACTCCACCCTTCTGTTTTCCATCTCACCTCCACGCACAGCAGCAGTGTTGCCCCGGTGTGTGTCACACGAGAGCTCCTTGTTCCAGAGCCGGCTTCAAGAAATATGGCGCTCGTAAAGGAGTTAAGGGTGCACCAGCATCTCTGATTGCACTCTCAGTTCAAAATGGTACAATGCATGCCTCGGCGCCGTAAATCAATGCAGGAGGCTCCAAGCAAGCAAGATGATTTCCATCTGCGTTCACCATTTCATACAAGTAACTTTCAGGTTGTTTTTTTTTTTTTTTAAGCTGTTCATGCTTTCAAGCGCAGAGGCGATGCAGACAGCTCTGTTTTGAATCACTCCTCTCCACAGAGGAGAAGGGCATCGCCTTAAGCAACCTCAATTTACCTGACACCTGAGCTTTTACACCGCGGACTCAGGCCGGCACTTAGTTGAAGCTTTCACTCCCTCAGTTGAGTCAGAATCTAGATCCACTCTGTTGCTTCTGTGTTTAGCTGCGGCGGTTTGCTGAATAGTAGATTTTGTTGGACGAATACAGCAGGCCATAAAAGTCAAGCTCTGCAGCAGGCTTCATTTTGTCCAGCGATGCCTTTGGTTTAATTTAAACTTTACAACAAAGGCAGTGAAAGTTGGCCCAGTGAAAGTTTGCTTTCCCTCCCCGAAATTCCAGTCACATTGGAACGGAGAGCACCATCGGTGTGTTTTTCCAGATGTTTGGGAGACGGAGCTGCAGAGTTATATGACAGCAGATGGACGCGCAGATTGTGTCTGATGTGAGGAGAAGATGCTCCGCTGGTCAACTCGTAAACGCTCCATCTGAAGCCCAGCAGCTGCGCTCTGTGTTTCTCCCCTCCAGTGTGTCAAACTTCTTCTCTCCTTCCTTTATATCCACATATTCTGTTGGTTATATTAAATGTTACATTATTGATTGCACGCCCAAAGGTCCTAATCAATTCAAAGCCTGTATTCACTGGATCTTATTTATAATATAATACCAAATAAGGCAGCCCTCCAGTGTTTGCAGCCTGCTGTAATATTAACCTAATAAGCCCGTGACATTACGAGGTCAGCAGTAAACCCGCAGCCTGCCCGTAGCGGATGTTAATAATTGCACCTTTCTCTCCGTTTAATGTTGGCCGGCATGGTGGCTGCATGCCGAGCGGCCATGACTTGTTACCTGACCAGTTTTATAGTCTTTGTTTTCTATAAAGTGCAAGTCGTAAACTGGAGTCCTCATTTCTGTGCACTATTAGTCCCAGAATTTCACATCTACAGGTTCCACTTGGGCTTCACCTTCAGGGATATACACGTATATAAAGAAAGATCTTACAATGACGAAGCTTGTTTCATTTTTTTTCAAACTAACCTTGGGTTTTAAATCAGTCGCCTGCAGTAAAGGAATAAAGACTCCACATCTGCTTTTAGTGTCGAACACGGCTCTGAATCCGAGACATTTAAGAAAAATGAGAAATTCTAACCTAATTGTACATTTACTGAAGAGGCGTTTAAGGAACATCGGTAATTTAGAAGTTTCGAGAACAGCCAAGGTTTCTCTTCTCCCTGGACGATACACCCTGCAGTTTTACAATTTCACTGATTTAATATTAAGAAAACAGTTTGTTGTATAATGGTTTACATACACACAGTATATTTCATTATTCCTCACTTTCTTTTAAATTCAGGAGTTGATTGATTGTTCACACAATAACTAAAGGAAACCTTGAAAGAAGTGCAGTGAACCTGAAGTTCTAGTGGTTCATCTATTGTTGGTACGAGGAACAATCCACGCAATGCAAATGTATTTCAGTAGTGTCTGTGTGTGTTTTGTTTTTTGTGTCACTCACATGATTCTCACGAGTGGATGTACCAAGTATCAAGCCGCACTGCATCTGCCGTACGCTGATTAGTGCCTTAGAAAAACCAGAGCCAATCCTAACTGCAGCCTTGTTAACTGATTGAATGATTGTGGGGAATTATGATTAGAGGAACGATCGTAGTGTGTTTACTGGAGTCTGTGTAAACTGAGCTACAAGAAACTGCACTAGGGTTACAATTCGCCATCAATTTCTCATCGTTAGTCTCCATCCAGCTCCGACACGCTGTCGCAGTCCCAGGCGATTTATGGTTAATCATGTAACCTCACATGTGTTTGACTGGGTGAGGAAGGTTCCACAGTTCTGAACATGTGCAGTAAAGCCTGCAGACATGCACACACACACACACACACACACACACACACACACACACACACACACACATAGAGTTGCTTGGTGTTTCTGTCATCTTCCAGGGTCGACCATGCTGAGCAGATTACAGTCGTCTGCAGCTCGCTCTCTCTCTGAATGCCAGGATAAACTCTTGGCTTGGAAGTGGGAACGCAGTGGCAGCTATTAATTACTTCGGGTTGGCGCCGACTGCCAAGTCACATTGTGTACGTGTACAGTACGTGTGTGTGTGTGTGCGTGCATTTACCTGTCATCATTTTTTAACACCTGCACACCCACACACAAACGCTTCAATCAACCAGGTATTGGTCGAGTCAGAGAGCCAATCACCATCTGCGAAGACGGCGCCCCTCAAAACTAGAAGCAAGCAGAGAACGGTTCGGAGGTGGGAGGCGGAGCACAGACCACCCGGGTGTGTGTTCCGGGCAGGGACGGAGGTGTGTTTGTGTATATGGAACGGAAAAAGAGAATCACCCGGAACAGCAGAACTGAGCACAAGCACACGATCGCACAGAAATACGCCTTCACAGGAATTTTTGCACTGTTTTCTGTCTTGATTTCCAGAAAGCCCCAGCTGCTGATTGGACTTCATCTTGCTACTGTAGGCATATTTTCACACGGGTGTTGATTTCTCCATCTTTATATTGGTGTTAGTGATTTGCAAGGCTCCCTTCAGGCTATACTGAACAAATGCTATGAGAAGCCGAGGCCTGGCTTTTACGATTCAGCTTCAGTTTTTTGTGCCGAAACAGGCATTTTTCAAGCGGAAAATTACTAAGTGAAGAATAGTCTCCACAAATCCAACAATGTGCTTGTGAGTCTGAACTCACTGGATTTAATAATCGTTGAAATGTGAGTTTGAGGGAAATTAAAAACACAAAGCACATGCCTGTGCAGTTAGGAAGGCACACTGCAGAACACAAAGTAATGTAGTTGAGTCTCTTCGACAGCCGGATTCTCTCCCGCAGGTTAAATTACAGCTATAGTCTTTATTATTTCAATCCTGGTGACAACAACAGCAAGGTGACATCTTCGTTTGTTAGTCTACCCCAAACCGGGAAAGGGTATTCTTTTTTAAGAATTTTATAAGCTTCAGTGAATGGATCATATTGTCTGTCAGTTTACTAATCCATCACTCATTTCACTGCCAACCAACTCAGGTTTAGTGGTAAATATAATATTTTCCACTCTGCAAGTCAAAAAACTTGGACTGCAGCTAATGATTTTTCACGTCAATAAATCATTTCAGCTCCGAAATGTCAGGACTCCCTCCCTGAGTATAACGTGTTGCTCTCAAGCTCAGATAAAGAACATTCAGTACAGTCTGTAAATGTGACCAGTAAGTTTTCTGTTGATTGACAAATCGCTTCAGCTGGGTGAACGCTGAACTGCCAGTGTGTGGGACTTAGAAGCGATTCGGTGGGAGTCAAAGTGTAGAACAGTGGATCTGAACCTTTTAGCCTTGGAGATACTTTGACTTCTTCAAACAGAGCTGACGGACTCTGGGAAAGCGAGGCACTTTGGATCAATTACACTTCCATGTGCATTACAGTCACTCTCTGCACATTTCGAAATGACAGAATTTGAAATAAAGAATAACTGATTATTTTACAGAAATCAACCTCCTCTGCCTCTGGTTCCATGGCCCTAAGGCATGAGAACGAGAAAGAGAAGTGCTAATGAGAACAAATCCCAAAGACAAGACCATGTTTCCACCATCGATCGGAGCAAACGTTTGTTTTTCTGAGTTTCCTGTAACCTTTCCTCGCAGCGCCACTGAAACCTCCCCATTTCAGCTCAGTCACACTAACTCAAGGCCTCTCTTTGTAATTAATAACGTTGTTTGTATTTAACTGTCGTTAATCATTAATCGTGCTGCTGGTAGCGCCGACGCTCGCTGTGCCCGTCACACCGCGTCACGCGTGAGCAGCTCCCGCGGTGTGTGGCGCTCGCGATGCCAACAGCCACAACGGATCTGGTTTTACATGTCCAGCAGTGCGTGATGTATTGGAAACAGAAACCGCAATGTTCTTCACAATTCAAAGCTCTTCACCATCTGTCCTGCAGAAGAGGCTTTGAGCAAAAATCTTTTCAGCTCAAGGCTGCGGCACGAGCAAAGAGAGCTTCCCAGCGGGGAGCAATAAACTATCATGTAGTTATCACATTACCGAGGCTGTGATTCAGACTTAACCTTGTAGACTGTGGATTTAACAGCACGACCGCACACGTCTGCACGGAGGCCCACTTTTTTTTTTTTTTTTCAGATTTATCTCCCAGATCAGATTAAATCCACTTATATGAAATGAATTTCTCTGCACAAATACACGTACGGCTGCTTTGTGACACCTGCGGTGGCTTCCCCCCTCTCGCGCCGGACCACCTCAGCAAACATCTGCTCTGTGGAAAACGCCCTTGAAGTAAAGCCTGAATCCCTTCCAGCTGCTGTCCAGCGTCTGAAGTCCCGGAAGAGGGATGAGCTCAAACAAGAAGCATCAGTCAGGATCGGAGTACACACACACACACCTCACTGGGGTGTTTAACGTCACGCCATGAATGCGTGCAACAGATTATCAACGCACTGAGTAGAAGCTCGCCTCCAGTCCGTCCCTCCGACAGAGCGCAGGTGGAGGCGGGGCCTGTCAGCAGACGCAGGGAAACACGCAGCGTGCTGCGACGGGGGAATGTGGAGTAATTTGATAAGCGCGTCCACGGGCATGCCAGGCCACAGCGGAAGACGCGAGGGGAACAATACCAGAGCGCAGCTCTACTGTAACAATCGACCGGTTGCCCGGGGCAACCACATCGCACCGCTGACAACCATCTTGTTTGGCCCGGCTGGCCCTGTTGACAACCAATTTTCTGTTACAGAAGGATATATCTGCTGCCTTTGGTGTGGAATCAGGCTGAATGAAGAGTCATGTTAATAAACGGGAGAGGGAAGCGTTGACAAGGTGGCGGCTGCAGCTGCACCACCTCCACAGGCGGGGCATTGTTTCTACAAGCCTCCAATATCAGCAGTTTGCGTTGTTATATCTTTTGTATAACGTAGCCATGTTGGTGGAATTCTTTTGTGAAAGATGAATCATAAGTCCAGGGAACAGTTTGTTTGGTGCAGCAGTCGTCTCTCAGTCGGACTGTTGCAGAAATCTTAATTTTTGTAACAGATTTTTTTTTTTTTTTTTTTTCCCTGACTTTGTCACAGTCAGCTTTGCTTTAAATGTATTCACTGCTCATTCTCATAGCTTTACCGTCTGGATAATGGAACATAACATGGAGATTTGTTCCAAATTGTGAGTGAAAAAACATATCACGGCAATTATCCGTTTGGATTTGATAAGTTTTAACACTCTGAAACATGCATATCATGGGGTTTAGAATTCTTCTTGTGTCCCTCTGTTTCTCTGTTTCTCTGTTTGCACTCAGTGAAGACGCAATCCCGTTTAATTTTTCAGGTTTGTACGTCATACTTCGCCGTATGTTTCTATTCTCAGTGGATCTGAACTAAAGCTTCCAGTTTTACACACCCCAGATGTGCGAGTTCAGTTGCGTTGACTTTTAGTCTGGATGTCACACATGCCTGCAGGCTCTGCCTTTTAAAATATTCAATACATTATATTTAGTGAGCAATGATGTTCTTTCTTTGTGAGAAGAGAACAGCCTTCTGGTCTTATACCTCCTTTACTATGCGGAGTAAAATTCAAACATTTAGCAGTCGGAACAGGAAGAAACACCAGTATACAACTGAGCATAAACAGCGGGCTGAAAGTAGAAGCAATATATGCAAGGTTTCACTATTCTGGAGGAATTATTATTCTTAAAAATGTCCGTTTGGATTTAGGTTTTCTTTTACAAATGACAGATTCTGTGACATAAAGAAGACAGAAAGCTTGAAGTAAAAACCCTTTGAAGACATTCTGGATTTGGAAGTCTAAATATCTAAGAAGTCCTTCATATGCCGACTCATTTGACGCCTCTCAAATTAGAGGATGGCTCTTATGTGACAGGAGCGACAAATGAGAAGCGATCGTCTTCTTAACTCTATGGAAACATTATTTCAGCGCTTTGGGTTTTGAAACCGAAACATTTCCGTGTGAAACGGAGGTCATGTGCCGCTGGTAACCGAGAGAAAAGAAGCGAAGGACAGAAATCTGTCACATTTTTAGCACATCTTGATTTCTAAAACCCTCCTTTCACCAAAATATGAGGCGTTTTTACACATAACCCTTATTATTTCATTATAAAACAAATGAAATATGGTTACCATTCTGCCGAATTTGGGAACTGAAAGCCTCACTCGTAGCCTGCCAGCTATTTTTCAAACTTGCTGTCATACCGCGGCAGATCTCTGACATGCATGCATGCATGTGTGTGTTTGTGTGTGTATGTGTGTGAGTGTGTGTTGCCTCACACTTGCGCAGACCGAGATAGGCCGGTTCACGCCGTGTGATGACACCGCCTGGCTCCCATTGTTAATGTTGACACCCGTGTGTGAATCTGCATACTGTAAGCGCTCGCTGGGTGTGTGTGTGTGTGTGTGTGTGTGTGTGTGTGTGTGTGTGTGTGTGTGTGTGTGTGTGTGTGTGTGTGTGCGTGCCGCCGCTTGTGTGTTCACAGCTGTTGTGTCGCGGAGCCTCGGCGCTGCGGGTCAGGATGGGCTAAACGCTCCAAAGAGAGGAAATGAAGACAAATGAACAGAGATGAGCTAAACACTCCTCCAGTCGGCTTCGTATTACTTATCACGACGCCTCCCCTCTCTCCTCCTCCTCGCCACCCCCTCCTCTTCAAGAAAATAACACAAAGCCACACAGAAAGACTCCCGGCACGGTAATGAAAAGCGCAAAAGCGTGGCACTTTTTTTGTGCTACTTTCGCGTCACCGGCAATTAATTCCACAGTGGCGGCTGGCGGCGGCCGCGGTGCTATAATACCAACGCTGAAGCCAGCGGTGCGTGGCCGCCGCCGATAAATCTGGATCCACACCAGGCACTTTCTCCCCGCTCCATTCCTTACCTCTGCGCGCCCAGTGTGCACGTGCACGTGCGCGCGTCGTGGCAGCTTAAAGCCTTTGAGGCAACTCAGGGAAAAGGAAAAAAGAGAAAAGAAAAGTTCAGGTTGATAGATAGGCAGTCAGGGGCGCGCTTTGATTTTCTGAAAATAACACAATCATATGCTACATTCACCTTTCAGGGCCGTTAACGGAGCCGGGCTGTGATGAAAAAGTGAGCGGAGTGTGAGAAAGGGTGCGGCTGAGGGACGGCGGAGGGTGACCGGATTTAAAAATGAGCCGGACCGCCTTCTAATGGACTGCATTTACCTCTTCTCTTTACTGCGGGCTGGTCCAAAAGCAGCAGGCAAAGCAGCGAGGAGGCCGAGACGAGGTTACTTTTTCTAATAACCCAATCAGAAAGTCCCCCTGTTTGGATGGAAGGGGAGGAGAAATGGAAAATGAAGTTATTTTTGGCCGTATCGACTGACAGGCCGGAGCCATTGATCAGAAGATGGAGAGAGGGGGAGGAGGACGTGGTCTTTGTCTGGGAAGGAGAGCCACGAGAGGGGGGTACCTCTGGCTGCTGAGAAGGCCTTCGGGGTTCATTATGGATGGGTGCAAAACTAGGGCACCCACGGCTCAGCCGGCCCTTTTCATCAACTCCTCGGGACGAGACAGAAGCTCGGCGCTCGATATTTCCTGAAGGAGCTTTTCAGCTGGCGACATCAATTTCAATCTATATTCTTTAGTGGAAGATAATACCTTTTACCTCCCGGATCTCCCGTCCTCTCCTAAATGGAGCCATCACGACGGATCCCCCCGCTTATACTTCTATTTTTACCAGACGATGGCAAAAATACCAACTGGGAAAGGGCTCTTTGGCTCGCTTTCCAGCCTTCAACACTATTCCTCATGCGTTTTTGCTTTCAAAATTGGTTGTTTCTTCTCCTAACTATTCTGAATTCCTTCCAGTCACAATGGCGGCGAGGCTTTGGGCACCTCGTTGTGATTAGGCATAGCAATGAGGAGCATATGGAGGAGGCCGCCTCCCTTTTATCCAGTGCAGACCAGCTCAGCACTTGAGAGCTGCCGCTTCCTGGCTCGCCTTCCAAGCTCTCCCCAGGTTGTCTCTGAGTCTCATCCTGCTGCCATCTGCCACCGACTTGGGCTCCCTCCAGAAATTCTCGGTTAAAAAAAAAAAAAAAAAAGATGGAGCGCTCTCTCCTCTCGGTAGCGAAGCCAACATGGAGGCCCGGTCTCCTCTCCAGCGCTCCGCTTTAAAGGAAACTGCCGGTGGCTCCGCGCTCCCTCTGGCAGGAGTGGCTGCTAATGTTGAAAAACGCTCATATGGGAGTAAGTGGTGAGATGGTTAAATAATTAAAAAAAACTTGAAGTGGTCACATGTTCAAGTCCTAAATCTTCTAACTTGCACACAAGTCATTGGAGGTCATATTTCAACTGCAAAAAGAACGCTGCAAGAAAAACTCACCGCATCTTAAAAGTTTGGAAACTTGGAAAAAAAAAAAACAGAAAGCAAACCAAAGCTTAATTTCTTATTTATTACTACTGCAGGTGTTTAGATACTCGCTGTGTGAGCAGTATCTAAAATCCACCTTGAATGTGATTGCCAAGTGGCGTTTTTTTCTATAATGCATCAAGGCAGAGAAGGACTTTGGTTCCCGCTGCTCTTTCTTTCTGCGTTTCACTATTTGCAGGGTATTAAATGGGATCACCTGCAGATTGTTGACCAAAAACACAAAAGAAAGGAAAAAAAAAGAACTGTTTTGTACAAATTCTGAAATATTAAATCTGGGTGTTTTACAACCTGCGATCTGGCAGAGCAAGTCCTTGTAATAAATACTTTTTGACAAGGAAAATAGTTTCCTGACATCTTTACTTCGGCCCCGGACAGAAACTTGACTCTGTCCAGAATAAACACAAATCCCTTCGATCCTGGGATGCACCTTTATACACTGCTATGGATTTGTGCTTCAAGTGTGATTTCCTGAAGTTAGATTAAAATACCGACTTATTGATTAAAAGGTGCGGAGAGAACAGCGTGGCTGCGTCTGCTTCGCTCAGGCGCTCGGGTTCACGGGTCTGTGCGGAGCGAGGCGCCACAGACGCCCACGTGAAGCCGACTGTGGAAAAAGTCAGGACGCTTCAGAACAACAACAGATAAATCACACGCTGTACGGCTACGGCAGACCTGCCATGAAGTGTTTGCTGCGAGGAAGCACGGCCCGCTGGGTTCATCAGGCGGCCTGACATAATTATACAGCGTGAAGCCGAGTTCAGCCCTCTGCAGCGCGAAGCTCCGCTTAGGCGGCAAGTCGAACCCAACATCTGCGTCTGTAACCCGTCGAATAGTATTCGTCTTTTAAAAAAACATGCCAACTGAAATTGGATCCTCTGCGATGAGTCGCAATCTATTTCTTAATAAGATACAAAGCTCTGGCAGCGAGGGGGCATCAGCTGGCTCACGGCGAAGTCGTCAGCGCTTCACGGGTTCCTCCGGCAAACTGAAGCAGTTTGAAGGGCGAATGAAGCAGAGAGAATGGGCTTGAAGCCCCCGTGCTGCGGTGACAGTTCCAGGGAATCAGGCTCCACGCATCCAGAGAGGTGGAGTTCAGAGGGAACGAGGACGAAGCGAGAAGGTGAGCGTGATGACGTACACTTTACTTCCTGCACGCTCCGTCTGCCCGGCCATTGTGAGAACATGAATCATTCCTCATGCTCCCACACAAAACCTACGTGCAATTAGCAGGCATAAAAATACTGCTCTGCGAGAGTGTGCGAAACCAAAAAACAAGCCTGCGCGACAGGAGGAGTCCGCGGCGGGTCTCTGGGAGGCGGCGGCAAGCTCGGAGACGCGAACACATGAGGCCTCCTCTCCTCGTGACGCCGGCTTCGCTGAATAATTGAATTCGGGAGTGCGCTGGCAGCCATGCTGCTTTTCTTCATGTATATTGCAGCCGAGCAGTAATCTGTTCTTGGGGAGCGTCTCTGTCTGCCTGCTGCCGAGCCGCTGGAGGAGATGTGAGGTGACAGAATAGGGCTCTGTCACCAACGCCTCCATTATTGATAAGATTGGGTGGAGGGAAGCCGGGAGAACGAGCAGGAGAAAAAACAGGAAGCGTGTGAAGATAAAAAGTTTGCTGGTGCCAGCACGCAGCTTGTTTTCCTTTCCCCATGTGACTCATTAGGAAGAACGAGGCTGTGCAGCTGATGGGCCCACAGTCGCCTTTCCTGCAGAGCCGCGGAGTCGAACGAAGCTCTATTAGCACTAACAGGGGAGGGAGAGCGTTTAGCCTGTTATTGTTCCAGTTAACTTCAGTGAGGTTGATGATGTTTATGAAACCAGGTCAGTGAGTGGAGCTCGACTCCGGCTCCTGTCATACCGCTGAGAACAATCAGCGGTTAAAGATAAACTCTGAAAATTTTACATTTTTGTCACTTTTGTGCATCAGATGGCATTGATGAGTCAGTATGATTGTTGTTTTCAAGTCAGAAAGTTACCGTCCCTCAAAAAGGAGCCACTTCAGCTCGCCATGACAAAAAATCTGCATAAAATTCGGCCTATTTCAGGATATCCACGAGACAGTTTCGTGTCCCTCACAAGGCATTAACGCGACAGCTGAAGAGGCAGAGAAGCAGCCGATCAACAGGTTTACTTTTGCTGTTCTGACACGAAATCTGTTCTGCTGAACAGGACTGGTTTCCACCGCTCAGGACTGAAGCAACAGATTGAAAAACACACTACAGCATGTGAAAGTTCACCGCCAAGGTGAGGACTTCAGTATGCAGCTGCCGTTGTCATTGTTGTGTCTAATCTGTCGCCTGTTTTCCGTCCCTGCCCCGTTCTGCGACGGATCCAGACAGACAGCCGAGCCGTCATATAGCCGTCATGTATTTCTCTCCCATAACAGGCGTGATTAGGCAGCTGTTCCAGGCTGTCAAGAGCTGTCATATTCCAGGCCTGATTTATGAAGACGCAGCACCTGCTGTAGTCTGGGACCTAAAAGACGCCGCAAATACACACCAATCGGGCGGAAGCAGCCGTCCTTTGTGAGATTTAGCCACTGCCCATTCGAGCATGTCAGTCGTGATGAACGCAACGATATTCCATAACCGCTTTCTGTGCGACAATAAATGTGGTCAGGCTTGGGTTTGTTCCTTGGCCGAGTTTTAAGTGAAGCGTAACTAGCCATTAACCCTCATTGAAGCTGTTATTGATCTCATACTTGATGTAGGAGAGCAGTCTTCCTGGCTAAATCTACAGATTACCAATAAATCACAGTGTGCAGCGCCAGTAATGAACACCCTGCGTATCGCGGCTGATTGCTGCTTCTGCGGCACACACAGCTCTGGGCTCGGTTTCGAAACATATTTTTGAATGCTCTCTCAACAAGGTCTGAGTCTAATTGCTCTGGCAACCATTGGGTTCTCGTATGGCCAAACAAAGTGAACAAAACAGAGAATTGCTCGAGGGTTCGAAATAACTCCTCACACCCAAGTAGGTGTGAAAAATGCATTTGCTCTATGGCTCGAACGGCCAAAAATGAGATGAAATAATGTTGCAGTGGTGCCAGTGCATGCAGAGTTAATGGAAGGAGGAAAATGGAGAGAGATGGATGCTGATCATCTGTGAGAAAAGCGAGCTGATGTCAAGTTTTTTTTTTTTTCTCTCCAGCAATTTCTACTCTAATGTTAGAGACGTTTTTCTTTCCCCGTGTGGAATGACAGAAACTATAATTGACATGATGAAACTCAACATATTAACCATTGACAGATCAGTTTACTGTTAGAAAGTCAAAGATAGTCTAAACCAATGGTGTCAAACTCCTGGCTCGTGGACTAAAACCGGCTCAAATGAAAGTCTTTTCAGGCCCATGCTGTGATCTTATGACAGTTAAAAAAAAACTCTTCAGAGTGAACTATGCGGTCTCCTTCGGTTAAAACACTTTGACACCCTTGGTTTAAACCAAGACATCCTCCAGACCCAGATGCTGAATTCCCTCAGTTCAGGACTGAGAATAGAAACGTGTTTAGTTTAGTTCTGAACAGGTCTTCCTCATTGGTGTCAGTGGGCAGAATGTAACCTGGACCAATGTCTTGAACACTAACTTTATTTCACTGACGCTCAGTAAGTGAGGAAAAAACATAATTTTACTGCAAATATAACTTAAAACATACACAAATGTCATGAAACGCGTGCAATGCTTTCTTTTTTAGTCCCTCTTTCCACAAATCCATAGGAAAATAGTAAAATTATGTGCATGGTTTGATTTAATGAACTTTTTATCAGTAATTCCAAGATTTTCTGGCAGTATTTTCCTTTTCCTGAGCCTCCTGTGGAGGCCTGCCTCTGCTTTATGAGGCGATGCTTCTGTCCGCAGCACTGGCAGCAGCTTTTTTTTTTTTAAACTTTAGCCAGTTGTTCAATCAGTTGTCGAGCAGAAAGTTAGATGGAAATGAGGGAAATGTTTTGATTAAAAAGTTGCCTTCATCTTCATTACTATAATTGGGAGACAGACAGCACTGGAAACTAATATCATTTTGAACACACACTTTGAAAACCTGAACCACAGTGCAGAGACCGTCTCGTCTGTTTAATGGAGGTAACATTTTATTATGCTGAGGATGAATGCTGCTGGCTGGAGGAGACATGACTGTGAAGGTAATCTGAAATCACTTATTCAAACGTCGAGCATCGAAAATAACTTCAGGTTAGGCACTCGTCATATCGGCATCAATCTCGATTTAGTTAAATCGATATTTCATTTGAACGATAATTGCCGCTGATAAGGGCGAAATGCAGGTAATGTGACTAATTCCCATCATTCATCTGTCGTCTTGTCTGTGTAGACTGAGGGTCGCTCAGGCAGGAGCAGGTTAATTCCAGGCAGATCCCTCATTGCTAAGAATATAACTCTGATAACAACATTAACTAACTCTGAAACCAAAGTGTTCACACACAGCTGCGATGAAAGCGTGTGTTTGATTTGAGTGGCGGCAGGAAGGGGGTTCAAACTAAGGTTCAGGAAGACAGTTTCTAATTCATCCTCCTTACATCCCAGTTTTTCCAGTTCAGTTCAGAGCCGCTTCTCTCCTAGCAGCTTTTAATCCCAGGAGACTGTTTTATCTGCTATCAAGACATTACAGCATCCGGGCTGATGTGTTGACTTAACAATAGCTGACGTTCTGATGTATCACCCAAGCTTAATTGTGGTGTCATTTTTCATCACGAGAACAAATTTGTGTCATTTTGAATCTCAACAGCACCTTTAATTATTCAAGCCCGATTTCTTTCTGCAGGTGTAAATCTGCCTGCGTTACTACCGGGTAGCTGGAATTGAAAAAAAAAAAAAAAAAAGAAAGAAAGAAGTCTGACGAGACGCTTTTAAATACATATTTGTTTGTGCTCACTGCTGCGTTTGCATGGTGTGTTTATTTACACTTGGTACCGGGGGGACATCATTAAAATTAAAAAAAGTAACCGGAGCCAGGGGAGTCTGGAAATAGCATTGACAAAATCTCAGAGCAGGAACTGCAGTGGCGGTAACTGAGGTGACTGAGCGGCAAAGCCAGCAGGGGAAATATGAGGATCTGCAGGATGTTTGATTGGTTTGAAACATGCAGATCTCCTCAAACAGCCCGAGCTGCCTTACATTCAGACTTTGACCTATTGATTTCACACTGAGAAACTAATCAGCGCAATAAACACGACTGACTCTGCTGCACGTCAAACCAGCACGAGTCTGTTTCTTTTCATACTTGTGTTTATAAGACGTAAGCTGAAATATTTCATTTCCCTCCATCAATTATGCCAAAGAAATTCTTTTCTTTTTCTTCTTTTGTCCGACTCGTTGCATGTGTGGAAAAGTGGGAGGGATGCAACTTGAACTTATTTTCCATCTGCCTCAGAGCATATTGGCTTTAACCTCTCCTCACCTCCATTTCTTCATCTCATACTGTATTTCTCCCCCCGAATCGTTCCTCCCCCATAATTCTCCATCTAGAACTATATCTCTCATTTTCTGCAGAGGTACGGACTCAAGCGGGCTCGGAGCTGCACGGTTTGGTAAATAAGTCGGTGCAGCGCGCGCTCGGGTCAGGGCCCGGGCGCTCGGCCGCGCAGCCGTGTGTGTTGCATTCAGCGAGCAGGAGCAGAAGGAAATTGATTGCTCCCTTTGTGCTGCAGAAGGAGAAAGCACTGTACTGTACCAGCCCCTCAAACACACACACACACACACACACACACACACGCAAAGGCTCGCCAATACTCACGCTCTCCCCCACCTCAGGAAAAAAAAAAAAAAAACCCTCTCCTCTCCGTCTTCAAGCAGAGGGAGCTGCAGAGAACAGAGTGAACGGATAGCTCTTTACGGGTTTTTTTGTCTTCAATTTGTTCAGTATGCTGTTGCCCTGATAACAACAACAACAGCGCGCTTGAAAAAGCAAGACAAGAGAAAAGTTGTTTTCTTCAGCAAATCCCTCTAAAGAGCCTCTGTTCCTTCCTTCTTTTACCCCTTTTTTCTTTCCGTTCGGCTGGTTTAGAGAAGCGTTCCTCACATTGAGCCGGTGTGAGGTGGGCTGTTTCTTTGTGAGCAGATGTTTGCGTTACCTCACGCTGGGTGTTGTATGATTGCAGCCAGATCAATAAATGACCGCATTGGTCCCCCGAGGGCCGCTAACCAGAGATCAATAGAAGCCGTGTAGAAGTGATTTTAACCCCGTCAGATACTTTACCAGGTGTAGCTTCCAGCTGTTGCTCTCTCCCTCTCTCTCTCTCTCTCTCTTCCATTTTCTTTTCTCTCGTGACGTCCTCGATCACTTTGCTGTAAATGATCGCTGGACCGATCTATCACTGTTCCGCCGTCCAGTGCGGGCCTCATGTAGCCTCAGTGTTCGCCTTCGTAACAGGATTACGGTCTTTAAATTACATTTTCACTCCAAAACATCGAACAGAGAGGAGCAATGACAACAAACTGAAAGGAAAAAAAAATTAAAGAGGGATTGATTAAGAAGGCAATGCATGAACTGAGGCTGCACGTGTGTGTGTGTGTGTGTGCGTGTGTGTACATTTGCAAACCACCTGTGTGCAGGGCTCAGAGTTTCCGCCGCCAGCCCGGCGAGCGGAGCCGCTCGGGCGCCGGTTGCATCACCGGCTGTTGCCATGGCAACCGGTCCCCTCACAGCGAAGGTCCTCCGGCGCAGCTCGGCTGATAGAGAGGCTGAAGCCCTCTCACGGAGCGGAGGAGAGCGAGATGGAGAGCGGCGAGGACTGTTAAAAGCCGGCCCAGCCGAGGAGCACATCTGTATTACTTAGCGTCAGCTGAAAAGAAAGGGTCCCTTTATTAGGGAGTAAGTGGAAGATGTCCCCCAGGAGTGCTGGAGCGTAATGAATTTAGACTCATCCCACATTAATGCGCCGTCGCAAACCCCCGACGCCGCCGCTCGGCCGTATCTCCCTCCATCACCTCCCCTCTCCCGACTTCCTGACAGTCAGGAGGTCATTAGTCGACGCCGAAGCCGCCGTGCGCACATTTAATCGCATCACGCTGCGATTGGCTTCACCTGAGCGCCTTGCTCGACACGTTCGCCGTTTGTGCATCGCTGCCCCGGCCGGCCCCCCTAACAAATTTTCGGCCCGCCGTTCTTGTCACCCATGTAAAGTTCAGGGCTGTTAATTATTCATGCGGCCCCCCCTCCCCCCCCCCTCCTCCTCCCTCGCCCATCTTCTCCCTCTCAATCCATCCCAGCCACAACAAAGTACGATGCTGTAAAATGATTCAGCCGTCTGTCTCTCCCTCCTGCTGCGAACGGCGTTCCCTCCTGAAAGTGGCTGTTTTGACTTTGCCGGGCCCGTTCTGTCAAGCCTTGTTGGGCCTGAACGCGCCGCCGCCGCCGCCGCCGCCGCCGCCGCCGCGGTCCGTTCCACTGCTTTTTCACTTCGTTTGAGGTAAATGCAACAAGGCAGCAAAACAATGAAACTGATAGAGCGTTTCACCAGGAACATGGGCTGTGGGGACATTTTTTCTCACAGAGCAGAAAGATTCGGAGAGTAATGGGAACTTTCTGGTTTTGGGGGGCGCATTTATTGAATCTGTGTCTCTCAGAATCTCGATAAGCAAGCAACACAGCGTGCTGCACGGATAATTTATTGCCTGATGAAAAATGCAGCTTTTACTCACCGTTCCCGGGATGAAAATGCTATATTTGAAACTGAAATTATGTTTAAAGCACAGGGCCACGATGCGCAGTGTTGTGAAAGAGGTAAGAATAAAGCGCGTCTGCATGCATTCATAACGCTCCCTGGCGGCGCCGGCTGCAGAATCGGTGGGAAATTGCCACCAGAGAACACTTTCTTTCAGGCCATGAGCGTTTTTCCAGCGCGGCTTTAATCACAGCGGCGCTCGGCTCTGCCTTTCACAGCCAGCCGACGCGCGGAGGGCGTTTTAAGGCTCTGACACCGTGTCGTAATCAACGGATGAATTGTCCACACGCCAGACGACGAGTTACCTGGCCGATGCTCCGGGACTTGACAAGTGCAAACTTCATCCCGATGTATAAATATCTGAGAGAGGCTTTTAACACAGCAGGACCCCGGAGAGACTACCTGACACACTCTCACACACTCGCATGGACTGATGAGCATGCACACCAGCATACTCACATGCGCACACACACACACACACACACACACAGTCACTGCACTTGAAACAGTGTTTGCACAAAGAATGTCCGAGCTTGCATTTCTACTGGAAATGTCATCAGTTTGAGTGGATCTGCTCAGTTTAGCGTGGAAGAGCGCGGCTGCAGCGCCGCTTTGAAGCTGCTCACGGCCCTCCAGGTCTGTTCACGCTGCCAGACAGACAGAACCCGGTTAGGGCACCGGCAAGGCGCGAAAATCTCTCTGTTGTGTTTCATCAGTTTTACAAAAGCAAGAAAACCAAACACATGAATAATTCTAATCTTTTTTTCTTTTTTTTCCTGAAATGCTCCGCAGCCGTTCCATAAACCACTTGATATTAAGAATAAAAAAAGAATAGACATAGCAATACAAGAAGTGCTTCTTTTCATAATGCTCCCATCTTCTCAGCCCAGCTGGAAGCTTCTGTCTTGGCTCGCCGCTCCATCAAGGCTGACTCTGTTGCCGCTTCTGTGCATTGAAAAATTGACACTTATTTTCACCACCCATGTGAAAGAAAACAATCTCTGAAGGTCGGACCTGCGGCGTCCCTGTGGAACGGTGGAGTTGTTCTCGATATGAGCTCCATTATCTGGAAGCATCTACACAGAGCTGTCACGTCGCAGCGGCACACGAGGGCAGAGCTTCTGTTTGTATGCAGCACCGCGGGAGGATGAGTTAACCGATGGCGTAATTTCTGCTTCAGAACATGGAGCAGATCTGAGATTCCCATTATACAAAAACTAACTAGGCCTTAAAGTCAGACTGTAATAATAATGTGTTGGGAAAAATAGATGTTGTGTATTGGGTGGTGCAATAAATAAAAATGCAAGGGGCACAAATGCTCTTGGACGCAAGCCATCAAATAAAGGCTTCCCCGAGGAGCAGAGCTGTGGAAACCATTACAGGTCATATATCGCCCTAAATGAAAAAAAAAAAACATTGGCTGTGAACTTTTATTGCGATACATAACATGGACTCAGTTTATGATGAACACACTGCTGAAAGCGCCGACATCTGCCCGAAACACCTTTGTGAAGGTTGTTTTACTTCAGACTTTGTATTCAGGAGGTGTGGACTCGACCACAACAGACAGTCCTCTAATAACGACTGAGGGGGGAATGCAGTAAATGCTGCAGTTTCCTGCAGCAGTCCCAAATTTAAAGTTCCCTTATACGATCACAGGCTATTCTGCGGCTCTTTTAGTCATTGTAACTGCAATCTGAAGCGTTGATGGTTTTATTTGTGTTTCTGTTTTGACTGTATTGTAATTTACAGTGCATCTATTCTATATTCTATCAGTAAAATTATTATTGTTGGGATTATTTTTATGAAAATGTGCGCTGCTAACGGCACATTATCAGTTTTGAGGCTAAAATCGAGACAGTAAATCCTCCCTGCTCGGTGGATCAGGATTCCTACTGGGGTGAACCCTGTCATAATAAACACTGAACAATCCAACACTCGGAATCATTTGAAAAGCGCTTGTGTTGTGACATCTGCTCATCCGTCGACGGTCTGTCCGCTGACTAAGTTTTGCTGGTGTTGTACTTTAGCTTTCAGTCCTGGTGGATAACCCTCACATCCACAGCCGGGTTTGCCCCCCCCCCCTCTCTCTTTTTCCTGAAGACATTGGAAGTGTCAAACGTGTGCGTTCTCCGGGGCCTTCCAGAAGATTCTTCCCAGCTCAGAATTCCCTCTCCAGCAGTCTGCTGTTTGTTGGCTCCGTCCAGGAGCAGCACTTGATACCGTGGCTCTGACGGAGCCCTCAGCTCCGGTGTCAGCCTTTTGTCAGTCAGATAAGCTGCAGGCTGCTGTGAGATTTCGTTCTAGGAAAAACATCTGGTTCCCCTCCATCACCGACGGCTCCGTTCCCTGCCCATCCCTACAGTCTGTAATTTTAGTGGGATGCTGTTCTGAAAATATTGTTTTTGTTTGCTCTTTTTTTATTTTCCGAATCACGGTTGTGAAACACTCAGACGTCAGAGAGATTTTTCCGGGTGACCCAGAGCTTCACTCTTCACTCTCTTGTGCTGTTTTTTTGCTGTCATGCTATCAGACACCCCTCTCCCCTCTCTTGTACACATCTGACACAGTTCGATTGAATTTCACCTCTTGTCACTCGGCTCGCATGGCTTCGCCTGGGAGCTGCAAGCCAAGAACACACACACACACACACACACACACACACACACACACACACACACACACACCACACACACAACATGTTGACGCCAGAGCAGTGGGCCAGTCATGACAGGGCTTTCATGCCAGCACCCACTCTCACTCACATGTGTGTTTGTGTGCGTGTGTGTGTGTGTGTGTGTGTGTCTGTCTGTGACACCTAATGCCTACACCTCTCAGGCACACACAGTCAGGAATACAGATGCCTTCACGGGTATCTTTGCAAACATACACACACACACACACACACATGCACGCTCAGTACTTTCTCCCCTGGTACAAAAGAGAGTGAGCTCAGGTAGCTGTCAGGCGCTCCCCCACAGGGAACAGTGGGCAAGTCAAAAACAGCCTCCTCGCCTGTCACTCTGCGCACACACACTCACACACACACACACACACACACACACACACACACACACACACACACACACACACACACACATGCACACAAGTCTTTGTGTAGAGCACAGACAACTGGTCCAGCATCTGTCCACGGCATCTCATTCTGTCTCTCGCCTCACACCAAAGCACATTGTGTGTGTGTGTGTGAGTGTGTAGGTGTGTGTGAGTGTGTGAGAAACTATCAGAGCGTCTGTGGGTCCAGTAACGCCGCGGCCACCTGCCAGTCGGTCGAAGCGGACACGCCGCCTTCCGCTCCGTCCGGGCCTGGAAGCCGGCGATAAGGAATGGTTGTGTGTGGTTTTGCACATATGTGTGAGTTTGTGACACATATATCCTCTGCAGCGACACCGACTCCAAACTGAGCGGACTTGGACGTCGACTTGCTTTCATGCATTGATTTCCAATTGGACCGGCTACCTGTGAGAGCTTTCCACGTCTTTTAACACGCGGCGGCGAGGCGAGGACGTCACGCCAGCTGGCTGCCCAGCAGCCCCTCTGAGTGGGCACGGAGCCACGGCAGCTGGAACTGCCACAGCGCGGGTCAATTACTCTCTAAGCTGATGTTGTGTACAAGCAACAACACAACCACATGCACATGCTCCCCGTCGGCCTCCGCTCGGCCGCCGCGGACAAACCCTACGTTTTGCTGCTTCACGCTGGATCAAAGCCGACGAATCGGTGGGAGGTTTTGGGATCAAAGTCTTAAGAGTTGTTGTTGCCGGACTCGCCAAGCCTTGAAGTGTTTGTGTAACCTCAGTTTGTCTCCGTCTTGCTGTCCCTATGTGCTTCTTTTTTCTTTTTCCAACCTGCGTAGTGGATCAGTGGTGTTTGAAAGACCGTGGCCTCTCCAGAGGGTGAACAGGCAGTCCGGGAGACCGCCTGTATCAGCCCGCTGCCTGCAGATTGATTTTAATGTTGCTGCCGGCTGAAATTTTAACACTGGAGCTTTTTCAGAATTGGCAAGAAGGGCTCAGCTCACGCAGCAGCACTCTGCTTGCTCTGCATGGATGGACAGATTCTCCCTGAATGAATGGAGAGCATCTGTTTGCTTTACGCCAGGATCACATTTAATCCCCGATGCCTTTGTGCTCCTGAACTGTGCCGAGTTCCCCACCAAGACCCCAGCGACTGGCATAGATTGAGACGAACCTGTTCAGGCATGCCTGCGGAGTGCGAAAACATCAACTTTTACCCACAAGTAGATCATGAAAACTTTCCCAAAGAGGAGCGAGAGGAAAAGTTTGCTCATGCATAATCAGCTCTAGAATAATTGCGGCACCAAGACCACATCCATTAAAGTGTTTAACTGAATATGCATTAGGCGGCGTTGTTCAGCTCAGACGCTCTCACATCAGTTCTGACTCGCTGGTCTCTCTGTCTCTGTCTCGCAGGCTGCAGAGGGATGCTGTGCGGCTTCGGCGCCGTGTGTGAGCGCGACCCGTCCGACCCGGCCAAGGCTGAGTGTGTCTGCAAGCGAGTGGAATGCCCGTCGTTGGTGGCGCCTGTCTGCGGCTCCGACTCCTCCACCTACTCCAACGAGTGCGAGCTGGAGAGAGCCCAGTGCAACGCGCAGCGGCGCATCAAGGTGCTTCGCAAAGGACCCTGCTGTAAGTACCTGTAACCGCACGGACCCAGGAAACAGCTCACTCCGCGAGGAGAGTGAAAAATACCTTTTGCAATCACCTGGTTGTGATTTTTTTTCTGAGATGATTTCATGTGTGTGTTTTTTTTTTTAAAATTCCACTGAAATCTGTGGGCTGGTCAGCCTTTCTATGTCTCATCTGACTATGAAGCATAATTGGGATAAAAGTAAGTGGATTAGAAGTTTGACATCCGGATTCTCCTCCTTCCAAAGAACACATCGCAGATTTAATATTTGAAGACGAAAGTTGAATGAGTCTATTTGTCCGCTGCACTGACCTCGACACAATCCTTGAACTTCTAAATTAGACTGATCAGGTTGTCTGAACGCTTTGGGCTTTTTCCGAATTTTAAAATTTTCTTTGAGTGTATCACTATCAGAGTTTTAACATTTTGAGAGATGAAAGTGAGGCCTTTGATCCGTGTTTCATTACCTCTCTGTGCTTCATACTGCAGACGCCTCTGAAGGGTCACAACTCATCTTTTCCTACATGGAGTGAAAAGTAGCGCTCATGTAGGATCAGTCGCTGCTGCATTGTTTTGGACAGATTTTACAAAGCGTAGGCTTTGAAACGCATAACAAGTCTAATACTGAAAAGTGGGCCTCTGAAAAACACTTGTAGCTTATTTTATGTACTTTACACCCACAAATTTGAATACATTTCTCAAATAATACAGTGAGGGAATGTTTGGCTGCTCTGAATCTGCTTGATCATCAGGTTTACATTACGGCCGGTTCACTCTGTCACAGACCTCTGCTACCCGCTGGCATCTGTCCCCTGAACACTAGACACTGAACACTCAACACTAGAACTTAAAAATCCACTTTTGACAAAAAACAGAATAGAAAAGTACAGTGAGGTCCATGTTTCATAGAATGTAACAGTGGAGGATAAAAATGCTGCTGACAATAAAAGGACGACACAACGGTGTCAACACTCGATGAATCGCTGTAGAACTAACACATGAACTGTCTGTGAAACGTAGAGACATCAGAACACGTCCACCACATCCAATTTTCTTTTTATAAATATTTCTGATTGTTAGTCGATGCAAGTAGTTTGAATTGAACTCTGATGTTGAGAAAGATTATTTTTGATTCTCATTGCATCCAAATACTAATTATTAACAAGACAGTGAGACGTTCCAACAATATGTGATTGTTTTAAAAGTAATTACACATAAATCTGAATTAAAGTAGAGTATTAGGGGTCTTCAGGTTAAGGACGAAGATGCTGTCTGGTTCAAATCCCACTGCTGGTATACTTAGGTCCATTTACGACATGGTTTGTCAAGTGTGGTTTACATGGAGAACGAGCTGCAAAACACTGCTTTTTCAGTGGCTCCAAGCACCGTTGTTATATAAAGAAACACCCAAAACAAAGGTTTTTCATTTTCACTTGAAAATGCTGTGCCCCAGTTTCCCCGAAATACAAGTCGGAACAAACACATTTTCTCCTTCAAATGGACAAACTCAGCTTCCGTCGACTGCAGTGTTTAGAGGCTGAACTCCTCAGATTCAAACCTGAAACCCTGTTGTGAGTCGTCAGCGCTGACCGCTGAATCATCTCCGATCCACAGAAAATGAGTCCAAATTAAACCACATTTGTTAAGTGGAAGTGATTAAGTTGGTGAAGCATGCTGGGACGGCTCCGTGTTTCATTTAGCCGTTCTTTTAAATGACAGAACCTGGACGTAGCAGGAAGCCAAGCCGCAACATGAAACAGGCACAAGGCCTCAGGTCCCCGAGTGACACTTAATAGCTTGTTATTGTCAAGTAAATGGATTTCTAAAACACGCTGTCCTAATACAGCAGGCTTTGCCTTCCTGTCTTTATCCCACAATAATAAAACACATCCCCATTATGCCCGGCCCTTTGTCCTTTCCAATATGGCTGCACTCCTGGCGCTTAAGCGCCACCTGCACCCTCGCAAACAAAAACAATGTGCCACTTACGGCACCCATTGGTCACCGTCCAGCGTGCGCTTTATCCCCCGGCCTTCAGTGGGTGCCTGCGCTCCTGCTGCACCTCTCATCGCTTCTCTCCAGCAAAGCCCATCAGAATCCGAGGCTCTGAGGAGTGGACTCCTGCCAAAGCCGCAACACTGCAGCGGCCGCAATAATAACCGTGGCGTTTTGTCAGCGCCGCGCCGGCCTGCCAGTGTGGGCCCGCCGCTAATTCCAGGGGTCTGATTACAGTGCAGGCTTGAACCTGGCACTAATAACAAGCTTTGTGACTGCCCGCAACGGGCAGAGGGGAAATAAAGAGATAGAAAGGACAGGAAGAGGACAGGAGGAACACAGGGTGCTGCCGAAAAGAGAGAGGAGGAGAGGGAGCACTGTGGAGACAGGACGAGGCCGTGAATGGTTTAGAGGGCTGCAAGTGAGTGAAAGGATGAACAGATTACAGCATGAGATTAAATGAAGGCTGAAAAGTGGCTTTTGAAGGGTTAACACCCTCAGAAGCAGCATAATTACCACTGACAACAACAGCAGCCACTCGCAAGAAGAAAAATTACTGTTAGAAAAATAATAACGGTGATGATACTAATGATAGTATTGCTGCTAATAATGAGACGCTCACCAGCAGATCACACTCAGCCTCTTATCCCCTCACGTCTGTGACAAGGGAGGCTGTTTTTAGGGAGTTCAAGCAGTTTTTTTTGTCAACATTTTTCTAGAAGCGCTACCTCTTCTTCAGAGAGCAGTTATACACAAACACACACTTTCCAGTGTAACTTAGAGACAGGTGTAAAGTGCCTTATAATCATTTGTACGTGTCTTTACATGAAGAAGATGTAGCGCAACAAACAAAAAAGCTCAACTTAATGGAGAAAACCGTAGGAAGATATGTTAGATAACAGGCTGCCGCGAGTCTCGTCTTTAAGCTTTGGTTAATCCTCACAAAGCTGCCACCGAGACAAAAATGATTTTGGAAAGTGGAAAGCTAAATTGGTGAAACACTTACTTGTCATTTCTTCAGCGAAACTGCCAGAAACATTAACCTGCATGGCTTTTTGTTGGCGGTCCTTCTATCCATCTCCTGGAGTCATTTTAATACATACATTTTTTAAAGTGGACCTCAGACGAATGTCTCTTAAAAGCCATGTTACTGTTTCACAGACATGTTGGTAATCAGCTACAAGTTTATAAATCTAATGTAGCATGTCAACTACCTACAATCATTTAAGCTAGTATCACGGTATGCTACATTGGTTCTCTGGTACCTAATGAAGTGGAAAATAGGTACAACTATACGTTCCAATTTTCTTAACTCGTGTGTTCCACCTGCCATCAGTGGGGATTGCAAACTCAAGAGTTTAGTTCTGCCGAAAAACTGAGTTGTTGCATCCAGTTATCATAATAGGTTGATAAACTCAAAGTCAAAGTCTCCCTTGCAAGCGCGTTTGGCGGCGCCTATCTCCGTTTCGTAACCCCAGGCCACACAGCTACTGTGAGTAGTGAAAGCTACAGTGGGGGGGTCAGACCTCTGGTAGCTCTGTGTGTTCGACCCCCGACCCCGTTGTATATATGCCAAGCACCTGGCTAGGAGGCAGTAGGGACCATTTTAAGGTCTTTGGTATGACCCGGCCAGGATGTGAGGCGGATGCTCTACCACTAGGCCACCACTCCGGTTGATAAACTATGGTTCCGTTTACACGATGACGTTTCAAGTGAAAACGCATTGAGAAACCAATGTCCGTTTATGGCAGAAATGCTGATTTCGATCGATAAATGCTGAACGATTTCAGGTTTTTCATATAGGGCTACTCCAGTCGGTAAGTCTGTTCCGTTTTCTACTGCTTGCAGCACTTGGAGCACCGTTGTTGTGTAAACAGACGCTCAAAACACAAAGAAAGTTTCCCGTTTTCAATTAAAATCATTGTTGCATCATGTTGCGGGCCGAATATTGTGTCGCCTCTGAGAGGCCAGTCTGAATGTGTGTTTAGCTGTGGAGTGGCATTATCGTCTTATAGAACAGAATTTTCTATCCAGAGCAGGGAGGGTTTCAGTGAATAAACAATATTTTGCAGGTTTGAGTAAACCTTGAGTATCATTTATTCATCTTGAGGCAAGTACAGCAAATATGGTCTTAAAAAAAATAACATACTTCAAGTTTTCAACAACAGTGCAGAGTGTGAAGTTTTGTTACAGATATACCCAATTAGGTTGCATTTAATCCACAATACTGTGATTTTAGACAAGCAGAAAACACTGACGTGCTTCAAAAGCATCAAAACAGAACTGAGATCAAAACTTCTACTCCGATTGTCCAAAGTCAGAGACAACTGGAAAACATAAAGACTAACAAACTGAGGGGAAACTGCACAACACATCGTCTTATCACACATTGCACAAAAGTAGCTTTCTTAAAGTTTACCATGTTAAAGTTTAATGATGCAAAATAGAGAATTTGTTCAACTTCTCATCTCGAAGCACTTTAGTCACAAAACCAAACAGCACACCACCAGTCTCGCACTTCTGGGGTTGGAGCTTGTTAGATTTAGCCAGTGCCATACTGGAAGCAGCTTGAAATCAAAGGCAACAGAGTAATTGTTGTCACAATTATTGAGGTGAGTTATTTTAGCTCATATTTGAGCTCTCAATGCAGCCAGCCAGCCTCGGATATCAAAACCTGAAGTTTCATCCTTCAGTCAGATCGTTAAATCCACACAAGGTTGCTTTTCCCTCTCTGGATTGCATTGTTCCCTTTAAAGGGTTTGAAATATGGGTTCATCACCCGACAAAAATGTTCGCTCAAGTTTGAGTGGAAGGAGAAAAAAAACTAGTTGGCATTTCATGTGTGGAAAGACGAGTTAAACTAATGAAGCTGTATCCATTCCTCTGATAAACCTGCGATTGGTGGATCTGAGACCTTCAGTTTATGAGATCAGGCAACAAGCGAACATTTCCATTCCTCTCTTTGAGTTTCCATCCATACGGTTCCCCCATCATTTCATTTTTTTCTCCATTTTTTTGTGGCTAACTCAATGCAGGCGACCACGGTCAAGTGTGTTCCAACCACGTAGCTAGCTGTCGTCTGCTAGCTTTATTTACCCTTGCTTTCATCGCGGCAGGATTGTGGAGCGCTCCCACACACCTCTATAGACAGTTTTCAGAAGGGCAGCCAACCGGAGAATGAAATGAAGGAGTTCTTACGGCGGGATGAAGGCTTCGGTCACGTTGTAAGCCGCGCTTCAACATTCAGCGCCGCTCACTTTTCTGTTTATGTATTGCTGATTTCAAGGTTATTTGGAGTGCTGCGCAGTAGGTGTAGTGAGCGGGGTATGGCATGCAGGTATGCTGGCAAGGTGTGTGTGTGTGTGTGTGTGTGTGTGTGTGTGTGTGTGTGTGTGTGTGTGTGTGGGTGAAAACAAGAGGGAGGGCACGAGGAGGTCAGTGAGAGGCAGGTGACAGCTTCTCATTCTCCATCTGCCTCCAATAAATCCGGCCGGCAGGCGGGGTCCGGACAGGTCGCTCAGGCCCAGATGATGGAGTTGTCAGGGCTGATGGAGGAAGAGAGCGGCGAGGACAGGGGGAGGGGGGCGAGCGGCAGGAGCGAGCCAGCTGAGGGAGCGGGAGAGCTTTTAACTTTTAAGAATAGCGTGGGCGGCTTGGATTGGCGCTTTGTGCAAAGCTTCGTTTGACTCATTCGATTTGAATGGCGGGTTTTCATTGGGGTAAGTGAATTGGCTCCCGTTCTGAGCAGCCGTCATGTCCAATTCAAATCAACTGCGAAGTCTTATCTGGCGCTCAGGAGGACAGCCACAAAGGGAAGTTTTCCCGCTCACAGATTATCCTCCTTTTTAAAGCAGCTGCGGTTATGTGGAGCATTTTGTTTGCACCGAGGACAAGTGTGACTCTGTGGGGGAATGTTTTCATAAACAGATGGGAGCGTCAACCAGCAGGTCTCTGACATTTGTAGGCTGCCGACGCCTCTACATTTCCCAATATGAGCTCTTACTCACTTAACCCCTTCTGCGCTTGAAGCTCTGCCACGGAGGATCTCATGGAAAACGCGGCCATTTATCAGAGGTTGACGGTTCAGCGCAGAGGCCGCCTGCTGCTACCATGAGTCAGATCGAAGCAAAGACTTTCTCTTCACTGCTGCTGCATCAGATTTAGTCCAGTCGCTGTCGAGAATCTTTAAAGAGGGTCAGACAACACGAGTGTCACTGGCCTGTTCCGAGAGGAGTATTTTCTGCTCTCTAATTCAGTTTGATCAGGACTTCACGTCTCTCTGGTCTGGTGATGGAGACAATCACACGTATATCTTATCACAGGTGTTTATCTATAGTTTGGGATTTTTTTGTCTTGAAGGAAGGAAATTCAGTTGTTTTGTGATCAAATTATCCTGTCATTATGGCATCGGTGGAAAAACTTGTCCTCGGAGCAGCAAAAACTCAGACAGGCAAAAAGATTTTAGCGAGTTGGACATGAACTGAATTGTGACGACTGGAGGACTGTGATGATGGCGTCTCCTGAACTGCAGCGTTTTCAGTGGCTCCAAACACCATGGCTGAATAAACAGACCCCAAAATGCATCAAAAGCTTTGTGTTTAATTTAATACCAGTTGGTATATGGTGTTGATGAATCTGTGTCCAGTTATTAAAAAACAGATCATCATCTGCAACATTAACTGTATACAACAGGAAAACAGATGCAAACAAAGACAAACAAGGGATGACTGGGGCTAACTCAGTTATTTGATTAGTTGATTTAAGTTGTATTTCAGGAGAAGAAACATCCTGAAATTGTTTTAATTTATCTGATTCCAGCTTCATAACTGTGACTGTACTGAAGGAATGTTCATCTGCAAAGACATTGTTTCATGTTTTGTGACTCTTTTAAGATAAAGAATCATCAGAAATAAATTGGCAAAGTTATCAATAATTACAAAAATCCAGACAAACGATAATGTAGATAGTTCCAGCCCTCATTTTGTTTTGATGTTCAGCAATCATTTACTGCTAAACAATCTCTTTCCTGATCTCATAATTGGATTTTCTCAGCACCTCGGCTCTCATTACAGAACCTCGCTCATCAAGTGAATTATTGACTGCTGGGAATTCCCCCGTTTTCTTAACTGTGCTCATCTCACTCCGACCAACTTCGTTTCCAGCTGCAATCAGGGATCTTTACTCACACCTTGGGTGTACTTCCAGTTTTACCGCCATCCGAAGTGCCTTGTTTATAACCCCGGCTCCTGACAGACGCCCGGATCCTCCCAGACTTCTGGCTGCGCAGCTCAGAACCGCGATCATTACAACATTCGGGTTCCAAGGCAGTGGTGCGAGTCTCCTCCGGAGAGCGGGACACGACGACGGCCTCGATGGCCTCACGTATCATCAGAATTAAAAGAGGAAAGCGCGTTCAAATTGTCCCAGCAGGAGCCGGATTGCAATACAAGTTGTGAAGGAGGAGAGAGTAGGACGGTGAAGAGAAGAGTGAGAGAGACGCAGCTTCTGGTTCAGAGACGAGACGTTCTGGACGACTGTATGGACCCGTTGGCGTCCGTGTGTGTGTGCGTGTGTGTGTGTGCGTGTGTGTGTGTGTGTGTGTGTGTGTGTGTGTGTGAACGCTCAGGACCGCGCACTGTGTTGGCTCTCCTAATATTGAAGTTGGAGCCGAGCGGTAAATACACTCCCCGTCCCCCAGAGAGAGCGGCGGCGGCGCTGCAGAACTCATCTTGTGTGGCCACTCTAGTGGAACCGGGGGCTTTTCCTTCTTCTCCCACTTTTTTCACTTTCTTTCTTTGAAGGCGAGCAACAAGTAAAGCGAGAAAAAGAAGCGCCGCGCGCCGGCTTGCGCTCGTGAGCCGACTGAGGTTCAAGAGTGATCAGTGGAGATTGATTTTGTGTGTGTTGTGCGCGCGTGCATGTGTGCGTTCTGGAGAGTTGGCTATCGGCGCGGCCGTCCCTCCGCTCGGCCTCCACTCTGGCAGCGCTCTCTGCTCGCTCCTCTCTCTCTCTCTCTCTCTCTGAGCTTTAGAGAGGGCTTTATCTCTGCCGCACTGACGCACTCCTGTGTCCTGGCAGTGAAAGGAGAAAGGCATCAGCACTCCACACCTGCTGCTCTGTCTGCTCTTACACTCTGCAGACTATCAGGATGTGGACCTCTCCTTCTCCCACAGAAGGTCTGCGGCGTGAACTCGGAGGACGACATGCTCGGAGCTGGTTCCTGTGTTGGCTGTATGAAGAGCGTCGACCTGTCTTGTACGCAGCCTCATGCGTCCATTGATATTCCTCACACACAGCTGTGTGCGGTAGCAAGGGTTTGTTGTCATGTTTGTGGAACTAAAAATCCACTAGCAACAACTAACAGCCAATAAAAATGCGCCAGGAAATGACTTGACAGTCGAAGTAACAGGAGCGCCGCGCAAAAACAATAATTTGCAGATTCCCAAGGATGGCGCATGATGGATCGCCTCCGCGACCTCCGCCTGCTTCCATAACAAAACATTTCTTCCCCGCACATAAATCCTGCCAGAACAGCTGATCGATCCTTGGTTTGCTTCATTTATTCATCTCCCGAAGGCGCCGGTGGCGAACACAGATGACGTGCAGGATAACATACGGGATAATGTTGTTATTGTGGAGCGATGAAGTGCGCGGAGTGTTTGTCATGTCTGATTCAGCGGAGAGCAACATCATGCATTAAAACTAACAAGTAAATGAAATCCACGTCTCACAGCGCAGCAGGTAACACACTCGTGAGGTTGCTAGGATCACACAGGCTGCAGGATGTTTAGACAATCCAGCGCTGGTCTTTTCACGCATCTGTTTCCAGACGTTGAACGTAACTGCAGTACATAGGAAAAGACGCGTCATACATTGTGGTGAGATATTTTCAGTGGCTCATTGTTTCCCACATGGTGTGGTTGCATTGTATTCCTCTATGTGAAGATATATGACTTATTGTTGGATTCATTCGATAAAAGTTAGATCTGAGGAAGAGGAAGCCTGGGTTCAGTGTGGGCGCTCACACCTCATGGAGAACAGGGACTTTCTCCAAACGATTAGATGGACTCAAAGGTTCAAAGGTCATCAGTCAACAGTTACAGGACCCGTGACCTTAACCTCGTCTCTTTATGTGCTCACAGCATCTGAATTAGTTGTAAAGTTTTGAATTATGTTAGTGGCTATACTAAACTTGAACACTTATTGACCCCCCTACACGATCATGTCCAAATAAATCCAGACTCGTCATAGAAATGTTAAAAACCAAACCATCCCCTGCAACGCTACAGCTGACAGCTTTTCCTCTAAAGTGTTTTCACCTCCACTGATTTGTACATGATTTGTTAACCCTCACCGTTTTGTGTTTTGTGTTCAGCTGCTTTGTTGTTTGCAGAGCGTCTCGTTTTAAGTGTGCTTTTGGCACCTGGTGTAATGGTTCCACCCACTCGCTCAAAGGTTGGACCATGTTGACAATTGTTGCACAGAACACCGTCGCTCACTGACGCGTTTGATGAACATGAAAATCATTCAATCCCCTGCCGCACTCTTTGGAGTTAGAAGATCCCTGAGAGATGATGGGCAGAGCTCTCCCAAGCCATCGTCAGAATCCTCATTAGGGGAGCATGTTTAGGAGGAGCAGCGTCCTTCTCTTCAGCAGACTGCTGAAGCATCTTGACGGAGCTCGGCTGACCGGTATCTATGTTGTCTTTTACTCATGCAGTATTTTTTTTTTCTTTTCACATCTGAAAATGTCTTGGTATTCTAATCAAACGCTGCCCTCCCTCTTGTCGACATGCCTCTGTGCCTTTGTGCCTTTGAACCATTGTTGAAAGAGGGATTCTTTTTCCTGTGAAGCTTTAAAAAAAAAAAGTGTCTTTAGCTTGTTACTCCAGCTTGTCTGTTTGCCTTTTGTGTGATGCTGGTCTGGCTGGTTGTTAAGGTGTCTGGGCCGGGCCGGATAAAGCCCTGATTTATCCCTGCTCGGTCCCAGATCTGGTTCGGAGGGAAAATCCTCTGTAAGCAAAAGCCTGATTGTGGAGCGGCGCCGCACAGGCAGGAAATGAAAGCCAAGCGGCTTGATTCCTGCTTCACCCTCACATGCCCCCTTCCCCTGCTCCTCCTGCAGCACATGCTCCGGCCGCCTCCTCCGTTGCCCCGGTGACAATGGCCGTGGACGGCGGAGAAGACGTACCGCTCTGCCGGCGCAGACGTCGCTGCTCTCAGTGCTCTCCTCCGGCGAGGTGACGGGTCGACGCCACGTCTCTACCGGCTCCGCCGCTGTTCATGAGCCAACAGCCGCTATTCATCCCATAAAGCGTCTTCCTCCGCTCCGTCTTCTTGTGTCCTTGAGTTTCACAGAGAATCTCGTCCTGCAGCTTGACGAGAAAGCTTGCAGAAGTTGTGTTTTGTTTGGGAACCGTTGCTTTGACTTTTGGAAGCGATTCATCTGAAAGTGTTTCAAACACTTTTGAATTTCTGATCTGGAGGAGTGAAAAAACAAACAAACCAGAAACAAGTTTTCTTTGGAACAGCTTCACCTTCAATTCAACCAAAACAAACATTCTTAGTTTAAACATGGTGTTTGCACATTAGTGTGACTAAATATCCTCAATAAAATTTAAAAATGGGGACTTTTGAATTATTTCATGAACATTAGAGTTAAGCACAACTAACATACTCACTGTTCTTCAGGGGTCACATCCACTGCAGCTTGATCTTAAGTGGACAGAACCAGTAAATAATGCTATAATAATACATTCTAAGTGTTGATATATAATTGAGAAGTTCACATTTAATGATCGGTCCTTTTACAACATATGACAAACCTGAAATTTGACTAAAGGACAGCAATTTCAGCATCAGCTATTCATTTACTCGTGTTGCACTGCAGCTTTATAACTTTAACCAGGTACGAACAGATTTTTACTTTCTGCTACTTCCATGAAACATTTGGCCAAAGCGAAAATATGTTAAATGAATACATAGAATCGAGATTTCTCACATCTGGAAGTTAATCTCGTGGACCGGTTCTGGCCTACGGGCCATACATTTGACAACCTTGCCTTTAATATTTTAAAAGACAATATTTTATATTGCATATTTTCATCTCGATGTGCTGTGAGTGCACAGTGTTACCGAGCCTCTGATTGGCTGATTGACTCTCGTCTTCTGCAGGACACACTGCACACCCGTCCTGCCTGTTCTCTATATTTAATATTCATTTCCTGAGGCCTGTTGGTGACCAACAGAGAGCATCTCTCTGACCCTGTTTTCCTGATCTCTGTTTGTCTCTCTGACCGATTCTTTCTCCTCTTTTCCTTGACTGGTGAGAATCACCATAGCAACCAATTTTCCTTTATTACTGATATTTTTTTTTTCCCCTCAATGTCTTGAACCAATTTACATTCTCTTGCACAATTTTAACAGTGGTTTTGCAGTTCTAATAGTTATAATGATATAGTTTACTGCAAAAACAAAATAGGGGAAAAGTATGTGAGGAGAGCTGGAAGGGAGCTGAAGAGGCTGAGAAGGGAATATTTCAACTGATCTACAGTATTCGTGCCGTCTTCCTTGTGTTTGGTTCTGGGATATTTTCCAGTGTCAACACAGCCGAATCAGTATTTCTCCTGCAGTCCTTCCTCTTCAGCTCCACCTTTCATTCCACCATCTTCATCCTGTAGTTTCAAACATTGCTGACACGATGCAGTTCATCCATGTGGAGCCACACAGACCTCCACAGCAACCAGGAGCTCCATTTCTCGGCCCAGGACACTTCAGCATGTATACTTTGGGACTGGAAGACAAAATGGTCCATAAACGGAACCTCCGTCAAGCTCGTTATATGAGAGGTTCCAGATCTTACGGAGCGTCTGGCTTCACCTCCACAGTCGGAATGCTTTTCACTCCTGTGACTTGAATCTTTTTCATTTCTCTGCTATAATGCTGTACCGTTTATTCTGTTTCCACTTCCTCTTCTCCGTCTTGGCTTTAGTCTTGTCCTTTTCCTCAAGTTTCAGTCTTTCTGAGTTGATCTCCGTCTTTCTCTCCTGCCGCTGCTTCACTCGCTCGCTGTTAGCTAAAACCAGGCGGTCACGCACTCCTCCTGCTTCACTCCTCTCTCCGTTCAGGCCTTCAAGTCAAACTCTCTCTGTTTCTCACCGGTAGTAACATGCTTATAGACACACACACACACACACACACACACACACACAGAGACACAGATGCAGAAAGTAATCAAATTTCTCCAGGGTGATCACTGAACATTTTTTTTTTACCCCGTGCATCTGCACATACACACTCAGGGCAGGCGTACACACACTCTCAGACACACACAGGCCGAGAGGTCATAGTAAATAACTTGGCTTCCGTGCTTTCATTTCCCCTGGGCGCTGACGCTCGCTTGGTATTCATAACCGTAACATGCAAAACGTGACGGACAGACTGTGCGTGTGTGTGTGTGTGTGTGTGTGTGTGTGTGTGTGTGTGTGTGTGTGTGTGTGTGTATACTCTTAGTGTATTTATCCCATCCCTGTGCTGGAAGACACACACACATACTCAGTGAAAGATACACACACTGCAGGCATTCTGCAAGCTTCTAGATTGAAAAATATACATTCTTGTTATCGTACTTGAGCATAACAGACACACACACACACACACACACACACACACACACACACACACACACACACACACACACACACACATAAAGAGATGATAATGGGCTTTGCCGGGTTCCTCTATCCATCTCCACTTGCTGTTCCACTCGTCTGCAGCCGCTGATACTTGTAAGACAAATCCTGCCTTCGCCTTCATCTCCTCCATTTGCTCCCTTCTTGTCTCTCCAGTGTTCACCTCTCCGAAATCTGGAGGCAACACACCGATTATGTGCACACATACACACATGCACACCTCATCCATATCTGCACACACTCTGCCTAATCCCAGACGAGGGCTTGTGTTTTTGAGACTTTTCCATGTATTTATGCACCTGGCTTCTCCTGAATAATGCATTCTTATTTATTTTCTCTGTGTATATTCTCTGAACGAGATGGGAAAAGAGTGAGCGTGATAAAAGCAACTCGGTGGCGGAAATATGAGGATAACTACCAGTTTAGCAGACAGTGGGCGATATTGTTTTTATAAAGATTAACAACTGTCAGGGAGACGGATTTACGAAGATATTAGTTCATCCATACATCAGTCCCGTCTTCCCTCCTGTGAAAGAAAGCTCTGTCTGTCCCTCATGTGTTATCTTCACACAGCCAGTCACTCATTTGTCCCATGTTGGGTTAATTAGTCATTTTATTTGAGTAGCCCATAATCAGAAACACATTGTTTGAAGAGGATTTAATGCAATCACGCCGCCGTGTTTGCTGGTCAAGACATGAACACCTCAGAGGACTCATTTCCTCCGTTCATAATGAGGGTTATTCATTCAGCTGAGGCCACAGTTCACATTTGTTTTGCACAGTCAGTTCATGATTTCTCGACTTGGTCGTCTGTTTGGACAGCACAGCAGTAACCAGGAAGATAATGAAGCTGGTGTTAAATTACAGGCGCTTCATGCTGCATGTTGACGTGTCAGTGTTTTCCATGCAGTTTCTAGAAAATTAACAATTAGAAAGAAAAACAAAAAAAGAGCTTTCAAGAAGAGAAAACGATAGACTGGAGCCAGAACAGCAGCCTTCACGCCCAGCCTGGACTGAAAGCCTCATTAACCTCCCTCAAGAGCCACTCCAGCGCCGTTATTGAATGAGGAGGGGAAAAAAACCCATAATAGACATTGTACAACTTTCCTGAACTCTTTGAAATCTTTTTTTTGTGCATTATACTCTAAACAGTTTCACAAAGAGACTTCATTACGTTGCATTCACTCCTGCCTTGCCCCTGATTTAAGCCTTGCCCATTGACTGCGCTCGCTCCCCAGAGCAGTGCTGCGCTCACGTCGAGGCAGGAGAGGCCAAATTAGACGCAGTGTTTGCTTTCAGTGGGAGATTGATTGCAGGTCTCACCGCCGCCGGTGCGAGCTGAGCAAACCAACGCGCGACATCTGAACTTTTACATGTGGTTCTCAACCAGGTGGGGAGATATCCAGCCACACATGCAGCATTGTGCTCGAGCAACGCTGGTGATCAGACAGACATGTCGGGAGAAAAGGTACAATAGTGGGTATTGATCGAGGTCATCAGGACATCAGTGTCCTGCCGGTGTTCATGTCAGCCAGCTCATGAGACACACCGTACTCCGATGGGAAAGTGGTTTACAGACTGGGAGGAGGAAACGACAAGCAGGAAAACACACAGCAGCTTTGAGTCCAGATGTAATGAAATGAAGGAATCCGCTGCATGCAGACCTTCTGCTGATAATGCTGCAAGATGTTTAGTTGCATTTAGTTGCACTGTGATGATCCATGAGGCGATCAATGTTCTGCTCAATGTGAGCCAACGCCGCTTGATGGAGGAGAGTTTTCCTTTATAAATAAGGTGAAGGAGGGAATGTTTCAGGCATAGCACAGAGAAGAAGGGCTTTGTGCTCGTGTTTGCTCAGTCCACGCTTTAACCCCTCAAACCCTTTTGATTGTGAAATTTCTCCCTGTAAATCCCCAGATGTAGTAAGAGGTGCAAAAACTGTGCAGATAAAACAAAAAGGGAAAGACTCAGTGGATGAGAATTTTATGGTCCTCATCACTAGATCAGCATATTGAATAAACTATCAAAAGCCTCCATTTCTGTTCACATGTTTGAGGTGAAAGCACATCATCTTTGCATTTTTTATTTTTATTTTTTTTTACAAGTTTAATTTAAACAGCAGTGATTTGAAAACAATGTCTCTTTACACTGAATGACAGGAACGCTGGAAATTATCTGGTTAACATGTCAGTCCACTAGTGTGTGCTGTTGTTTCTTTTTGTAATGAAATACAACAAAGAAGCACGCTGAGAATAATTTGCTGTTAGACACACGAGCCAATCTTTCCTCAAAGACGGAGCATTTTCAAGAAGTTCCATCTTGGCCGCTGTTTTCAAAAAAGTTGCGTTTTCAGTGGCTCCGAGCGCAGTTGCTGTGTGAAGGGACCCAAAAAACTAAACAGCAGTTTGAAATGTGTAAACAGGGTCTAAAACTGTCAGTCAGAAAGAACGTACAAAGTCTTGTAACAATCAGCCAGTAAATAACATCAGCAAATCCCATGTATCCCATACATCTCAGTCATTGATGGTCTGTAGAGAAACTTGTTCTCTCTCTCACAGAACTAACTTCTCTTAAACAATAAATATCTCTGTTCCGGTGGAGTCTTTATCTACTCTAACAAACATGATACAGTTGATTGCTACATCAGTTTTGATCATAGCTGCACCAGACTGCCTCTTCAGGAAATACGCCATGTTCAGCATCCCTTGAAAACTGGTGCTGGCTAGTTGCTTCTTTGTTGTTGTTTTTTTCACAACAGATGCAGCAGCATTCCAACCCAGCAGCCTCGGGGTTTAAAGCAGCTCAAGCATCTTTCAGTGGATGAAGCATATAGTGTCATTCCTGCATGCAGGAAGTCATCATGGCACAATACAGTAAATCTACTGTCTGTAAAACAGCCGCAAGCAGCAATTACAGCACCGTGGCGCATTGTTTCCTCTTTATCCCGCTTCATTCTCCTAAATTAGTGGCTTTAACGTGACAGCAGAGCATGCTGGGAGAAGTTTGGCGACGTTGACGAGGAGTTGGAGGTATGCTGCCTGTTGCGAGAGCTTCCCGAACAGCCGACTGTTGAAAATGACCGTGACAATGAATTAGTGTCAGCGGCTGACACATAAAGTCTGTTTCCTGTGGCTGCTTCTCTGAACCGATCACGAGCTTTGTTTCTGTTTTTTTTTTTTTTTTTCCTAATGTCAGTGTGAAGACCCAACAGTAGGAAATAGGCAGGCGGTTTATTGTGGGTATTAGAAATGAGAAAATAAAACAGGCATGGTGATAATGAGCGACATGTACATGTACATATATCGACTGTTTTAGATTGTGTGTGTGTGGGCGGTTTGAATGCCGAGCAGCAGTGGTGAACTTCACCAGCAACAATGGAAGCTCTGATTACGAGGAAGTAATTTCGGGTCAAATGCGTTGAGATGCAGTATATTTCATTCTTGTTTGTTCGACCGTGCAGATCAGCTTTAACGTGGAATAATAGGACATTTACAATTGTAATTGCACATCCATCCTTTTAGCAGGTTTTCTCAGAGGGACAGACGATCACCCACGCACGCACTCACCTGCAAGCTCCACACACACACACACACACACACACACACACACACACACACACACACGGAAACGCCTCAGACCGGATTCAAGCCCGGCTCATCCTGCTGCGAGCTGAATGCACAATTATAACGGGAGAAGCCACAAACCTGAAGAAATCCAGCCGCTCAGCTGCCTTTCCGAGCCGTAACGCCAGCAGCTGCCAATAATTGCCGGCTCTGCATGACAGAAAGGGAAAGCGGTGTTTACAGTACGTACAGGACGGCGGGGCTGGAATCAACAGCACAGCGGTGCTCTCACAGGGATGGTTTGTAATTGGCCAAGCTTTGACGTGCGAGCGAGCTGCGAAAACTTTCAGTCCTGTTAAGATGATTGTTTTTGAGATGTCGAGCAAGTTCCACCGTTGACTTCTTTTTCTCTTCATTTTTTTTTTGGATCACGGAGACTCGGCATGCGCTGAGATCGTTCCCAAAACGAACAGCCTTGTTTTTGTAAGCGATATTTGCAGCAGGCGTTCACTCTTAATGAGCGTGAATTAGCTCCAGCAGCCCTTTGACCTTGGGTCAGTATAGAAGAAGGACCGACTCGCAGCTTGACAGTCACATCCAGGTTTTTGGTTGCATTCTTCAGTGAACTGCTTTTTCCTTCCTGCCTTTTGTTTTGTGTGTGTTTCCAAACACTTCCTGCCTGGGCTGTGCCCTGGCTCAGTATTCTGTTTACAGTGGAGATGCATGTCCTGCTTCTTAGTCTTCAGTGTTTGTCCCAGTCACCTGTTCGGTGGTGCAAATCGTACGACTTCTTGGTTTTTTTTTTTTTTTCTCTCCAGCATCAGCCTAAATGTTGTTTACTGTTTACCTTGATCACATGGAGTTCATTGTAGCCTTGTGGAAACCCCGAGGACACACCAGTATGCCTCACTTTCCTCAAATGTTTGTTTCCTCACTCCTAGAGCGAGCCATTTTCTCCACAATTAGAATGATACATTTAAACGAGCATGCACACACACACACACACACACACACACACACACACACACACACACACTGTTCCGCCTGCAGTAATAGCGTTCTTCCAGAAAAGGAAGAGAATCAATCCAACTTATTTTCATCTACTGTTTGCTCAGACTAAATGTCAGTCCTTCCTGCAGCTTTAAGCTGCTTCGTTCTGTCCTACAGGCTCATCAGAATATCCTAAATTAAATTGTTGTCGTGTCAAATTCGCTGCGATATTTGAAGGCAGTAATGGTCGCACTGATAGGAGGGCTTTATCTCTTTCAAGTGTCTTTCAAGTGTGTGTGTGTGTGTGTGTGTGTGTGTGTGTTGCATTGAGCTCACAAACAGCATTTTAGCTTCTTTAATAAGAGTTTTTAGATTTTCTATCCTCTGGATCTTTGCAGATTTTGTTTTGTCTAATTAAACCTCAGTCTTTGATCCACAGCAGGCAGAACTGTGGCGCTTCTACCTTTACTTTCAGGAGATAAATGTTTGATTTTTGTTTTGTTTTTTCCTTTTAGTTTAATGATCACACTTAATTATCCCAGTTTTCTGTGAGCTGGTTTTGTGAAATTTTGGATTGTCTTGTGATCTTGTCAAATATTGATCCAAATCATATGAACCAGTATAAATAAATGGTCCCTTTGGTTTCTGCAGCTCTCGGTCTTTTTCAGTTTGCACTGTTGTGAACCGTTGTGCATCTCTTGCACATTGAAGCTGCTCAGTTACTGCACAGAATATGAGCGTTGCACAGATGGCACGCATAAAATATAATGTTCAGGCCTTTTTAGCTTTATTTTTTACAATAAAATATTGTAAGTATTAGTATATTGCATAGGATATGATTTTTTCCCCCTGTATATTTTAACCTGATAGACTTTACGGGCTTAGACCGAAACCAGATCAAGACCAGAGCATCCTAAGACAAGACAAGATTGAACGGGGGCTGAGTGCAGACCAAGGCTGATTTTGAATACAATACTATGATAACTGCCGAATATCTCCACTTGGGACGAACACTGACACTAAATAGTTTCCTTAATGGGGAATACTTTACTTTTCTTTTCTTTTAAAGAACAAAAGAGGAAACAGTGAATTATAATGGGTAGTAAAGCTCTTCCCCCATATTGCTGTTTTAAAACGGTTTATAATGACACATTCTCAGCAGTTTAGGAGAACTAAAGAATAAGGAGATTGAACGCAGTGCTGGGCTCCCGGTTCAGAGCGACAGTCCGGATCAGCTGGTGGCACCTGAGAGAAGTTAGAAAGTGGAGTGAATAACCGCGCATCATGTCAGCGTGTGTGTTGGAGTGTTGACCATGTCTGTGGTCACACCGACGCGCCGCACACGAGCAGCGGCGTCTGACTTACAGCGGCTCGGAGCAGCATATTGCGCCCGGCGGCCATCGCTCATTAACAGGCACCGCCATGGCAAAGGCCAAGCATGATTAGCTGGCGCTCGGCTGCACAGCAGTGCTGGCTTTGGCTCCCCAGCACCGCCAGCCCCCGTTAATCAGCAGCTAATGAAAGGAAACCTGCAACATATGCGCCACTTAGCGCACATGCGTCCCGGCGCCTGTTTCCGGAGCCGAGCGACTCTCCGAAAAGCGCCGCGCTCGCTCTGTCTCTCTCTCTCTCTCTCTCTCTCAACGAAGTTTCCTCTCATTTTGTTGTCAGTCTCCGAGCTTAAAGGTGTTTTTTCACATGGAATTTATTCAGCTTTTAAACCATTATGCATGCTAAAGTTATTATTCCTGTCTGTTGCTCTCAGTGAGGCTCCAGTCATGGAAATGTATCATCGGTGAACCGTGGCTGCCGTATAAATGTGTGCTTTAAGGCTGAGTCTACTAACTGGATCTAACCAGTTTCATCTCACTGCTTTTGATCCGGCGCTCTCCACTTGTGGAACTCGACGCCAAAAAAAAAAAAAGAACATAAATGCATTATTGATCGCGTCGGATCCTGGACTAAAGAGGTAAACAAAGAAGCGGTTAATAGCACGTCCGACCGCATTCCTGGACTTATTTTGGCGAAGAGGTCTTCTTTGTTCCTTTCAAAAGGCCTTAATCCAGGAGGAAGAAGTGGCGGCAGCAGCGCTGACAGCTTTCCAATAGCTAACACTGTCTTTTCCCCACAAGCCATTAAGGTGACACCGAGGCCCTGAGGTTAAAGAGACTGTCCATCAGCCACACTTTTCCATTTGCCTTTTATCTCCTAACACTTGTTTATGTGGATTAGAGGTCTGAAATAAAGTGACTTGTCTCACTTTAACTCCCTGCAATCCAGTGACAGACGCTGTTTAACCAGACCAGCGTTTCCCTCGAGATTCTGCAGAAGATCAGCTTCACTGACCGATCTATTGTTGATTCTAATCTCTGTTTTTATCTCCAGAAACACAGAGGCCCCAGTGTTTCAAGTGAAAACACAAACGTTTTTGAGTTTTTCATTTCAGAAAAAATTTCCAGAAACACAGACAACAGTGTAGTGTTGATGTTGGGACAGTAGTGGGCGCTGTGGTTTGTTTTGTGATGAATCAACACAAGCATGCGCTATGACCGAGGTGCGCATGCTCAGTAGCAGCGTTCTTTCCGTCAATGCTGAAATTTCCACTTCAGGAAAAGTTTGCAGAAAGTTGCATTTTCAGAGGCACCAATGCCATTTAGTGTAACCAGACACTCGGAAGTTTAGTTTTAACTCCAATAACTACTTTATTTTCTCCAGCAGAACTAGTTTCTTCATTCCTCTGCAGTTAACCGGGTACGACTTTAATTCCACTGTCACTCTGCATTGTTGACCTTCTTCTTTCTGAATTTCACACTCCTGTAAATGAAAGTTTGAATCTATAAAAAGCTCCCGTCTGATGTGTTCGCTGCACTTCGGTCAACTTTTCTGACTCAGAAACAAGTGGAAGTTTCATGAGTTTGCTGAAGTTACCATATAGATTGATGGAAAGTGTGGAATAAAGTTCAATTATAAGGATTTTTTTTATTGATGGATGACTGCAGCAAATAGACTTAAGGTTACGTTCATGTCAAAAACGAAGAGGTTTCACACACACACACACACACACACACACACACACACACACACACACACACACACACACACGCGCACACGTATTTGTTTATTTTCATTTCATAATGAAACTGCTCTAAATGGTAAAACTCTTAAATGAGTCTGTTTGTGTCGTGACCCACGCTGTGAGAGAGAAGGACAAACATTTTCCCATGTTGTGTTTACATCCGTCTCTGCTGCCTCTGGGTGGCTTCGGATTATCATATTTCCACCAGTCGGGTCTCATTTTCTCCTCTCTGGCTGCAGCGTTGCTCCTCCGACCTCTGACCTGAACTTTATTCAGACTTTTGTTCAGATTGTTTGGAGTTTGAGCTGAGTGAGTCTCCGTGGGGTTTTGGCCATTTGGGTTCCAGTGAAGGAGTTATTGGAGTTTTTGTGTGTGTGTGTGAATGTGTGTGCGTGTGTGTGTGCGTGAGCACGCGTGCGTGAAATTGTAAAAGACCTATGCATCTCTGTCTGTTTGTCATAAACGCCACATCCAGACGATTTAATCCCATCCTGCCGTCATTCTGTCAGTCAGCACAATAAATGGGCGCCGAGTCGACGTCTCTGCAGCCCACCTGTGCTTCACTGCGTCTCTCAAGCGTGAGATATCTGCCATGGGAAAATGACAGCTATGGCCCAAGAAAAAAAAATAAAAATTAATGTCTTATTATCTGTCGTTTATAGATTTCTTTACCACTGATTTCTTTAGAAAATGTGTTTGTTTTCTAAAGCAAGTGCAGCAATTAAAGCACTTTTCTGCTGTCACTCCTTATCTGGCCGCCCCGCACCCTGACGCTCCGCTGCCTCCCCCGCGGGGGCGGCCGGCGACTGGAGGATGATGAGGGCTTTTTGCGGTTCATTTTCCATTCTCAAGGGTAAAACAGCGGAGCGTGTAAAAGAGAGCAACAGCTGCAGTTCAATGGAGCTCTTTGAAGAAGTACATCAAACACCCAGAATCATCTCCCAGCCATTGGCCTCGCAGCAGAGAAAGTGAGGGGTGTGTGTGTGTGTGTGTGTGTGTGTTGGGACAGTCTCTTGGAGAGGTGTGTGTGTGTGTGTGTGGTACTGCTAATCCTCTGGCCTTCCCTCAGTCCCTGCCCCTGCCTCCTGCCTCCTCATCATTGGGATATCTGGCTGCTTAGTCTCATCCATATTTAATGTTTGGATTTTTGCTGTTTGTCGATTTCGTCTGTTGATTTCCTGACCGCTCCATGCGGCGTTCTCTTGCTCCCGCCGCGACCTTTTTTTCTTATCTCACTTCTACACGCGTCTCTCTTACCAGCTGCAAAGCACTTCCTCATCTGCTGTCTATCATTTTATTTCAGCCGCTTATCTTCCCCCTGCTCGCCCCCCTCTGCCCCTCAGACTCTGCCAAGTGTCCAGTGTTGCAGTCCTTCTTTTAAAACCACTGTTCTCTCTCTGGATAACTAAATATCATCGGTTTGAGGAAAGTTCTGATGGAAATTAGCTTCCTGCTTTAATGTCACTGGAGCACTGCTTCATTCTTGGCCCCGGCTGCACGTGGCGCTCGCTGTGCTCAGGGCTTCCAGGTGCAGGCTGGATGTTGCGTGGAGGCCGACGAGGCACTGAGGACGGCGTCTCGCTAAACACACGCTATCCATCTCGCTGAAGTACTCGCAGGATTTTATGCTCCTATTGTACAAAGCGCGACGTGATTGACTGCGTCTTAAAAACCTCTTTCGTTCTTTATGATTGCGTCTGTTTTGAGAGTTTTTGCAAATGAGGTGCAAATCAGCTCGGCCTTCAGGAGGCGTTTTCCCGGCAGGGTACGAGATCCAGCGATCATTTCCCGTATGTTTTTTCCCCTCAAAATTCACATCCCTTCGTTGAACTCTCCCCTGAATGCGGCTGTTCGACGAAGAACCACAGTTTGTGTTTTTATTTACATGAACACACAGTTTAGCCTGCTCTGTTCTCACTGCATTGCGTTTAAAGTGCATCGTTCTCGTGCCGACTGGACTGAAATGAGTCTGATCCCCCCCCCCTAATTTAAATCAAGTGCCTTTGTTAGTTCAATAACATAGATGCGGCTCGCCGTTAATGCACCGACGAGCCCGGAGTGATAATTACTGTCTCTGACTCCAGACTTACTTTATCCACTTACCATAAATGTTGATTGCAACATTTAATCTCTGATTAGTAGCAGATTCTCTGCAGGCTGCGGTGCAGGAATGCACAAATTGAATTCCGACTTGTTGAGATTTAAAATCTTTGTCCGATGCCGATCCAACATGCACCCGCTTACGGCTGCGGCGCCGTGGGCGCCAACGCTCATCGTATCATGAGCTGTAAGTAACCGCCAGCCTCCGAGGAGTGAGGAGTGTCCTGCATCTCACACTCTTTCTTCACAGCAATGCCGTCCTGAGACTCCCGGCATCCCGCACGGCGGCTTTCTAGACAGAGCGCAGTGAACTTATGCACTTAGAATAGGAAGGCTAAGTGTGAGTGCACACGGCTGGAGCCTCCTTTTTTTTTTTTTTTTTTTTACTTCAAGCACTTTTCTCTCAAAAAAATAAACATTCAGTTGTGGAATCAGTGAGATTTGTAGCCCAGCATGTCAGCGTCAGGGGTGGGAGATGATTTCCTGGAGGAAAGTCGGAGTTCTGCGGCGCTCTGTTCAAAACGAATCCATCCTATTATAAAGCAGCGTTGCTTGGTTTTAATAAGCTGCAGCTCCTGCTACGCATCACTCAGCTTCTCCTGTTTCCTAACACGTTTTATCTGATGATTCAAGTTGTAATCTTTTAACAGAGCGTGGATGGGTAAAGGTGCACCCGGAAGCAGTGATTATGGAAAAGCTGCCAGCTTTGAAAAAAATAGAGCAAATTAAAAAAAAGTTTAATCTCATGCTTCATGTACATTAATTTAATCCACAGTTTCTCCTGAATCGCTGGCGGCCGGCCACATGGGGTCTGATTTGTGACGATAGAAACGCTCAGATTCTAATGTTTTGACAGTAGAAAAAGGCTTAATGCAGTTGGTGTGGCGTCGATCAATATGACTGATGACTGGAAATTTCTAGGAATGGCGGTGTTTAAAAAAGTAAAGCAGAAACTCAAATAACGAGAAGGAAAGTTGAAATGTTCTGAACACACTCATTTAGTGATCTGGAGCATCTGCCTCTAATGTCTGATCAATATATGATTATTGGAGCCGTCAGATTGTTCAAGTGACGTAAACAGCTTAACTGGATCCGGTTTATCGTCCCGACTCCAATCTGATTATCAAACATCAGACAAACACATCAAGATTCCTCCCGTGTTTTTTTTTTTTGTTTTTTTTTTTTTTAATATTATTTTATGAAGATAAATCTGATAATGGACTAAAAACGTGTAAAACTGAGCTTTTTGATCAGTGGCTAATCTGATTACTCTCCATTAACAGATTACATGTGAACTCATGTTAGCTAGTCTAATCAAATGTTGACATCCTGTCATGATTCAAAGGATTTTTTTTATTAATGCTACTTAAATCATGTAATATCTTCTTACATTATTTGCAAAATGTTATGATTATATTACATCCAATCTCTTCGTACTTAATACATTGCATTGAGAAAAGTGAAAAAAGAAACACACTGTTGGTTGTTACATGCAGGTTTTTTCAAAGTTCTGCAACTATTCTACCAGCACTTTTCAGGACTGATAATACCTGCATGCTGGATTGTTTTTCGAGGTTAATTGTCATGCTGTATTATTTCTAGTATTCTCTCTCGCTCTGCCCCCCCCCTCCCCTCCCCCCCGGTGGCGGCGGCGGCTGTGGGGACGTCTCTTGATTAGAACACACACTGCCAAGTCTCCCCACATCGCATCATTGCATTTGATTAGCTTCAAACCTCGCTCCTTCCCTTATCACTACCAGCACAACAGGAACACACGCACGCACGCACGCACGCACGCACACACACACACATACAAAAACACAAACCTTCTCATACATGCATGCATATATATGTATCACAAACTTCCTTGCAGACTTATCTTAACTTCTAGCTCGCTGTGCTCTGGAATATGCAAACATGCACAATCTGCACACACACACACACACACACACACACACACACACACACACACACTCTCTCTTTCACACACATGTGAGCAGGGTGTCAGGTAAAGCAGCACGACGCTGACAGCTCCCTTGTCTCTAATGAAGCATTAATAAAGTGCAGCAGAAAACAGTGGATCTCGGCTTCCCGCCTGGAGATGAGCGGAGGGGAGAGGATCACCGTAATCTGCCTCCTCCAGAAACCCCTCCACCCCCCCCACACCTCCTCGTCGCCCCCTCACCTCCACCCTCGGCTCCTCCCTCTTCGTCTCCCGCTCCTCTGCAGCGTGTCGGAGGCTCCGTCCCTCTCTCCTGTCATAAGTTCGATGTCAAACTAATGCTCAATAAAAAAGGGTTCACCTTCTGTAATTAAAGCAGCGCGTCCTCGGCCCACGTCGCTCTGCAGCAGGTTTACAGCCCGAGGTGCAAATGTTTTAACTTCAGTCCTCAAATAGGCTGCGAGGTACGCATTTCAACATACTGAATTTCCATGCAGGCAGGGAAGAAGAAGAAAAAAAATCCTGCCTGCAAATTGGAGGGGATTGAGATGAAATTACAACTCTGAGCAGCTTTTGGTGTGAAACTTTTTTGAAGTGTTGAGAAAAGGCTGAAGGGAAACCTGTGATTCTGGGCTCAACAAGTTGTGTCCACTCAGAGCCGGGTGTGATTGACTGACAGAAGAGATGCGCTCCAGTTCAGTCCAGAGTAGCACAGTGCAGTCCTCAGCTCTGGCAGTCAGTCAGCGTCCTGCTGGTTTTTCATCGATCTGCTCCACTCTGCCTCTTCTCAGTGTCAGTTTTCAGTCGTTTCCAGACTGAAGCCGTGGACAGTCAACTGCAGCCTCTGCTCTCTTCACCACATCAGATCAGACACACACACTCGCAGCAGCCGGCGCCACAATGAAGCTGATGTCAAATTACAAGTGCGTCACGCTTAATGTCAACAAGCTTAGCAGCACTTTATATGGTAAGCTCTCTTGAAGCCGCCAAAGCAAAGTCTTTCACAAAGTTGCCTTTAAAGAGGCTCAAACAGCTTGTTTTGACTTAAAGGCTGAAAAGAGGTTAAAGGATCGTTTTGAGGTGTTTTTCATAAAAAGCTTCTTTAGTGGAGCTCCAGAATTAGCGAGAAAAAAAAAATAGAAAAAGAGGACATTTCTAATCTAATGTGAATGTATTTATTGTGACATATATAATCTTTGAGTTCCACTTCAGTTTGAACCAGGTTAGAGTCACAGTACATCCCTGAACCGGAAATCATGACCACGTTCAAAACATTTCCCCGATGGACACCCAGCTGGAGTCGGACGCTTTAGAAACCTCGGAAAGTGTTTCCAGAAAGTTGAGTTTTCAGTGGCTCCCAGCACCCGAAATGCTTCCAAGGTTTTCTGATTCCACCACAAAGCGTTGTGGTTGAAGTGGAGCCTGAAATGATTCGAACCAATTACTCACATGCCTGTTATTTGAAGAGCTGGAGCAGTGAATGGAAGGAGCTAAAGCCCGGCTTCAGCCGTGATAAACAGGCAACTATATGTCAAAAGTGCCAATGAAAAGGCGTCTTTTGCAGGAAGTGCAGTATCTTTAGTGTAAACAACCTTTAAAAGCCTCCTCCTCTAATTGGGCCCTCCAAGCGCCGTCCTCCCGTTTCTAATCACAAGCTCCAGACGCCGTCTCTCGCTGTGTTTGCTCGGGATTGCCGCCGCTTGGCTGTAACTCCGCGTCTCTTTCCCTCCCTCTGTCTGTAGCCTTATCAGTCTCATTATCTCTGCGGTCTGAACCTCGCCGTGCTCCACTCCAGCGAGGGAGACCCGTCTAATTGGCAGCCAGGATCCTTCTAATTTAGCGAAGCCAGCTCTGCCGACTTTTCAAGCGCCGCACTTCCTCGTCCCTCCCTCCACCTTTCACATGATGATAATGAGAAAATATAAGCAATAACTCGCTAAAGTTCGCTGTGGCGAGCATGTTTTGTATTTTTTTCCCCCCCCTCTCCATTCTTTTCCATTTGTTTCACGATCACATTCGCCGAGGCAATTTGCCTGCTTGTCTGAGTCCGAGGAAGGCAGGGTTTTATCTGCGCTAACGCGGCGTCGAGGAGGCGCTTCATGCCCAATCAGCCCATGTTAGCATTCAGACGGGGAGCCCCCGCCCCGCCGCTCCTTCCTTTCGTACCCAGCTCTCGTCGCCCTCGTATCGGTGTCGAGACACCACCGTCGCCCGGAGGAGAGGGAGCGAGCGAGAGAGGCCCGGCTATTATTCAATGAGACGGAGGAGGGCGAGGAGAACGCTGCTTACTGTCACAGAGCAAACAGAAGCCCCCCTCCGCCCCCCCGCCCCCCACCCCACCTGCTGTTCCTGCCACCCTCACCTCCCAGCACCCCCCCGCTCCAGTTCAGGCCAGTGTGTCTTTGAAGGGTTTCTTCCTAACACTTTAGCAATTAACTGCTGCCATTATGGTTCAACATGACCTTTTGTCTGCTAACAAGGCTGTTACTGGTATTTTACGGCTGATTCATCACAAGATTCAAATAAGAAATATCTGCAGGTTGATTCAGTAATGATCAGACACTGTTTAGAAGATTTATTTCTTATGTTTCTGGAGTGAAATCTTAAACAAACGCTGATCTCAGAGTGATGGCGGCAGTACCGCCAGGTTTCACACCGTTGCAGGTAAACTTTGCCATAATTCTGCGGCCGACGAGTGCAACTCTGCAGCAGCAGCAGCTCCAGTTAAGGCATGAAGTCGTGTTTTGAAGGATGAAAATGGCTCCTGGGTGTGTTTCCGGGATTTATGTCGTCTTTTCAGACTCGACGGGATGAACCAAACTCCGCTCATTTTTAAGTCTGCTAAAAAGCGGAGAAGGTATTATCGGTTCAGATCAGATTATGGCGCCTCGCCACAGCCTCAGTAAGTGATGGGAGTGGGTGTCAGTGGGAGCCGTGTGTCTGTGGTCCATATAGAACTGCTCTGAACGATCATCAGCGTCTCTCGTGTAGCGACTTCAGATTTCTTTGAGCCGTTTTCCGCCGCCCTCCTTTAGTCACAGCTGCAGTTTAGTGCTGTGTTTTGAAGTTGCCGATAAATGAGGTGTGGAGTCAGTTTCAAAGTTCCAGCACAGATAAAATAATATTAAAAAAAGAGAGAGAGATGTGTTCATTAACTCTGAAAACCTCAAAAGACCTTGACAGGAGAGAGAGCAAGAAAATCATTTGGAAAAAAAAGAAAGAGTGGGGGAAATGTGTCATGAAGATGAGGGAAGCATGTGGGGGGGATATGCTTTGATCAAGAGCACTCCTTGTAGCACTCCTGTCTCCTCACACATCCATAATACATCTCTGGAAATATTCCGGTCTCTTATTAACAAGGCAGTGCCACTCTGTCCTGGAGGCAGGTATTGAATTTAAAAAAATCCAAAGAAAAGAAAAGAAAGACGCCCCTGAAACGCGCTCTGCTTTTGTCTTGTCTTGGAAATGAGGACCGGTGAGAGAAAAGGGGAAATAAACCAGGCCTAAAGCACGAGTTTGAGATTCAATATATACACTTGCAGCCTTTAAATTAAATTCATTGATGTTGCTTGTAAGAAAAGAGGGGATAATATCAGACATGGGTAAATATTTATTCTAAAAGTGGCAGGCTTAGGAAATGAGAGGGCTGCCGATGCTCTGCCTCGCTCTCACGGGGGAGCATGTTTGTCCGTGACAGTCATAAATATGGATCGTGTTGCGAGATGACAGCGATTGTAATCTCATCGCTGCCTTTTGTCAGGCATATGAGACCCGGGAAAAGCCCTCGGTGGCGGCGAGCGCACACAAAATTAAAACTCGCACCTTCTCCGTCTTCGGAGTAAAGTGGCTTGGCGGCGAAGTGGCGTGCTGTTTAATTAGGGTGGAAAGAGAGTCCTGAGGGGCTGGGAAATACCTCTCCTGTTCTCTCACTTGGTCCAATTTGAGGAAAAGGTAAATATTCAGAGGGCTGCTTTCAATCCGTGGCGATTAAAACATGCCGGAGCACAGCGGTGGAGAATGTGTTGTGAATGCAAAGCCTCACATTCAATTCGCGCTGCTCTGCGAAATGAGACGCAACTTGTTTGTACGAGCAGACAGCTGTGACGGCGCGTCTTTACTCAGGGGTGTCAAGTCGCTGTTCAAACCCGGAGTAACTGCTTCTAAAATCACGCCAGCTCTCGCTCAAATGCTGCATGTTGTCACTGTTTTGATGCCGCGCTGCGTCTGAACCTTTCCCTGACCCCGTTTCTCCGCAGCGCTGAAGGACCCCTGCTCCGAGGTGACCTGCAGCTACGGCAGCACCTGCGTCCAGTCGTCCGACGGCCTGTCGGCCAAGTGCATGTGTCCCCTGGGCTGCGACGGCAAGCCGGAGCAGACGGTGTGCGGCAGCGACGGGAAGGACTACCGCAACGAGTGCGAGCTCCACCAGCACGCCTGCAAGGACCAGAGGAACGTCCGCGTCCAGTACCAGGGACCCTGCGGTAAGGCCCCCCCCCCCCCCACAGACAGAACCTCACAGGCCTGGTTAAGGTCTAGAGCTGGATCACATTCTGTCCAAAGGACAGTCTAAACTTTGTGAATACTTTAAACAGGTTATGTCGTCAGAAAAAGTGTTGAGTTAGATGTACTTTTAATTAAAATCCAGTCAGGAGAATCAATTCAATGCGATGACAGTTATGGAGGACATTTGAATATTGGTTTGCTTCATATTTCAAAGTCAAATTTTGAGGTAAAACTTGAGGCGTCCCATCTGCTTATCGCAGGCATTTAACCAGGATATAGCTTTTGTGTGCCAAATCTTGAACCGTCTAACCCAGAGTCACAAATTAAATCTGTGAGTTTCACTAATATAAGCGTGATCTCAGACTATTGGAGGGAATCCGAGAATACTTGGAGAAAACATGTATGCTGAGAGAGAACCATGCAAACTCTAGAACACCAGTATAAAAGTATTGAGTTTCTGAATATTGACTTTTAAACACATTATCCCATAAGAAAAATGGATTAAATTAATTAAAGTTTCAATTGAAATCCTTCAAGGAGCATCAGTTAAACAAGATGACACTTACTGGAGATGGTCAGATTTTATTTTTCTCTTGTTGGTGTGTACCACCTATGAAAACGGTATCCACTAATGTCAGCATGAATGATAAACATGATCTCAGAATATGCAGCATAGCAGAATGGCCCACTTATGTACATGGAGAACATGGAAACTCTGTGCAAAAACCTTCCCAAGCCAGGATTCAAACCAGGCATCACCTTACATAAGACGACATTGGTCACCACGAAACAATTGCACAGTCAATAAAAGGCTAATTTTTGTCTTCTTCTTATTTTTCTTTTTTTAATAATAATAATAATAATAATAATAATTATAATAATAACAATAATAATAATTGAATTTTACAGCGCCTTTCTAAACACTCAAGGACGCTTTACTTTTGAGTCATTGATGAAACTGGCTGTAATTTGAGGAAAAATCTTCATTTCATCCACATCATTTGTGGGTTTTGCCACACTCTTTGTTTCACTCTTCATTACATGCATCAGCAAATATGAAACCGCTGAGATCTGTCGGTGTTTATCGGACGGCAGAGACGCCCCAGACGTCACCGTCAATAGTCAAGAATGCTCATCCTCTCAAATGAAGATACCATCTTCATTTTTGTTTAATGAGGCCCAAACCCCCCGATATTAGATCTGTAGTGACGCCGTCACCGGGGAGGAAGCAGAGCCGCAGAATTAAAGACGTCTTGAAATGAAAAAGACTGATTCAGTGACTGTCAGGAGAACTTCCTCCGTGACTTTCTCCTGCCCTCTCCTCGCCTGTTTACTACTTCTACCCTTTTGTAGCTTCTCCTCCGCGTACGCCGCTCACTCTGCTAATTCTCGTTCCTCATTTTGGCTGCTTTGCTTCACACACACACGCACACACACACACACACACACACACACACACACACACACACACACACACAGGTACTCCTGTGGTGTGAATTGTTGTTTCCTCTAAGTAGGTCTTCAGAGCTGTCGTTTTCATCTCTTTTTTTTCCTCATCCTTCTTACAATCAGGCAGTAGTTGTTTACTCCCAAGGTGCTCAACTTTTAAGTTTTTTTGTTGTTGTTGTTGTTGTTTGTTTTGTTTTTTTCTACCTTTTTTCTTATTCCTGGCAAGCCAAATGGAAGAGAAAGCACAGCAGACAGTAAGTCTTTCTCTGAGCAGCACGGAGCCTCCAGGAGACGGAGCGGGTCGGGGGGCTATGAGAGATGAATCCGTGGGCCCACAGGCAGAAGGTGGCCGGTATAAATCCAGGAGGAGTCGGCCAGAGTGACCCCGAGTTACCCCGTCCTCCCCGGGGAGGGCCGGTTCTCGGGGAACCGGCCGGCCGTTATGGTCCTCTAAATCTTCCCTCGGCCGTTTTATCTAAAGCACTGGGCCATTTCAAGCTGCACGTCCGGCCCCAGACAAATGCAGTTGATTTATCCACGCTCCTTAGTTTTTGCAGCAAACAGGCCATTCTTTTTGTAATTACCCTCCTCGCTCAGCTCCGAGGAAAGCGTGGACCCTGGAAGCCGTTCTTCTCCGTTAATGGGAGGTAATGGTCTTTCTCTCAGATAATGGTCTGGCTGGCGGCTGAGGCGCTGCGTCACGCCGAGACGCTGCGTGCATCACGATCAAACCCCCGTCCGCTCGCTTGCTAGCCTCTTGCAAGCTTTTGCATTGTGCTGATAGTAAACGGCTGAAGGCCTGGCCAGCGGTGGCTCCGCCTCCCGGCCCCGAGCAGCCAGAGCGCTCTGTCCCGCTTTATGTCCCGGCATTGTGGCGCTTGGTGTCGCTGCCAGAGGTCTCTGGACGCCGCTCCCCAACCTCATTCTCTATTCCTCGTTCTCCTTCCCTTTCCTTTCTGCTCCTTTCCCGATGATGGGCTGTTTCATCCGTGGTGTGTTTTGAATGACTCGCCGGCAGCTTGGCAGTGATTTGATATGTCACGGTGCTACATAAATCCTTTGTCTTCCCACATGCTGAAAGCGTGGCGAGCGGGATAAAGCCCGGGCTCCTGTTTCAAGGAGTCCTGCCCACCCCCCACCCCCTGCCCCCCCGTCCCACAGATCCAGCAACCAATTCCATTATGATCAGGGGCCGATAGACCGATAGGGGAGGTGCATGGGAGCGAATCAAACCCATCGCCCCTTCATCCATTTCCTTGTTCCTCGCTCACACCCTCCTCAGAGCGTCTCTCAGCTGCCTGGCCGCCGATAATATCAATGAAACAGACTTCATTTCTCTCCTCGTCGTCCCTCAGCGTCTGATGAATAACCAACTTCATCCAGCCCTTCTTCGGGCGGTCAGGTACATATAGTTGTTTGCTCCTGATTAGACGCCGACACACCGAGGCCCTGTGATGGGATGTAAGATGATTTCTGTGGAGGACCTTGAACAGTTGCCAAACAGGAGGCAATTAAGGCAGCGAGCGCCACATCCTGTTATATTTTCATGCTTTCTATTCATCTGCCAGCACATTGTTCTTCACGTTTCGTCAGTCCAAGGCATCAATGATATATAAATCTGGTTTGTTCTCGTATCAAGTTGTCACAATAACTGGGACATGCTCCTAATTATCCGTGTCTCCTCAGATCCATGCAAAGACAGCGAGAACAGCCTGACCAAGATGTGCCGGGTGGAGGCTCTCACGCGCCAGCCCTTCGTCTTTCAGCCCCCGGAGTCGTGCCCCCCCGGCAGCGAGCCCCTGTGCGCCAGCGACGGCCGGACCTACCCCAGCGAGTGCGCCATGACGGCCACGGGCCTGCAGAAGGGCCTGAAGCTCAGGAAGGTCCACTCAGGGCCGTGCAGGAGGCAGACTGACGGAGGTGAGGCTGAGGCGATGAGATGTGGGTCAGGATGGATCTGCAACTGGAAACCCAACCAGCAGGGCAGGGGGGGTGTGAAGTTAGTTTGTGGAGAAATGTGTGTAAATAGCAAAAAAATTAAACAACAGTTGAAAAATAAGCACTAAAAATATGATAATGACATTAAAATTATTTCCGGGCTTGCATTTTAGAAACCACAATTCAAACAGCTGAATAGATCATGACGCATTTTGTTAGGTTGAAAGCTTTTATTTGGCTTTTACCAAACAGAAAACCATTTTTGAAACGGCTGATTGCTGAACTCACTTGGGTTCATCTCAGCCATCAATCCAAATGTATTTGGTTGCAAAAAATCGACTCTTTTGCAGATTACAGGAAGCTTTGGTTTCAGAGCTAAAAGGATGGCATCAGAAGCATCGCATGTTCGTAGAATAATATTACAATAATAGCTTATTAATCTCTCCTGTGGGAGTTAAAACTCAAGGATAGGGGGGGAAAAGTACCTCATAAAAGCTGCCAGCAGCTCCGATGGTGCCTGATCAACCCCATAACAACTGATTGTTGCTGCTAATGTCACGTTTGTTTTTTATTTTTCAGTTGCACATAATATTTTAGTTTTTACTGTCAATTCTGTTGAATGCACAAGATGCACAGTGGAATCCACATTTTGTCTGGCTTGCCTTGCTGTGATGTAGATATATGAGTATAGAGAAAATAGATCGGGCAAAATGGCATAAAAATAAGGAAAAGAAGATATAGGCAAGAAACACAGGGCAAACACATTCAAATTGAAATTGAAAAAAACACAAATATGCAATATATAATACAACGTACTAGACAATATACCTCAAAATGAGCAAAATCTAGAACATTTCATCCCTGAATTGGCAGAATATTATACAGTATTCTCTGAATGGGCAATGTATAACAAAATAATACGTAAACTAGAAATAGAAATTGGAAATACACACCAAGAACAAAACAAATGTGCAGTGAGCACGTGCAACATGCAATATTGAAGAGAGTACAGGCAGCCTCTGAACCTCTTCTGTCCAGGTAGGTTTGAATTTGCTCCGCTGTAACCTTCACAGAAGCAGATTTCTTCCATTTTCACATTTCAGGCTTTGACCACCATTCATATTTCAACATCGCTCACCTTGTACCCGGGGATGCTCCTTTCAAAAGCCTAAAATAAAACTAGTCAGCTAATCTAAAAAAGGAAAAACTGAGAAAACAGTTAAACTTCAGCACAGTGTATAAAAGATATGAAATGTTTGTTTTCGTCATATTCGGCGCGTTTTCAGAGGAATTATTTGCAGGCCTGAAGTCCCGATGATATGTTTGAACAGATTTTTGCTGTCGTCTCTTGAGAGTTCTTCTGGACACGTTTTGCGGTGGAGGTTTTTTTTATCGGCGCCGGTGCGCTGCTGCCATTAAAAATTGAACTCGGTGACTGGATTGTGTTCCGTGACACGGAGATAAATGACTGTGAGGTCTCGGGGTCTGCGCTGTACCCACACTCTCACTGGCCTTCCCGGGCCTGATAAGAGCCTCCGGGGCGGTTATCTGTGCTATTAGAACACGGGCTTTAAGCCTTAGTCAACAAAGAGCTGTCAGCTTTTACTGTACGTCCGATAGCCATCGGAGGAAATCCAATTTTCCCGCTGCGTTGGTGGCGGAGCCCCCGCCAAAGCCACAGCTGTGTCAGTTTACCGCCGTAATGCTCGGAGACCCCCGCCCATGTTCTGAGACCCCCCGACATGGCGGCGGACGAGAATAGATCACTGCAGGACGTCCTCTGCTGCAGCCAGCTCTGAGACGGATACGCTGGGTTTTGACAGGCCGGCGGATCCCGGCCCGGAGACTGACGGGGGTTTTAACGCAGCGGGAGCCAGAAGAAGGACGTCTTCGCTTTTTTCTAATTTTTTTTCAAATGAAAGAATAATTCAATTTGAAACAGAGATCCATGAAATCATATCCCTAAGCAAATTACAAATTGGTAGCTAATGAAAATGGCCATTTGGTGGTGTAACCATGACATTGCACATCCTCTCAGTCAGATACGCCAGCGACGTAATTAAGTGTGGCGTGACAGGCTTTTAAAGAAAAGAGATGAAGGAATTGAATTGCTGTACAAATTTGATCCACTGATCAGGAATGAAATGAATGTGGAGCCCAGTGAGCGCCTCCAGAACAGAGCGCTGCTTCAAATTCAATTTTCTCACTTCAGTGGCAAATTTGCCATTTCACATTACCACTATTTCTTTCTTTCTTCTTAATTTCCGCACTAGATTTGTGCTTAGCGAGTCAAAATGTTATGAATATAATAGTTTAGGCTTCAACTTGACCCAAAAAAGAATTAATTTGTGATTAATTCTTGAGCGTTTTTAATTAAAGTTATCGGAAAACTTTATAAACAGAGTTTGGAGGAGCAGATCTGCGCTCTCTGCTGTCGCCTCATGAAGTGTGTCACAGAGTTTGCTTTTGTTTGTGCACATTCCTGAACTGAAAATGAGAGAAAAAAAAAAAAAAAAAAAAGATTATTACCCCTGACCGAAACCAGAGCCTCCTCAATAAAACAGAGCCACTTCCTCATATTTATTCATTGAGCCATTTCTGTGGCTGAAGCAATCGTTTGCAGTGAGTTACTTCATAATCCATCTCCCCCCGTTTTCAAAGAGCGTTAGGGTCGAGCCATGTGAAATCAACAGCCGCCTTCTATTTGTTTCATCCCCAACTTCTTTATTCGGCTTGTATCCTTTTTTTTTTTTTTCTTCCTTTTCCTGCTGGTTCCTGAGCCGCTGCTCCTTCTGGCAGTGAGAGAAACCGGCAGGGGAAACACAGCGAGGATCAGGAGAAACAAAGCAGACAATGACCAGGTTGATTAACACAGTCATCAGAGGGGAAGAGGATCCGAGGCTCGTGGCGTCTGGACGACCCGGAGAGGGCACGCTCCGTCCAAACACACCACACACACTCCTGCTCTCTATAGCCATTAAAACATGGCCTGACCTTCGCTCCTGCAGGAACTCGCAGCCATTTATAGACTCAAAACTGTGATAAAATGCACGAATAAGTGACAGCTTTCACATGGAATGGTACTGAATTGATACTTTTCTAGATTGTGCACCAATATTGGAAAGCAAACAAAGTACAGACATTAAAATTTAAATTTAAAAGTACAGATATTTTGTGGCTGTGCTTGGTTTTTCGTTTCAGACTATACACACAGTATATAATCTTACGTTTGATGGATGTAATACAGCACAAATATAAAGCACAGAATTCCATACAGCCCTCTGAAAAACTGAACCGACTGAAATGAATGCATGTATGTGAAAGGAAAAATACAATGGTAAGAGAAATAATACAGATATTTCAGCTCAAGGCTGAATGTGGCTCGGATACCGCATTAGACTTCAGGTGGAACAATAGACGATATGTGTGTGTCGGAAAGGTGAGACCATGAGGGAATTTATCAAGTTCATTTTATCAGGACTTCATTGTGTCATGAAGAAAACTGGCTGAAGTTTAAATACCACAATATGGATTTTCTACTGATGATGGTATGTGCAGTTTTAATTAACAAGAACCTGGAGTGGTCAGCTGGAAAGTTTGATCGCAAGATCCACAAATTCTTGTACTTTTGGATTTTAGAATAATATAAGAAAATATCGGAGCTCTTGATGTCATGTGATGAATTAAAGCACCCTGAAGAACCACAGGTATGACATTTGTAGGTGTGAATTAAAGGAGATGTCCTCATGACGTCTACCTGCCAGTAACTGTTATCAGTGCGGTCTTTCAGTTGGATTCCGAACACGTCCAGCATGAGGGAACGGCATCAATATGTGAATGCTGGCAGCTCTGCTTTGCTTGGATTGAGATGAAAATATTTGACGTGTTCCGTCTGGTGTGCTGGTGAACCTTTAATCACAGAGAGCGAGACATCGACTTTAAACCCCCCCCCCCACCCCCCACCCCCCACACCCCCCCACCTCCACTATCAGATAGAAGTAATCAGGAAATTCGACCTGATTGACACAAAAACAGCGAGTGTCGACCGCTTGTGCCAGTTCAGGATCATCTGGCTGAAATTACATCCTGCTAAGAAAAACATCCTGAGTGAGTAATTATTGCATGATGACTCCATTAACACACGACTCTTATGTGTCATTGAATCAAACAAAAGGCTGCTAAACATGTGTTTCCACACACTGCAGCTGACGTGTTTCACCACAGCATGGCGTCACTGGTGGATGAATTTGTTTTTGGACCAATGAGTTAAACTCTTTCCTCCCTTCAAATGCTTTATTCAGTGAGAAGCTGAGAGAGGAGGACCCCCCCTGTCCTGCAGTGTCCTGCTCCTCCATGAGGAGTCTGTCGCACTGAGCAGCTCTGAAAACACTAATCACTGTTTATACAGATTGGTGGCAAATTACAGGAAGGAAAAATAAAAAAAGGAGCAAGTGGGTGAATGCTGATGCACGAAAATTGAAAATGCTTTGCGGGTTCAGGTGAGGTTATTCCCGAATAGTTCAACACACAGATGACGGATTGGCGTGTTGGTCTTTTCCCCCACAGAGGAGTGCGCGGAGGAGTGCCTGTTCAACGCCGTGTGCGTGGTGGAGCAGCTGAACGCCCGCTGCTCCTGCGACCCCATCGAGTGCGACGGCACCTACAAGCCGGTGTGCGGCAAGGACGGCCGCACCTACACCAACGACTGCACCAGGCGCAAGGCGGAGTGCACGGCCAAGGCCCCCATCCCCGTCAAGCACCCGGGGCCCTGTGGTGAGTGGAGGGAGCGGAACGGGCCGGATCCCCGCTGCCGTTCCGTCTCTGCTCGTTTTAATGCATATTGAATGTTTTCCCCTCTGAGTCTTCCAGGCTGACTGTGTGTGTGTGTGTCAGTGCTTTGAATTCCTCTGAAACGGTGGGGCGATGTTCTCTTCAGGGAGGGCTGGGGTCTTTATGAACGCCGTGCCTTCACTCCACCCCTCATCCACCTCCTCGCTCCCGTCACGCTCCATCCCTCCATCTTCAGCACACACCCCAAAACCAAACGCCACCTTCATGTTTCATTCATCTGCTCTCCGTCTTCCACTTCGGTGGCTCTTGTCGTCTCTTCCTCCTCCTCCTCCTCCTCCTCCTCCTCCTCCTCCTCCGTCTCTGTCTTTTTTTTGTCTGCTGTGCACTTCCTGTATAAAAAAGCTATTCTCTCTTGTTTCAGTGCGTCAGTCACTCTGTCTGTCTGTCTGTGTCCGTGTGGCCGTCCGTCTTCTCCCTGGCTGTCTGGCCACAGGTGGACAGCGGGGTCACCCGCTGGGCGGCCTCATCAAGCGGACGGTGAGGGGCTGGCGGCCCCGACCCCGGCCCCGGGTGGACCTAACAGCAGGGGGTCTCGTACCGCTGTCTTTCTCCCCTGCCGCCTTGTGCTCCTCTGTGTCGTTAATGTCTCTTCCTTTTCTGTTCTCCCTCCCGTGAAGATGTGACCCGTGAGGTTGGAGAAGTCTCCCTCTCTTCCCGCTCCCTGTGTTTTATTCCCCGTCTAACAAACAAAGCGAAGCTTCCCCCGTGCCCTAACCGCTCCTCACCTCCGACTCTCCTCCCGCTGCATGCCGTAGTGCACGTCACCTCGCCGCCTCCCAAACAGCCATGAAGTGTTCGGACTCCTGTCGAGTCTGAACTCACTCCAGCAGAGCATGTGAAAACGTACTTCTCATTAACATCATGTTGGCGTTTAGCTCCTGATAGCCAGGTGGTTTGAAGATCTTTATCGATACTTTGAAGTTCAGTCCTAAAGCTTGGTTCCAGCTTTTGTACTTTTCACTTTATCTTTTTTCTTTGGGTGAAATATCGGCTCCTGTGTGGTCTTGACACAAACGCAGAGATAAACAGAGTGAGACCAGATCAATCCGAGCGGGACTCAGATGATTAATGGGAGAGGGAAGAAGAAAAGAAAGAAGTTTTCGTCTGGAAAAAGTCCACCCCACCCTGCGAGGCGTGAAAGATTCATCACAGCCAGTGTGAATTTGAATATTATATGAGGAGAAATATCCAGCGAGGAGCCTTTCATTCAGACGGCTTTACAAGGGTCAAACAGCAGAGGGGATATTTCTGCACGGGAGAATCTAATAGGAGGGTTAGAAATGTGTTCTGTTATGAGTCCAGTCAAATCTTTATCAGGAAAAAAAAAAAAAAAAAAAAAGAACTAAAGCTGTTGGATAAAATAAATGGCCTGGAGCAGAAAGTGTAATATTTTCTCTGAAATACAGAAGAACTAAAGTATTCAGTACTTTGAGATGGGAAAAGAATATCTCAAAAGTGTAGTTAAGTACCGTAATAAATCTGTGTTGTTACTTTACTCCACTGGATGGACAGTTTTACATGAACCACACTGGTCAAGCTGGAGTCTAGAAATCATGAATTAGATGATTTCCTTTCCTTTATTATCCCCACAAAGCAACATGTCAAAGCCACAAAGCCATTTAAAAAGCTGTAAAAAAATTGGAAATACAATCCACTGCAGTCTTTCCACTGCCGTTCAAACATGAAGCTCTGAAAGCGACGCCTTCGTTTCTTCAGGATGCCTGTTTGCGCTCGGTGTGCGTTCAGCTCTAAAAGTCAAGATTCAGCGACCGGCTGTGTTCTCAGGTGAACCTTTACCTCCAGCCACGACTTCTTCCTCTCTCCTTGAAAAACTACGGTGCTCAAATAACCTCAGATCATAAGCGCGACCTCTCCCGGAGCATCAAACTCATATTTGATTGTGTGAAGATTTTGCACACAATTTCCCGTACATTAGCAATGAAAATAATCCAAGGCGGCGCCGCACCGCCCCGTATCGGCGCTGCGGCGGCTGAAAATAATGAGTCCGCCCCGCGGAATCAAATATAAATCACCTTTTGTTAATAAAAGAACAGGGAAGAGGAGGAAGAGGCTTGGCAGACTCCAGGCTTTAGTGAAGCATCCCTGAGCTGCACAGTTTGAAAGGAAGCTGGCGGAATTTCAACTGATACCATCAAAGGTCTGAGACCCACTTTGGCTTCGGCGCGCCGCAATAAGGAAGCCTTCCTGAGTGAAAGGTGTAATCTGAAGGTTCGACTCGCTCACAGCGGCGAGGATGTCTGTGGCCGAGCTGTCAGGGTATAAAACCCTGTTTATTTGTCCAAACCTGTCTCGGCTGCTGGGAAGCGGTTTGGAGGGTTCATAGGAGACGAATCTCCTGAATTTAACTCATTCCTACTCTTTTCCTTCATAACGCTGACGGACCAGACAGGGAACTCCTCCTATTTTTAATCATCTGGTCGTTAGCTGGTGTTCATCAGTTAGCAGGAGGAAGATGCTCTGTAATCTGGATTGTTAGCTTTAAGTTTCATCAACACCAAATCCAGCTTGAGTGTCACGGGGGTGATTTTCATCCCTGCTCCCGTCCCCCGCCGATCCCCCACTGATTGAGGCTTTAAGTCTCACAGGGCTCAGTGTTGGCAGACCCCCAGTCAGAAATCCACCCGGCGGATTGGGGGCGTCCCACTGAGCATCGGCGTTATCTCAGCGTCCGGAGGCTTCGGCTGCATCTGAGCTGTGAAAATGTTCAGTGGTAGAAATAACAACTCTGTGTTTCCTGCAGTTTGATTATTTTCTGTTAGTCCGTGCCCCATTCCTCCCTCCCCAACACCCCCACTCCCCACATTTGGGTTGTTTTTTCTTATTTCCCCCTCTCGCTCCGTCTTTACCTCCCCAACACACACACACACACACACATGCACACACACAGTTGGCGTGGCAGCCGTCAGCAACTGGTAGTGTGTTTCTTTAATGCATTTTTATTGACATTTGCATATTTTCCCAAACAGAGCGCCACGAACGCAGCAGCCCCCCCGATACGGTTTTAATTAAACATCAAAAGAGGCGAGCGGAGGTGCCCACTGAGACTGTTGGTTTAGTCAGACAGATGATATGCATGCACGCCGAGTGTGTGCGTATGTGTGTGTGCTTGTGTTCATGCTGATTTTCGACTCAAGCTTTCTTTCTTTCTTTCTTTCTTTCTTTCTTTCCTTCTTTCAAACATGAGGCTGAAGAGACAAACAGAAGACGGTTGTTTTGTGAGGATTTCAGGACTTATGATATATGTCAGTGTATCAGTAAATTACTGGGATATAATTGTGAAAACACACTTTTCACTTTCTTTTTGACTTCAGTTTAATTTAGGTTCGTCAAAGGAAAACATGAGACTGTTTCTCGAATGAAACGCAGACCGGAGAAAATGGCTGCCGTGTTGTTGAGTATTGTCCAGTAATGATTTGACAAACCTTCTGCCTCCAAGGAATTGGAAACTCCACTATCGGTATACATTTTGTTTGAAATCAAAACATCACTTGACGATGGGCGTCCTTTAGTTAAATGAAAATAGCCACATTGAGCAGTTTATGATATTTATTGAATCCAGCAGTGATTCTTCATCCTGCTTTGCTTTATTTATTTATTCTTGTATATGTTTGATTTCTTTATTTTGGTGGCGTTACATTCAATTGGTGTTGAATAACAACACTCTTTGGTTCAAGCTGTGATAATAAACATCTATTATGTTTTTCATTTGCCACCGGAGTTTGACACAAAGTGACAGAAATTATACACTCAGCGTGGCGCGTTGTCTGGATCCAATCGACTTTTTAAAAGTTTCCGGGTGTTGGTGAGTGGGACTGAGCTGTAGTAGGCTGTTCAACCTCCAAACACAGCTGGGTGGGGGTGTTTTTTTTTTTTTTTAACGAGTCCTTTTGTTTTGTTGTTTCTGACGTTTTTTTCCTCTCAGACAGAATCTTTCAACAGCTTTCGGATGTTTTTGCGAGCTCTTGACGGCATCCAGGAGATTTTCCTGGCAGAATCACCGGAGTCTCCCTCCAGGTCTCAGTGTCGTGTTGTGTCCACTTCGCTTTAGAAGTTTGTTTTTTTTTTTCATTTAGAATTTCTGGAGTTTGACTAAATACAGGAAACTTTCTGTTAGTTTCTCTTTCAATTTTTTACCAAAGCTGCAGAGGAAGTTTCAGGCGTCCACAGAGAAACAGTCACTTATATTAAATTATCCTTATGTGATAAATAACGATCTCTTCGCCGGTTTCATTGGCTGAGTGGTGCGTGGGTGGAGGCGATCGATCACTCCGCCGCCTGTCAGATGGATTACGCTCCGCGCCTCGCTCGCCGTCGTAAATCTCCCTTCATGTGGGTGACAGTCTGTAATGTCACCCCGTCCGCTCGGCCCGCCGCTCTCACCCCCGCCAGGCGCCGTCACGCCAAGGATCCCACGTCTGCAGCGTCCGCGATCTGATTGATATCTGGAGCTCTTCCGTTTAGAGATGCAGGCGCCGCGCCGCGTTTAGCTGATTAGCTTATGTCCAGGAACGGGTCGCAAATCTCCCGGACGTCCCAGAAGACGTGAAGGACTTGCTGGAAGTGAACGAGAGAGGCATGCTGGGAAAACAGGCGGAGCAGCGCCGCGGCCTCGGACCTCCCTCCCCGCATCCGTCAGGCAGATCGGACGGCACAAGCTTTTACTCAATGCAGGCACTGAAGCACGACGCCATTAGTTTTCTGCTTTATCTTAATATTTGTGGAAACAAATTTCACTGCTGCGCCGGCCTCATTTCTTTAAGGCACCCATGTAGAAGTTATATCCGAATTCTCATCTCAGTTGAAATTAGAGTGGTATAACTTATGAGGCGTTTGTCAAAGGGCAATCGAAAAACTCTAAAACAGCGGAGAGAAGTGTCTCTTATCTGCACTATTTCAATATTACACAAAATGACTTCAGAACAACTTATGGTAATAAGACGTTTTTTTCGTGGGACGTGGTCTTTTTCTGAGAAGTTACCTACTTTAAGCAAAGCAATAGTTGATTAAATCAACTCTTTCTAATGTCAATCCTGGTGAGCATGTCTTCATGTTCGCTGGACGTTTCTCCACACAGATCCACTGAAACATCCTGAATTTCCTTTATGCTTTAACGATATTTTCACCTTATGGCCACCGCCTTCACTGGAGAAAATTGATTTTTTTTATCAATTGTTCATTGAAGCTTTCATCATATAGCTGTTCTCTGGTGTGTATATGTACACACACACACACACACACACACACAGATAACTGCAGGATTTCATTAAAATATACATATGCGAAGAAATTATGGCCATGCAAGAAAATATCTGCAAATCCGTGCAGATGGCTTCGATTTCACATTCCACGTCATAGATTACACACACACACACACACACACACACACACACACACACACACACACACACACACACACACACAGATATTTTTAGACTAAAGGAAAGAAACCCTGTTTTTTTTCCTCTCTCCTTTCCATACGATGTGAACGCAGCAGGGCAGCGGCACTAACTAAACACAGTGCCGTGCACACACACTGTGGGTTGTTGTAGCTCACATTCAGAAGCAATTGTTCAGCGTTATTTAAAGAATCCAGCTCGGTTGGTGCGTCGGCACCCCAATGTTTTCACGGTCTTTTAAACTTTCTTGCCGCTTCCTTTGATTCTCTGTTTCACCTGTGACTTGTGTCAAAACGGCACTGAAAGCGATTCAACGGGCTCGTTTTTCATTCTTCCCTACAACGTTTGAGTTGAGTTTATTTGGAATAACTCCAGTGAAATTATTTTACTCAATTCTACTGAAATGATCAAGGATGCTGTTAGTTTTATGGGTCCGTTGTAGGAATGCAGCAGCAGCAGCAGCGTTGATCTTAGCGATTAAAGTGATTAAAGTGAAAGTTGAGCAGCGTGCGACGACGTTACAGAGCAGTGGAGGCGGAGGATACACTGGATGTGGCGGAGGAAGTCCTGAACTCACCCAGAGGACGAGGGTTGTGCTGCAGACAGGGTTTTAAAGGACAGAAAGACCAAATTACTATGCTATTTGATCAGAAAGCAAGTTGTCCAAATTATATCATAACAAAAGAATAAGGAATACACATATCATCACGTGAAAGAGTACAGCTACTGGCTAAAACTGTTTCAGTTTTGTAGAACTAGTTTGTTTTACAGTGATCACTGTTTAGGGAAATGTCGTCCAGCGATGTCATTCAATTTGTAGGAAACAACTAAAAACATCACAGAGAGACTTTACTTGATGTCAAGACTGATTTTCTAACATTTCCAAGAAGTTCACACACAAATCTCTGAATTCAATTTAGCCAAACTCTCACAAGAACATCCATGAAATGGATAAATGCATTTTCTTCAATCTCAAAGATTCGGAATGAGCCAAAAACTTTCTCCACAGCAGAAATACATAATTAAAAATGCTTTATTTTATTTTCTCTCATCTCTTTTCTGAGCATCACAGCTTCAGGTTTTTTTTTTTCCTTCAGTTTCTTCAGATCAGTCTATTTTTTGTGCATGGAGCCGAGGCGGCAAATCACAGTGTTTTGAATGAAGTCAAGCCAGATTTTCTGTTGCTTGGATCACTTTTTTGATATTGTCTGATGTATGTATTCTGCTGGTGTATCTTCAGTGAACATGTAGTGAACTTTTACCAGAGTAAAGACGGTGAGCCGGTACCTTTTCACTTCTTGGTGTCTGTATTTCCCCTTCAGTAAACAACGTGAGCACTATCGGCAGCTCGGATCTCTGGTAACACTTTAAATCAGAGTAAGAGGCTGCAGGAGCGAAGTGGCTCTCTGTAACTCCCGGGAGTCTGTTGACGCGCTGGTCTCATGTCTGGCATTAACAGAATAAGAGGTTGAGAGGAGGCTGCAGATGTCTCGTTAGGCTGTTCATATAATGGGAATCAGAGCAGCGGTTTGCCCTTTGAAAGCACGGATAAGGATAATTCTTTAAAAAAAAAACCGCCATGTCTGTGAGGAACACAGCGGCAGACAAACTGGCAGCGAACGAATGAAATGGCGTTCAGCCTTTCTCCGCAGCTCCTTTGTCACGCCGCGCGAACGCAGCCGAGTTCAGGGCCGCGAGCGCAGAGAAACTCACGCGACTCGCTTAAAATGTGTCGCCCGTCGCCTCTGGAGGTTAACACAAAATCACTCAGCGGAAGACACACTGTCATTGACAAAGAACTCCACAAAGCGGGGAAGAAAAATCAGTCACCTTAGGTGTCAAGACTCCGTGCGGAATATTTTATCATTTGCATGTTTATTTGATGAGCATCTCCGCCTGCGCGTCTGTGATTGGACTCACAAACAGCGGCGGAGCGGCGGTGTGGAAGTGGGCCTGAGATCACCGCTGCTGTTACTGCTAATCAAGTTAATTAGAGGAAGTGCCGTGGGAGCCCGATTGGCGGCGGCCGGGGACCGCCGGTCCAGTTAGCGCGACCCGCAGGCAGAAGCTGCAGAGGAGTGTGGGTCAGCAGGGCATCAGGAGCGATGGAGGCGCCGTGGCCGAGGCGTGGCGTGGCGTGGCGTGGCGTGGCGTGGCGTGGCGCGGCGGCGGGCTGGGATTACCCTCCAGTTCCCTTGTTTTTATTTCTTTCCCCCTTCAGCCCTGTCGATGCTGAGCATCCCCTTTGTGCACATTAGACGGAGGAATCTTCACACACGTCCCGATCACACACCCACAGCGTTCGCATGGCGCCTCACCTCCGTTAAATACATGTCACGAGATCAGCGATGGCGGCTCGTCTTTCTTCTTTCTCCCCCCTCATGCTGCGTTCCTACGTCTCCATTTTGAGGAACAGCGTGTTCTTAGTTGTAAATGCACAAAGAGGCTTCGACTCCCCTCCCGCCTGTGATAAGTATTCGGCGGCAGACAGACAGCCCGCGGGTATGCCTTTCGCTGTATGCTAATGCCGCCTCTTCCCTGCACCTCCCTCTCCCGCCACTAATATGATACATAAATGTTTTTAATGTGAGACGGGCAGAGACGGTGCAGATCAGAGGCCCTGCAGGTGAAGACGCAGAGGGGGCGGGCCGTGCCGCCGCCTTCCTCCGCCCCATTGGACGCCCCGTGTCGGGACGGCTTGAAGTTTTTTCTGCAATTCTTTCTGTCAGTTGGCCACGTCCAGCTTCACCTGGATTACACTGATTCACTGGCCTGCATAATACAAGGCAGCGATTTGGAATTGCACACAGACCCAGGAGGGGGGGGAAGTCCAATTAACATATGTATGAGCTGAGTGGAGATGGGAGGAAACGCTCGCCAAAATAATCTCCCGGCATTTCATGTCAGGGAGTGAACGGCACGGCCGCCACCAGCAGGCAGCAGTCCCTCGGCGTGCCACGGCGCCAAGCTAACCGGGGGTTGTTAAGGCTTTAAAGTCACACTGAGGGACGCTCGCCACTCTGTCTGTCAGATCCCGCCGCCGAGAGGACGGTAATCATACTTCAGGTGGACGGGACATCAGAGGAGCGCTTCCTCTGCCGACGCCGCAGCTGGAGGGGGCCGAGAGGTAACTTCAAATCTGGAGTAATCCCCCCTCCGAGTCCCGCTGAGGAGCCGTGCCGTTAAAACACCACGGCGATTAAAACCGAGGATCCTCACTGCGGTGACACGACGAATGTAAAGTCCTCTGTTACATGTCTGGGTACCAGTGGAACAGAATGCCTCATTTAAAGTCATTTCTCAAGGTATTGTTTTAATTTTAATTCCCCCACCCCCACCCTCACAGCTCTCCATGCACCTGCTCCCCCGGTGTAACAATGCCTTGGCGAGCGCTGCTCACGTTCGACGCTACAGATGTTCCCATTCCGCTGTCAGGTTAATGTTCAGGTATCAGCCGCCGGGCGTAAACCCAGCGCCTCGGGTTTATTCTGGAACACGGATCCACGCGTGAAGAGATGGATCTGAGTGTTTGGGAAGACGACCAGGGAGAGACGGAGAGCTGGAAGAGGCTGGCGAACGCCGTCCCACAAGCCTCTGCTGTGACAAGCTGCCATTTCAAAGCCTCCGCCTGCATCCGAGAGACGGCTCCACTTTCTTAACTGTGTCATTAGATTTTTACACTCGGGAAGATTTGTCTGCTTTTCTTTCTTTCTTTTTTTTTCAAATCAGTCAGAATTTTATTTATTTATTATTTTTTAGCCCCTCCAGAGGTGGGGAGTGTTTTTTTTTTTTCTTTTAAATTAGTTTTGGAGGAGGATTCTTTCATCTTTTTACGGAATGAGAAACAAAGAGAGCGCGAGACAAAAGGCGTTATCGGAGGCTCCAGTTGTGTTTCCGTCCTTGGAAAGTGAGCCGCTGAACTTTTATGGAGGCCAAGGTTGCACAGTTAAGCTCGGATCACAAGCTTACAAACGGTTACAGACACACACACACACACTCTCGGGCACACACACGGCGTTGAAATGAGATCACGGGGAATGAATTGTTTTAGAAGCGCTACCAAATTAGGCTGCATTGAGCAGCTTACATATTTATGTGGCACCTCCAAGCTCTTTTGAAACAGCGGCTTGGCAGCGAAACACAGAAATCAATCGCGTTGTTCCACCTGCTAATCTGAAACACTCCCTTCAGGAAACGGGAGCGCGCTCGTCCCAGGTAGATGTGCTCAACTGCAGCCGGAGCTCAGCGGGAAAACAGGCGGTGGTCCTTCACTGTTCAATCAGTCCGACGTCTCGCAAAATCTTTGAACCCCAAGTTTCCTCGTCCAGAACTCTGTTGGACGCTTAAAGTAACTTTTAAACATTGAAGCATCTTCTAGTTACCTTAGCAAATATCCAGTGAAAAACAATCTTTGAAAACAACAAAATAAAACTGATCATAGAACTTAAATGTTTCGTTTCCAAAAAATTCTGCCACAACTTTTACGATTACATTGACCTTACCTTTCCATTACACTGATGTTAAAACTACGCGATATAAATGTATGTATTGAGTATGAGTTCAATAAAGTACGAGTCTGAACAGATGATGCTGTTCAGGTGAGAAGCTGACTTTAATGCTGCCCTTTTCTAGAATGTTTTAAGACGTCAGCTGACAAACAAACGGTGACACAAAATCCAAGAGATCATATTTTCTGCATTATAAAGCAGAGTTTTTTTGTCAGTTGCTTTGCTGGTGAAGTGACTTAGACTCTGTTTACACCACATTTCAAGTGAAAACACTTTTTTATTTTCATTTTTAAAATGTTTCATGCTCAACTCTGCAACGTTGTGAAAACAAGGTGCGTATTCACTACAGCTATGGTTTCCATGTGCAGGGTCTCCAAAAAATTGTGTTTCCTCTCATTTCCACAGATACAGAGTTGGAGTATTTTCCAAAAGTTCCATTGGGGGGGTCATTTTTCCAGATTTGGCTCGGCGTCTCGAGCACTGAAAACGCAATGAAGGTTATCAGTGTTGAAAACATTGTCATATAAATGGGACCTTATGTTCATTAGAGACTTGTACGTCAAAATATAGCAGTAAATACCACCATGGACCACTAGATGTCACTGTACGACAGCAGAATGTGTCTTGGCACCACCGTAAAACCGTATTTCACTCATATTTGACTTGTTTTTCTCCCCTACTTTGACAGAAGCTCTTTAGCCTATGTTGTCATTAAATGAAGAATATTTCTAACTCCACCTTTTATCTTGAGCATCAGGTTTTAGAGTAGTGTACAAAAACGAGCGTTTTCAGTTTGTTTACTGTCAGCAGCTTAGCTTTTTTTAATATTCAAATTAGAATTTTTTTTCGCTTTGCTTTGTTTTTTCCTCTGCGGACTGCCTTCAAACCTCACAACTCATAAAAATTACACTCAACTAAAGGGATTAGTTGTGTTCGTCCCAGAGCCCCCCTCCCCTTTTTTTAGAATACTAAAAAACAATTAGAAACTGTTTTTCTCAATGAGCTAACTGGACCGCTTGTCCCACACCCGATTCATAAAAACAAGCGAACCTCCATCACCGTCCTCGTTGTTTTAACACCTCGCCGTCGCGTCCCTCATCACTCAGGACGATCCATAACGTTGGTCTTATGATGTTCAGGTGATATTCATCGCCACCTTCTGAACTCTTTCCATTATCTTAATCAGACTGAAGCCGGTTAATTCCCACCGTCTGTTTTATGAGCCGATAATTTACCCCTGCATTAGCAGAACACGTCAACCGCTGAACGTCTCCCAGCTGATAAATGAATCGCGGGACTCGGCGCTCGCCGAGCCAGCCGCCGCCCCCCTCCCGCCGCCATCTAATCCCATAATGGCGTTGATAATGACGGAGCCATGGGTGGTGTCATTACAAGGGGCATGTTCCCCGACAGCGCCTCCACCCCGAAGAGAGATCCAGAGGTGGAGATGCAGGGAGGGGAGGAGTTTTGTTTCACTCGGGGTGTGAAATGCACCTCTTCCAAAACCATCGGATGGCGCCTTCTGCTCCTTCCTCTAATCTGCACACGGCGTTTAGCCGAGCGATCCATCCGTCATACGTAAAACTTTCCAAATGAAAATGGCCGCGGAGCGGTGGGATTAGACCTGACTGTTGACGCCGGAGCACGTGCGCTCTCGCACGCCGGCGCCCCGGCCCACTGTACACAATGCCACGGAGTGTTCTCATTGACACGTGAAGCTGGGGAGAATCGATTCCGTCAGTGTAGGAAGCTGTGATCAAAGCATTGTCCACGCCGCCTTTCACTCGGCCCTGATCAACTCAGCAGGCCGGCGCCCGTCGGCCTCCGCCGAGCGTCACGGGGCGAAAACCCGTCCCGCTTTTAATGAAGTCATGGTGGAGTTAGTGCATAAGAGGGAGAGACTGAAGCAGACACCTCTCTCTGATGTTCCCATTTCATATCTGCCTCTGCCCAGGAGCTTGCCTTTTTTGAATTATTAAGCAGAGGGCTCTTTCTTCTCTTCGCCTACATCTTTTTTCTCCTTTCCCACTCTCCATGTTTTCTCCCTCCCTCTCTCTCTCTCTCTCTCTCTCTCTCTCTCTCTCTCTCTCTCTCTCTCTCGTGCGCCCGCTCTCCGTCCCTGTTACTCCTCCTCCCGCTCCTCCATGTCAGTGGAAGCGGCTCTGGCTGAAGCTGCGGCTCTCACCGCGATGCAAATGCCAGCCTTTGAAGGGGCACACCGGGAACGTCAATTAATCCAACCGTTTATGTGGCCAGGAAGAAAAAAAAAGAAAGAAAGAAAAGAAAGGGCTGTGCGACCATTGTTCGCGGGCTTTTTCATCTCTATTGTGCTCCAGGGCCGTGTTTTTTATGAGCTGTCCTCACGCCACCGGATTCAGTGGACTCACTCTTCAAAGATTCAGGATGCATCAGAATCGGCAGAAAGGCAGGGAAGCGACAGGAAGCAGTGGGAGCAGAGGCGTCACAGTGCTGGGGATGGATTGCACATTCCCTCATGTCTCTTTTCCTTTCCCAAATCCCTTTCTAACACAAAGCAGCCTGCAGTTTTCCATGTAGCCCTACCTTTCCATCACCTGTTCCCCCCTCCCGGTCCCAGACCTCTCTCCAACCTCCGCCCCCCCTCCCGTCCCGCCTCGCTCCCCCTCCAGTCCCTCTGACTCCGGCTCTCTGTTTCTCTGGCGCCCGGCCTTCAGATCTCAACGAGCCCAGCCCCTGCCTGGACAAGGCGTGCGAGCACGGCGCGGTGTGCGTGGTGAAGAACGGCGAGCCGGTGTGCGAGTGCCCCGAGGCCTGCCCGCAGACCTCCGACCCCGTGTGCGGCTCCGACGGACACAGCTACGGCAGCCCGTGCGAGATGCGGGCGATGGGCTGCGTCCTGCAGAAGGCCATCCACATCCAGCACAAAGGGCCCTGCGGTGAGTAACACATCACAGCCACAACCCAGTTTTCCCACCCAGTTCACATAACGCCATTTAAGTGTGTAAAAGGGCAGCTTCCAGGTAAGAAGGGATCTCTCTCTCTGGAATATGAATTAGCTCTCATTAACTAATAACATTAGATTGCATTACTGTGAGGCAGGATTTTATAATCCACAGATGTTGAGATTACTCACATACAGTAGGGTGGAGTTATAATCATGCGTCGTTCCCCGGAGTCCTTTTGAAAAGTCAAAACAAAGCTTAACACGCCGAGGAATTTCCTGATCTCTTATCCATTACTCTTCATCTGTTCACTAATGCTCGTCCTTGGCCCCTCTGCACCAACACCCAGGGTCCCAATTTGCCCGTTTTGACCTTTAAGTGAAGACGAGCTTTATCCTCGATGAAAGAGCACGAGCCACATACTTGTCTGTAATTGGCTGCATGAGTCACTGGGCTTTTGTGTGGCAGCGGCTGAGTATGAGCCAGTCATTAGCACAGCGGCGACAGCGGAGCTCGGAGTGGTAAAAATATCTTCATATCCGACATGCAGGCACACAGCCATATGGACAGGTTTCCTTTTTTTTCTCCTCCAGCATGGTAAACCCACTCAGTGAGTGCTCTTGATGGCTTAATGCCATCTTACAAGGCCAATTTTCCCATGGACTCTAATTGGTGATTGAGTATTCGTTCTTGTCTACAATCAAGCCGCCCGCTTTTTCACACACACTGGGCAGGAGTACAGCAGTTATTAGACCCTTGGCCTGACTCTCACCGCTTCCTCATTCGCTCAGTTTTTACTACAATAGGCTTTCCTTTTTTCTCCCCCACTGCATATTTTGAAGACCATAACACTTAAATTCAGTTGGTCTCTGCAGTGCTGTATTCACGGGTGAGCTGAGCAGTTAGCGGAATGATCGATACGGCGTTACTGTTTGACTTCGCCGTTATGAAATGAAGCCGCGCAGCTCAGGCCCGACGCACACAAACTGTCTGATGTGCAGAGTTTATCTGCGCGGAGCAATCGGACTTCTAAACGGCTGCGTTGAGTGGTGGTTCGAGGGTTATCGTGTAGAGTCTTAACAATCTGCACCGTCGGATAAACTGTCAGGTAGCAACATTAAAACATCAGCTGTTGAAAACCAGTTTAGATTTATGAGTGGTAACCTCCATACAAACTCTATAAACAGGTAAATTAGTAGACATTTCAGTATAAGGCTATAAACTCTTGCAACTACATTAAATAACATGTCAACAAAAGGAAAATATTGTTCCGTAATGGTGATTTTAAGGCTTGATGATCATTTTGTGGCTAATTTTCAGGACGCGTTTGGCATGGATTTATCTATTTATTTATTATTTTTTGGCCTAGTTTGGACCAAATGGGGCTGTATGAACTGAAATGAGGTGCTGTAAACCAAGCAGAGCAAATAGTTCAGAAGTGGAAGCAGCTAGCTTCTTGTTAGAACAATAGAATTAGAACGTGAAAACATGCAGGTGTCGGAGACTGTGTGTCTCAGAAGCAACATATGGTCTCACTTTGCACTTCTATTTTCTTTCCAATCATGTCCCACATCATCAGCTTTGTGAAAAATGCATTAAATGGGAACATTTTCAGAAAGTGTGAAAAATGGTTAGTTTCTGTGTCTTTATACACAGCTATGTGATCAAACAGTGAAACTGAGCTGCATGTGTTCGCTGAGCGGCTCACTCCCGGTCTGATCTGGTGCTCTCTGGCCTTTGAGCTGAGAAGCTGCTCCTCTTTATGTTTTAAGTCTCTTTCTGCTTTAACGAACACTTTAAACGGACAAGACGAGATCAAACCTAATTATCACTCATTTCAGCTAAGGTTTGCATGTTTGCATTAACATCATGGCCTCCGTAGCTGATGACTAGAAGTTTTTATTAAAACGCCACATTATGCACACAGTGCATTGGTACTTTCTTTATTTTCTGTTTTACAGTACGTCTCTTCTTTCCAGTGTTGTACTGTGCAAACACGTTTGTATTATTGCCGTTGAGTTTACAGCACAACTGATTTACAGCCCAGCCAGCATAAGCAGGAAGCCTTTCTCCCTGAAATTTATTGTGACCAAAATAGCATACAGTAATACATTATTCAGCCTCTCCATATCTTTTCTGGCATAAATTCTGGCAGCCACATCTGCCACTATTTTACGCTAAATTACACCGGAGTTTCGTTTTTTTTTTTTTTTTTTTACAGTGTACATCGGTTTCCCGGTCTATCTGTGTATTGCATCCATCATGTCCCCCTCCCAGCTTTCTGTAAATTGAAATCCAGAATGCACGAAACGCATGACTACAAGAAACGGCGAGAAAGCAGCATTCGCTCGCCGGGATTGCAAGCCGAGTCAATTTGGTGCGTGCGCACAGTCCTCAGGTAGACGGCAGGCCTGTCGGCCAGGGGTCTCTCCGCTGTAATGAATAGTCTTTACTTTAAAAAGCGAGCGGCAGAGCGAGCTGGCGGCGTGGAGGAGCGCTGTTTGTAATCCGGCGCCGCGGATGGTTCTTGGCTCCCAGAGGAACGGGCCTGCGTCAGCGCGATGGTGCCATAAAAATGCTGAGGCATTGGCTTGCCAAGCGCGAGCCGGCCGAGGAATGATGGCGATGATAATGTGGGTTATTTCTGGGCTGTTTGCGCAGCTTTACTGGGCTTTATTCAGCACCATAACACCTGACTGACTTAAGCTATTATCTCACCTAATTATCGCAGGCCGTTTCTGCCACTAATATACTATACATGTTAATGGAGTCGGGGGAAAAAAAGTGAAAAACAGCACGTGCTCCCTTCCGGTTGTGCTGGAATAACTACAATTCAGTGCTAAATGCGTAAGCTGATCATGAATAAACTGGGAATTTTCAGCGACAGGAGACAACTGGACCCTTGCTTAAATTCAGCGAGGGAAGCGGCGACGTTTATTCCGTCTTTGTTTGGCTTTCCCCTCTGGAAATTAGCGTTACCATATGTTTTTCCACGTTCTCGTATGTGTAATCTCCAGAAGAGCCATGGAAAGAAATGATATTTCTGTTTACTCTTGCTGTTCTTTTATTTCCGTCCAAGCGCTCGGAGTGGAAGCCGTCATATTTATGGCCCGCAGGCTCAAAGGCAGCAGCTTAGGAGAGCCGGGGAGGGCAGTAATAGTGTAAGAGGTGAGAGAAGTGCCACAGCGGAGAGAGGGGTGTGTGTGTGTGTGTGTGTGTATGTGGGGGGGTGAACGACAGCATCTCCTGGGCCCAGCCATAATTTCATTTCCTTCCCTCCGGGCTGAAAAATAGTGGTTATCTATATGGCTCAGGTGCAACCTGATAGCAATATGAGTGACATTTGTTATTATTCCTAGATTTCCACCCTCCTCCTTGCATTTGAGTGGCGGGCGACCTTGTAAGGTGGGCTGGGAGAGGTGCGCTCTGTTAATAGACCCCCTAGTTGGATATCATCCGGTGCAGGGAGGGGGGGATAAAAGAAGAAGAGAAAAGGTCCATTCATGCAGCTTTACCCAAACAGATGAGAGCAGAGGCGCCTGAATTATTTGAAAAAAGGAAATAACAACTTCCCCCTTTTCTTCTCCCACAGGTGTTGGAAATGATATTCTCAGTTGAGTAAGAAATATGGGTCACATCAGCAGCATGAGAGGAAGGAGACAGAGAAAAGAGGGCAGAGGGGAGGAGGAGGGGAAGGTGGTGAATGCAGAGGAGGAAGGAAGATGGAGGTAAATAAGAGGAGGAGGAGGAGGAGTTAATAGTGCGGAGGCAGGCGTCCACGGGGGAGTTGTTATCACCCGAGCATGTTCACAAGCCTTCGCAACACACAGCAGCCCTCTTCTTCCTGCCTAATCCTGAGGTAATTCTCCGTCCAGACCCTCGGAGCCACGCTTCACATTCTTTACACCAAACGCTGTAAATCTGCAGAGTCTTTGTTTTTTTTTCCTCTCTCTCATCCAAATGAGTCGATCCTTCATGCATTCAAGGGCGAGTTTGATACTCAGCCTGCTACTATCCGTCACTCTCGCTTCCAGAGCTCTGCCGTCTCGCAGCAGAAGCTGTCACACTGCAGGAAGCTATCTGTATCGGCCAGCTCCGCGATTTAGTCCTGACAGGTCTGCTTTGAAGCCGGAGGTGTGAGTGCAGTCTGTCGTCAGGATTCCCGCTCGCTTTCACACCTGTTCCTCCAAGGTTAAGATAACTCCTCGTTCATCGCCTGCTTGAGCTTTGGTTTTCTGTCAAACAACAGTACAAACAACACTCCAATTGTCAAATTGAATAAAAGCATGTAGACTCCGGTTCGCACCTCGGAGCCTCGCTGTGCAGTTCTCTCTGTGCCTTCATGTGTTTGGACAGATTCGTTAGGTTGACGTCATGCAAACGGGCCCTGAATTGATCCTGGGTGCGTGAACTGGTGAAAAGGTGGACTTGTTTTCGATGGATGCATGAAATGGAAACAGTCTACATTTCATTAAAAAGGTTACCTAAAAGTCTGTATACTATGAGATTCATCATTTACAACAAAAAAGTGTTTAACAACAACTTTCAATCCATCTCGCCTTCTAAATTCTTGCTTTACATCCCTCCATATAGAACTGTTCTCCAGACTTGCATTAGATCCTGTGATTGGCCATGAAAAGTTAGTGATTAGAAAGAGTTACACGTTGAAATGTCATCACCAGAGATAACATTTCTTCAGCGTTTCCGTTCTGAAGCCATCGGTTTTCCATTTAGACTGCAGCCTCGGTTAATTTCAAATCTGAAATTCTCGGGTTCCCAGATTGTGTGCCCCGACAGCAGCCTAAATTTAGCGCTTCCTGGTGCCAGACTTGTGATGAATGGTGCACAAATATCATCCCAACTCCACTAATGTAGCTGCCAGTGCTGGCTGGACATTAGTGAGTGTATCTGACGCTCGGTCCGTCTCCATACGCCCAAAACAGATCCAGATCTGGCCGCCGTCCGCGGCCCGGCGGCTGCTGCCCGCTTTGAGCTTCCAAACAGATGAGTTGTCTTGTTAGTGCCTGTATCAGGTCTTTCAGTGGACCACACAGGAGGCCTGAGGTTTTCATGCAGATCTCTGTAGAGTTTTATTGTATTTTTAGTTCTTCTCTCTTCTCTCAGATCTCAATTAGAACATATCGGACGGGCGGATAAAAATAACCGGTCCGATTCAAATCACTGACAGCATGAAATACAGCCGAGAGCATGAAGCAGCCTTAAAATACCTGCCTTTGATCTTGTGCTATACGATGTACTTTCCGAGACGTCGGTGGACATTAAAGGTATTTTGCATGAGATAAAAGAAGCGTCCTCGTTAGCGCGCCGTGTTTCACAATGGCTTCTCAGACGGCATCATCGTGATGGAGCCTCCCAGAACCAGAGAGTCTGTTCTCCACCGTAACTCCGAACCACTGACATCAGACCGGGAGACGACCGGGTGACAGGAACGAGGACTTCTGAGCGTTATCGGCGGCTCGCCGCGCTCCTCCGAGGCCAATCTCCGTTTCTGCCCGTGATGCATGTTGTCTGGAGGATCAGGCAGTGCGGAGAGCCGGGTGCGAGGGCCAGGCGCTGATAAAGAAGCGAGGCCACTATCGGGACACGGGGCCTGATAAAGGGCAACACTCACCGGCGCCACTTCCTGATTTATAACCGCCGCAGCCACAGCAGCCCCGCTTCAACCACACGGATTTCTTCATGCTCGCTCGTTTTCTGTGGGAGAAAAGTGAGAGAATCCCCTTCATGTAGCTTACCTTTCATCCCAAAATAGCAACGTCGAGATCGTTGAAACAACCACAGCATATTGACAGAGGACTTTTTTTTTTTTTTTTTCGTAGTCTGAGTTATAAATTGTAGACTTGAACTGCTTGAAAGGCAAAACAATGCACACACACAAACACACGCAAACACACATTGAGGTCCTCCTTCCATTAAACTCTTTTGAGGAAGCTTTTTTTGAAAGCTGTTTTTCCCCCACATTGACGTTTATTTGCTGTAACACTCCAGTGCGTTTCATAACTTGTTTCAGGAACACCTCCAACTCAGTTTACTTTGTGCTCGTGGAGCCTCGGCGCTCCTCGTCAAGCTCAAGCAAAGAAACACACTTTCGGGCGGTTCTCATGTAAACATGGTCTAATGCACACAAAGCCCTCATCTGAATGCTTGTGTGCTCATGATATCGCTGACGGTGTTAGTCTCAGTTGATCACCTGCAGAATGCACACAAACTAAACACGTTGTCTCCATTTAGCATGCTTCACGCAGGATTTTAGTGAGTCGGGCGGCGAGACGGCAGCATGCAGCAGATCGTCATATAAAGCAGGGGAGTCAAACTCACTCGGGTTCAAGGGTCACGCTCTGCCCAAACTGATCTCTGGAGGGCTGAAGCCATAAAAAATGTATTAGTCTGTAAACACATGGAGTCCAAACGTTTCCCCTGTGTCTTAGTGGAGAAGAGTGAGGAGAACATAATGAGTGAGGATCGAAATAAGACAAATATCGTTCATAAAAACCTCATCAACTTCAATGGCTTTTAAGAAAATCAAGAGCAGTTCCAGAACTAGAGTATATTTTTTCCAAAGATGCCTTCTGGTGCCTAAATTTTACATTTCTCTAGACAACCAGAGCTTAACCACAGATCCTGTCCCTGCTAACCACTGTTCCACTGCTCCACCTTGAATGCATATAATGTTTTCACAAATTCTGAACTTTCCCCGCTGTGAGACAAAGAAAGGAATTTATGAAATCTAAATTCATGCTCACAGTGCAGCTTTGAATGCTTCTTCGCTGTGTCTCCGATCTGTTTAATTTCAGTTTTTCTCACTCAAACAGTCGAATCGTCAGTCAGTAAATTAGAAACGGCAGTTTATTTTATTGAAAAATCCATTTTTATTAGTAATTTTTTGAATCTGTGACCATCAGTTTGTGCAGAGAAAGCGCTGACTGAATCTTTACAGCAGGATAAAGTGCAACACTTCTCCTGGAATTATATATGTCACCAAAAAAGCACAAAATGTTCTTTTCTTAAACTCTTCTCTTAAATCTTTCCACCAGTGTGTGAAACTTGCGAGCAGCGTTTTGCTCCAGAAAACAAGAGCAGGTGGTCTTCCACTGTTTTTTTTTTTTTTCCTTCTTCTTTTTTCTCAACCCAATTAAAGCTAAAAGTGTTGAGCGGCTCTGCAGGTCAGGACTTCCAGCACCACACGCAGGAAGCCTTTCTTTTAATGACCTTGTTTTGTGCACAGACAGCTTTTGGAAAAGGGGAAGGTTGGAGGCAGAAATGCCGTCACGTGCTGCAACATTTAGACTCATTTAATTTCTGAATGAAATTATAAATGGCCAGCTTGAACCAAAGCATAATCAGTTTAGGGGAAACAGCAGTCCTACATGACCTGTTCATGCGCTTTAATATATTCTGCTAACATAGAATGACACATTTGCTCCTACGGGCTCCTGCAGGCGATGTACTGGATAATAAATGCCAGGTAGTCCAACATTCTGCCCGCATTCAAGGCTCCTAATCCAAGAAAAAGACTGGATGCCAGCATTAGATGAGGAGATGGAGGGAATGCCAGACTGTAGAAGAGTAATAAACAGATTAATAATGTGTAAGGTTCCAGCGGCTAGCCTCGCCTCTCTCAATTAGCGTTAAATCAGCGGCTGTTATTAGCCCAGCCCCTAATTGAATGTGATAGCGAGCGGTGCTAATGCAATCCTCCCGGTGTAATTGGTGTCAGAGGGGAAGGTGCCTCCGCTGCCGACAAGGCGTTCACCTCGGCGTTGGCTTCAGCAGCCTCGGCGTGTCTGATCCTCTCTAACTATTCCTCTTGGGAGAACGTTTGCCTCCAGGCATAAACAATTCCTCAAGAGATGATCTGAGTGGATCTTGTGAAATTCAGTCCGGATTCAAAAAGTCTCAAAAGCCCTTTAAAGCACTCTTCATCGTATTCGAGGCGAAAAAACACAGACGTCCGTGTGATTCTGCAGAAAACTGCCTGTTTCAGAGACGAGCTGCTGAACAGAAACTGGAAAATGCTGCTTTTCTCGCTCGGTTCTGACTAGCTTCCCAGTACAAAAACAACACTGGCACCGTGTTTCCCCCCCATCGGGGAGGCGGCAGCCAGGTGACGAGCAGCAACCTGGCTCTCACTGGATGTTGGCATTCGGACCGGGGAGCTCAGTTCTTGTCTCATCAGACCACTGAGTCTCTTTCCTTCATGCTTTCAGACGGCTTTAAGTGTCCTTTGGCAAACTCAGGCCCGGTCCGCCCGCTTTGGCTGCTTCAGCTTCAGACCACTCACTCAAAAAGAAACCCTGATTGATGGGAGTGCTGGAGAGAGGGGGTTGTCCTTTCCTGTTAGGGTCCTCTATTTTCGCTAAAAAAAAAATCTCCAAAGCTTTTTGTGTTGGGCTATTTAGTTTCACTGCTAGAAACGTTTTTTTGTGTGTGGTTTGAAATATCTTTAGTGATGGACCCCCCCTGCTCCTGGGAGCTTCATGTGCTTCAGCGTCGTTTTCCTAAAAATCTCCCCCCTCAAATCCACGCTTCGGTAGAATTTAGTCTGTGAAATATTTTCCATGGTTTTTCCCTCGTTTCCGCCGTGACGCCTTTTAACGGGCAGGTGTGTGTGTGTGTGTGTGTGTGTGTGTGTGTGTGTATTATTTCAAAGCAGTTGAACCCAGTTCAGACGGACTCTGAAGCTTTACACTCAGAATATTAACTTCCTGTGCTTCCTGTTGCTGTGCAGCTTGTAGAAACACAAAAAGAGTTCCTGTTTAACTGCTAAAAACACTGTAAATGTTTACTGATTCTATAAATATCAGGTCTGCGCTCTCTTCAGAAACACTGTGTTGCCATCAGTTAAACACAACAAAGGGACATAAAAATTAATGTCATCATATCGCACTAAGTGGCGCTGATGTTAAAACAATGAGCAGCCTGCTTTATCACCACTTGAGTGATGATTGGAGGATCATCCAGCGAGATACATTAAAACACACTTTGTTCACGTTGTTGACAAACCGAATTAGCAGCAGGATCGTTTCTTTGTGACGGCGACTCGGCGTGCCTCGATCATTAAATCTTCCCCGCAAGACTCAGCAAGTCAGCGACGACTTAAAAGAGAACTCATCACAACCAATCCAACCGAATCCAAGAAAGCACACATCCAAACGAACTGCTGGAGCAGCGATCCCTCTGGCAGACAGCCCCCCCCGACAGCTTCAGAAGGCACCGGCGCCACCCCTGCAGTGACGGAGCGGGATCCTGACGGAGCCCACAGCCTTGATTGTTCAGGGAAAGAAGCCCTGAAACACAACCGTTCGTCCTGACACGCAGAGCGGCCCTTTATCCTGCTGCAAATTCCGCTTTGCGGAGCAGCAAACATGCATAAGCCAGTAATACAGAAGCCTCGGTCGATCTGTGGAGGCCGTATGTGAGATCCGAGCCTCAGGAGCCTAAATCTCCGCCGCCACCACTGTCTCACTGGTGTAAGATTCTGTAAAACAGCAGCATGAATTACAGCTGTCAACACAACGTGTGTCGGTGTTAAAAGTGAGATAATATACTGCTGCACTCCAAGCAGATGTTCAAAAAAACAGAAGAAGAAAATGATGTTCCCAACCTCTTTTGGAATTTGGATTTCACACATCCAGCAGGTCTGTCAGCTCCACTGACAGGCTTGAGACTCTGATTTGCATAAATATTTACAAACATTTATTAATAAAGGGATCTGGAGATGCTGCTACAACCAGATGTGCCATCGTGGAGTCCGCTGTTTCCATGGAAACCATAGTATAAGATCAGCCATAAAATAAGGATTAAACCATTTCAGGTGCCACAAAATAGAGCAGAAAAAATGTCAAGACAATGTGACGGTGAGAATAATCTGTCTTATTGAGGCAGTTTAAGTATACACACACAAACACACGCACGTACATGCACGCAGGAGGGTGAATGACGTCTTCTCTCCTCGCAGATGAAGCCTGCGCCAACTGCTCCTTCGGGGCGATCTGCGACGCCCAGAGCGGCCTGTGCGTGTGTCCGTCCGAGTGCGTGGAGTCCCACCAGCCCGTGTGCGGCAGCGACGGCACCACCTACGACAGCGAGTGCGAGCTGCACGTGCGGGCGTGCACGGAGCAGATGGACCTGCGAGTGGTCAGCCAGGGAGAATGCAGTAAGTCACGCGCGCACACTCACTCACACAGCATGTGTGCGTTTCTGAGTCCAAACATCAAGGTTTATAAATGATCCGGGTTTCAGCTGATAGGAAAAATGCAGGACATTCATGGGTAAAACGCCCAAGATTTTTTTTTTTTTACCTCTAACTCTGCATTATATGTGGAAATGAAATACAGAAATAGAGTCCAACAGGGACCTCAGACAACTGCAGGCAGGCAGTTCAGCTGCTAACAGACTTGTCAAACTGGATGTTCAGGCGGGGAATAACTCAGGGAGCATGTATATGTTTTAAGAGGGGGATATGTTACAAGAGGGAAAGGCGTGCATGACAATGAAGTCCCGAAAACAGAAACTGTATTCAGGAGATGTGATCCGTCACAACGCCTTCTCTTCCTCCTGCTCTGCCCGTGTGATCCAGAAACGTGCGGCAGCACTGTTTGTGCCTGGGGCGCCCGGTGCGTCCAGAATAAGTGCGAGTGCCCGCAGTGCTCGGGCGAGGCCTTCTCCCCGGTGTGCGGAAGCGACGGCGCCACCTACGACAACGAGTGTGAACTCCGCGTGTCGTCCTGCATGCAGAAGAGGAGGATCGACGTGGCGAGGCCTGGCAGCTGTGACGAAGGTAGGAAATGGACTTGGAAATGGTGTAATTATGTTAACCAGTCGGCCGTCGGAGTGGCGTAATTACCTTTACCAGCTGACCTGTGGCGAGCGGATTTAGTCATCTGTGGCTTTACATAATGGCAGCATTCGCCATCAGCAGCATGCCAACTGGCCAACACCGCAAAATAAATGAATAAATGAAGGGAGAGTCTGTGCATAAACAAAAAATAATCAGGAGAGAGTTTACTTTATTGACTGTCCTGTTAGTTAAGCTTGTGATATTTTAACTTTGTAGCCTTTTTTGTAAAATTGTTAAGACTTACGTATATGCTGCCAGACAATAACTACTGTACATCTGTTTAGTTCTTCTTTATACAGTCTTTCCTGAATGTCTGACAGAAACTTCTGCATATTTTGGATGCACATTCCGTCTGACTCCAAGGTCAACTCCATGTATTTTTAACCTCACGATGCCATCTTCACTCTGACTTCAAATTTTGTGATTTTTTTTAAAATCTTCACTATATATCATATTAAAGTCTCGAGCTGTTACCAGCAGCAAAACAAACTACGAATGCAATTGTAACACCACGGTGACTGAAGCATTTTTAAATTGAAGTCCTTCCTCCAGCTGAGACAACTTGTCATTGTTCTCCTCGGTTTTAACAGCCGCTATCTGCAGGATTGTCACCCTCACAGCACAGCCGGTAAAACGTTATCCCAACAGCGAACGTCAGTAATTATCCAAAATATAATGATGTCAGTCTGAAAGCTGATTTTATGCCAACGTGAAGAAACCAATTAGTTAATTGCAGAGTGCAGTTTGAGATAAAAGATGAAGGGTGGCTGTTTGCCTTGAAGTCCTGGAGCATAAAAACGAACCAACGTCAGGTCAAATAAATAAAGTGAGAAATGATTTAAAGTTCATTAAATTGCAAAGCTTTACAACTTCATTCCCACTTCATGTATCAGTAAAAGTTAATGTAGACAACATAAAATGCAAAGGAAGTATTTGCAAAGAAACTTTTGCTTTTGAATGTATGGTCCGCCGGCCAAAACGGGACCTCAAGAGGCTCCAATGTCTCCCGCCAACCACCAATCAAATGGTAAACATTTCAAAGACAACATCAGTTTTTGGACTTTGGTTTGTGTTTTTGGGGCATTTTCCTGCATTTTGCACCAGGTTTCATTAAAACTGACTTTATGTTGAAACTTTAGTCGTTTTTTTAGGAGTAATTGTTGTTTTTTTGTGAGAAAATAGATTATTTCACTACATGCTCTGTGCCACAACAAAGACAGGTTTAATTTTAAAGGTATTTATGGGACTGCTTTGCCAGTCTGTCCCACTCAAGATGTAATTGGACCGTTTGTGGCCCCTCAACTCTTTGGTTTTTAACCGCCCCGTACTAACTAGCTATCAACAGTTTGTTTCCTAAAGATCCGTCGCGCACAGTGATAGAGGGGAAGTGTGTGGCATGAGTCCAGAGAACGTTATCAGTCTGACTCTCAGTGCGGAAGTGTTTTAATTTTTAATATATTTTAATGTTTCATCCAGTGATGTTTCATCCAGTGTAAGTGAAAGGGCTTTATTCACTGTACAAAGGAGACAGACTTGAAAATAATTAAGCAAAAAGTAGGGCTATATAGACCAGAGAGTTGGTATATCGCTCCTTCTTCTCCAGTAAATTAATCTTCTTTCTTACAGTCAGAGTTTTTCTTTCTCACCTGTGCAATCAGACAAATCAAATATAACAATTGGAAGAATATTATTATTGACTGTGCAGCAATATTGTTAAGATGATGACTAATACCTTCACAACAGATTCGATACTGTGGAATCAGCACTGTAGATGAAAAGACCAGAAGAGTTCCAACATGACACCCCTCGTCTTTAAAATGGAAAAAAAGATCTTATTTGTGCCGTGGAGAAAAAAAAACAAACCTAATATCGTCTGACAATCTGATGTAATATCTGCATATTGCACAGACGGACAATAACTGAAATGAAAGAATTGCAGACCGCGTCTGCTCATGATTGAAGTAGAGAAGTGAAGGAGAATGTTGTGTTTGGTGAAACGAGGCTCCCAGAGCCGCAGACGTTTGGTCATCTCATCTGCATTTTACTGAATTTGCCGTGCGAGCCATTATAGCGGGCGATTGTTTATGCAGCTGCGGCACACGCTTTTATCGAACCCTTCTATCCAATTAGGCTTTTAAATGTGTGACCGATGGCACTTAATGTGAGTATCCCTGATTTCCGCGCCCGCGGCGGCGGCGTTCCTGCGCGCCGTGAATAAATGAGATGTAATTCGCCGTGCAGATCGTATCTTGATCGGCGCTGACAGGCCGAGGCAGGACAGCACCGGTCCCAGGCTCTGGAGGGAGCAGCGTGCCAGCCGGCCGCCGGTTGACATGCAGACAGCGGCGATGCCGTCCGTCCCCCACCGCGGCCGGTGGGTTGTCACGGCCGACATAGTCGTCCTCTGACAAGGTGTGAAGGGGAGCAGATTCCACCTGCCAGCAGGAGGGGCGGGGGGAGATGGAGGACAGAGCAAACAGAGACCAGGGGAATCCACTTCCATTTTTGATTGCTAGCCAAGGGGTGTTTCTTCCTCTTCCTTTTCTTCTCTGTTTTTTCTTTTTTTTTTCTTCCCCCCTCCTAACTAGCATTGTCTGGCGTTTTGGCCGGAGGCCTGTGGGGCGAATCCTGCCTCCAAAGCTCCTCGTGGTCGATTTAACATCATTTCATTGACTGAGATGAGTGACCTTTTTTGTATGTGGAGCATGAAGAAATGTGAGACGGCATGCCCTCGATGCAGACTTACTGTCACTGGAGACTCACGCACAAACACACACACACACACACACACACACACACTCTCTCGCAGTCTGTCCTCGTTGTCTGTTGTCTTATATCAGGCAGAAATGCTCTCATCTGCCTCCCCAAGGGCATTACTTTGCTCGTAGCGCCTGATGGCTCCGTTTTTCTGCTGGATTCTCTCCTCTCACACTGTCTCTGAACATCATCCTTTTTCCCATCACTCGCTCATTTTGATTCAGAGAAAACCATCAGGCTTACACAATGGAATCTTTTTCTTCTCCTCCTTCCTCGTCTCCTTCCTCTTTTTCTTGCCCTCTGCGTCGCACCCTGCTGTCCCACCCACGCACATCTCTTCCCATTTTGCACTCGTCTCCTTCAAAATTGTTCCTCTTGACAAAAGGGGCACCAAGGCTTTCACTGATAGGGGTGTGGACGAAATCGATAAATGTCCCCTCCAGAAGCGACGTCTGGCTCTCTGTCCTTTATTCCGTCCTCTCCATTCTTCAAGCGTCCTCATTTCTGACCCACAGTCAGCCTGAAGAGGCTGAAACTGTGAAAGTTGCAGGAACTGTGCTGCTTACACACCTGAAAGACGTGCCTGCTGATATATTTGCCCCTGTCAAGACATGCGAGTGCTGGATTTGGCAAAATTAGGAGCATGTATTGTATAACATGACACCCTTGTCACAAAGTGTAACATGGTATTTTGTGGCTCCAGACAGCAGCGGAGCTCTCCATCACCGGCATGCAGACGCCCTGACTCCATGCCGTACGTCTCAGATAAGCCCGGAGAGAGGGGAGTGAACATGTGATTTATTTGCTTACGTAGAGCTGCCTTAAAAACCATCCTCATTAGTCTTGTTGGGGAGGAGGGAAGCGCCCAGCATAAAAATGGAAGTTGTTTTCTCCCGCCTTTTATTTAGCAGTAATGAAAAATGACAGCGTTCTCACTGTTGGCCATACAGGGAAATTTATCACCTGTTTAATTTCACACTCGGGTGGGCCTGGCCCAAGCTCCTTCCATCGACACTGACAGAGTCGCGACCGAGAGCAGTGCATCACCTACGGGGGTCCGGCGCCCCGTCTTTAATTGAATAGACATTTAATAAACATAATTATGAGAGCGAGATCACGGCGAAGACATGGATCAAGCTCCAGGAGACAGTGAAGGACAAGGCGGAGTGGGGGGGCTGGGAGGAAGAGGAGCCCCTCGCAGTGCGATCAGCAGATTTCCCCCCGCGGTCCATCCATCATGGGGCTGGTAACCTTCTGTTGAGGCGACAAAGCTTCTTTAATCGTTGTGTCGTCACCAAAACGGCCCCGTTCCCCTTCCTCCCTCTGTGTGTGAGGCTCCTATTCCTCTTCATCACGCTGCAACTTTATTTGGACTAACGCCCCGACATCGTCCGCCGGGAGAGGTCCTTACAAATCGCCCGTGGATTCAGCGAAATGTGCCAAATGCCAACGCGCCTGTCTATTTTTGTGTTGACTTACGCCTCGACGACGGGGGATTTATTTCAAACAACAGACGACCGAGTTGGCATTTGCTCAGGTTGAGATGTCAGAGTTAGAATAATGACATCCGACGGCTGCAGACACGACAAACCTGGCCAACCAGAAACTCCCCATTCATGCATTCATCTTCCAGACCGCTTTATTGAACGAGGGGGCACGGACTCCTACATCAAGTCCGGACTTGAACCGGCAGTATTCTGGCTGTCAGGGCTAACCACTACCACAGCGTGCCGCGTATACTAACCCTTATCGCCCCCTCTTTTCCTCCTCTGTTTTCCTTTAACCCCAGGTCCTTGACAGCTCACACAATAGGGTCTTCTCCATCACTTCTCCCAACATAATTCTCCTGTCAAATCCTCGTACGTCTCTCTCTCTCGCACATAATTCTTACTCTATTCATTCCCTTTCTTCTCCCCGCCACTGAGTTCTGTCTTCCTAATGGAGCTCCCTTGGCTAAATAGACTTCGGGCTTCTGACATGATTGAGTAAAAAGGGAAGGATGGGCAGTGCGGGGAGAATAGCTGATGCAGCTATCTTGGCCGGGGATGTATTAATTGAAAGGTTCATAGGCAGAGCGGGTGGCGAGCACATCAAAGAGCAGCAGCTAATTAGGACCCCACTTCGCCCCTTCACTTTTATTTATTCCATTCTAATGTCTTACCTCTTTTATTTATTTATCTCGGCTCTGCGTGGGGGCATGACTAGAATGAGAATTGGCTCTTCCTGCGTGTCTCTCTCACTGTGGCCTGCTGAGCCGGCGTACAGTACAGCGATGCAGGAGGCCGGCCGTCGGCGGCCTGAGATCTTACTCTCCCTCTGATCTGCCCTGAGCCCAGCCGACGCGTTGCCTGGTTACAAACACCTGCGGTAATGCCATCGACAGCCGCCGGCCACAACGCGTTAGCGCTGATACAAAGTGTAACACTTAACCGCAGACCGCCGTCTTCAATCAATAAGCCGCTTCAGCGGCAAATTCGAGTGAAACGGATCGGGGTCACGGGTCACGCCGCTCCAGAATGGAGACGGAGCGAGGTCCTAACGAGTCCCGATGTTTGCGGGCGTCGGGGACTCGCGCCGCTCTCCAGTCCTCCATCGTGCCCACGGATAATGAGGCGAAGGCTCCTCCACTGTATCGACCCCTCGCCGCTGCCGACCAGCCGGGCCTTCTTTAATCTGCTTCCTGCTCTGCACTGTGACCTGCTCCATAATCTACTTCACAACATTGCTTATGCTAAGTGGCGTTTCCATCACTGCACATCGATTTCTCCATTAGAGGCTGCGCAGTGCTGCACACCGCCGAACGGGAGTAGAAGGAGGAACACCTTGATTACCCAACGTTTTGTGCTACGCTGGGAGCTTTTAGTCGGGCTGCACTTCCTGTTTTGAATAACAGATTTGTTTCAAATGAACTTTCTGTCAGCCCCCGGGGTGCCTCGCTCCATCTTTTCGTGCTGACTGCTTTCCTTCCCTGCCTTCACACACGCTCACCTGGTCTCCCTCAGGAGCCCCACCGCAGGTCAAATTTGCAACTTCAAACACAGGATCCTCCCACTTTCTCTGCCCGCGCTCCGCATTAGTCCCCGATCTGTTTCCCGTAAAAGAAACTATTGTCTTGGATTCTCCCCCGAGTCTTACTGTCTTCCTTCTGAGTTTCACAAAGCTGCAGATCCAGACTGGTGATTTCAGTCATTTCTGCATATTTTCCCGCACGTGTTTGCAGCTGCTCGAGATCAGTCTGACCCTCTTTCAACGCAGGAAAATGCAGGTTTCTGGATCACAGTCAGAAGTTTTTTAAACTTGCCGGAGATAATTAGATTTCCTCAAACACTTTGCAGTTAGTTGCATTTCCATATCGGGAAGCAGGCGCCCATAACGTCAGGCCCTGCCACCAATTCTCTCTGCACGCTGGTCCCGGCGAATATTTCCCTCCCCTTTTTGTTTCCGATTTAATTGAAATGAAAAGATGCCTCGCTCGTGGTGCAGGGATGTTAATTTATTTAGTCAATCTGGAGCCTCGCTCCAGTTGGTCATTATCTTGGTTCCTTCTCTCCTCCAGCAGTGTGATGGAAATATGAAATATCCCATCTTGATGATATTCCAAATTGTCAAAGGCCTCAAGCACTAATAGAGGACATCTCTTTATTTGTTTTTTTGTTGTTGTTATTTGTCATTAGCACACCTGGATAACACCTGGGCAGCAATCAAGGGTTTAGAAGGCTTGATGTAGCACCCGCTGGTCTGATGATTGGTGAGAATACGTGAATGACCTTGAGGCAGCCGCAGTGACCTTGTTTTGTGTGTTTTCCTGCAGACTGCGGCTCCGGGGGGTCCGGCTCCGGCGTGGAGAGCTGCGAACAGGACCGCTGCCGTACGTTCGGCGGCTCGTGGGACGAGGACGCGGAGGACGAGCGCTGCGTGTGTGACTTCCTCTGCCACAGTGTGCCCCACAACCCGGTACGACCAGTCGCATTGTTCCCGCCTGATCATCACTGATCGTTACAGATCTGTCAGAAACTTCCTCTCAATGCGAGCGGGGCCAATTATAAGTGCAGCAGTGATTGAATCACTGAAAACTAGCTCTGTTTGTTTTCCTCTGTAAATGTTCAGTCTTCCCAGGCTCCCTGTCAAAATGATTCATACATAAATATTTTCAGAACTCACCATTACATGTTTTCTAGATAAAAAAGACCTCAGTTGAAAATATCTTGTTCTCTTGAAAATGTGTCTTTCAAACTTTCAAGTTTGACGGAGTTTTGCAACTTGCCCTGCAATAACAGCCTTTGACCAAAAGTGCCTGAAGGTCCTCTTCCTGTTTTTTCCCTGAGTGCTTTGGAGCACGGGCCTCAGCGGCTCTTCATCAGCTGCAGTTTGTCTGACTGCCATCGATGTGGCTCGGCTGCTGCCGCTCCAGCATTTCGCCTGTTCGTCCCACTGAGGCTACAGCCGGAGAGACGATCAGTGGCTGGAATGAGGGAGCGGACCTTCACTGGGGATCTCTTATGCTAAGCTAGATTTTTAAATGACAATTATTTAACACATATCGTACAGGTATATGTAGAAATAAAGGCTATTTCTTCCACAAATCTGACTTCAATGCATTTGGCTCTCCAGAGGGTATTAAATACATTTGTCTGATGCCTCCAGTCGCCATTTATTGATTGTAAAGATCTACAGGTGACAGGCCTGCACTCATTTGGCCAGTTTAGGCTGTGGAAGAGTAAAACGCCTGCTGTGAGGGTATCTTACTCTACCGGAGATAAAATGTAAACAAAACCTGCAGATAAACAGCATCTATACATGTTTGGAATTTGTGATTCTGGGTCTCTTTCTGTGGTTATATTTACCACAATCAAACTCGTTCTGCTTCAGGACTTTATTTTAAAATATACATATATTGCAGTTAATGTCATATTTTCTCACAAGTGGATAATTGGATCGGGCTCTCCTGCGGGCCACTAGTGACCCCACGCTGCATGTTTAACACCCGTGATTTATACCTGAAGGCCCGTTACACTGCAGCAGCTTCCTCGTCACCTGTTTCAGTCTTTCATTTGTAACAATTTTTGATTTTGTGATCTCCGTTTAGAAACACTCGTGATCCTCTCAGTGCTTTGTGGTCTGGTGGGCAATTTCATTTATCTCAACAGTAAAAAAAAACCTTTCTAACTAAACTTTCAGTCTAATTTGTTTCAGAAGTACAAAAAGTCAATGAACAATTACTGTAGAGCAGCACAAACACCGAGCGCAGGTGTCACGGCAGACAGCGCCGCGGCACAATCAGAAAGGTCTGCGTGTAGATCGACCTGTGATGGAACCGCCGGGCTGTGAACGAAGCTAAAGCGCTTTAACCATGGAATGATTCCATCCTCCTTTAGGTGTGCGGCTCCGACGGGAAAAACTACAGCAACGAGTGCGAGCTGAAGAAGGCCAGGTGTGAGAAACAAGAGCACTTGTTGATCCAGAGCCAGGGAGCCTGTGCAGGTCGGTACATTACGCCGCTCGCGGTTAATGTCGTCGCAGTGCGCCGGAGCACCCTCTCATCAAGCCTCATTGTCGCCAACATCCCATTTCTCCACTCATTTCACTCATTGATGGGGTAGTAATTGCCTCTAGTTGGAATCTAATTCTCACAGCAGCGCTGTTGTCTTTCCTCAGCGTGACCAATAGAGCCACGAGCAAATGACACAGTCAAGGTCAATGACTGGTGTGTGTGTGCGTGTGTGTGTGTGTGTGTGTGTGTGTGTGTGTGTCATTTGCCCGGGGAAAGTTGACTCAGTGTTACTTGCAGCTTTTCAGCAATGTCCTCGCTGTTATCTGGACACTGACCGGCCCTCTGGGGTCGACCGGAGTTCACGCTCCTCCTCCGGGGCGTTTGAGTGGACGGAGCTGATCGTCATCCAGCCAGACATTCAGACTATTTAAACTATTAAACTTTTACTCACGAGCTTGCCTCTTTAACCCTCAGGATACCTCTCCGCCCCACTCACTTAAGCATAAACAGCGTCTCTTTGCATGTAATGAATGGCATTTATCTGGAGTCGTTGTGTTTTCACCGGCTAAAAGGCAAAGGTTAACCATCTCCCTCTCTAAATGAAGAGCCTCTGCTGGCTCGGGCCGGGGAGCAGAGCAAAAGGCACTTAAGGGATTTTGTCTGATCATTTCAGCCTGTTTGATTCCCCCTGGGTCTAAAAAAAAAAAAAAAAAAAAAAGAAAAAAAGAGGATGGAAGGAGCTGAAGTGAGTGAGAATGAGGAAGCTGCCTGTGTTTTCACACACATCCCTGCAGATTCTTCTCCTTCCTAAGCTGGCCTCCTTGGGCACTGACTGTCACGCTTCTCTACCAGCCATGGATAATCAATCCTTTTTCTGAAGAGCCCTCTATGGGCACCAAACCTCTGGGCTCTCCTCTCCTATTGGCTAATGGGGTTTAAAGAATTAAAAAAAAAACTCAGATCTTGGGGAATTTCTCTGCCCTCCACATTAGTTATGTCGGGAGAAACTTCGTTTGACCTCAACTTCAGAACTTATCCAAACATGCCAGAGGAGCATGAAAGCCCCCTTTTTTTTTTCTTCTTTTTTTCTCATTTCTCCTCCCCCAGTTTGAAATACTACCTCTTTTACATGAGTTGTCAACACTGTCATCAGCTGTGAGGTTTACTTGTCGTAGCATTTCAAAAAAATCCCTTCTAATCGCCTGCAAACTCGCATGTGGTTCAGGGATTTCAGCATAATCCAAGGAAATATTTATTGGCTCGCCAGTCGCGCGAGCACGCGCACGCGCACGTGTCCCCTTGCGGGAACACAAAAAGAGCCGCCGCGGTGATTGCAGTGGAGGAGCCAAGGTGGCAGACCTTGAAAATGCGCGGTTAATATTGCACATCACGGCGAGCCGCATTGTGCCGGACAACGGCCACTGAAGAGGAAAAACCCTTGAAGGGTGGAAGAACATATGAAATTAAAAGTTCTCCTTGTCCTAATAGGCTCAGTACAGATAGGCGAATGGAGCGCCGGAAAGTGGCAAGTTAAATGAAGTGTGTCCGAAGCCCATCTCTGGAGTGGGGAAGCAGTGGAGGAAGAGCGAGCCGAGTCATCACCATTAGGCCGAGGCTCATATCCACACCAGTAACACTGTGATTTATGGCCCCCGTATCTCCAGCCCGAAAACTCCAAATGAGCAACACAAGGAAGGAAGATGGGGAGAGACAAAGGAGGGGAGCAAAGAAAAAAAAAACGTAGGGAGCGACTTCTCTCTTTTAGCTCCAACTTTACTTTTCAGTCCGAACGCTGATATTTTCTGCCTTGGCTATTAAACAACACCTCCTGTCCCGCGCCCGCACCCTCCTCCTCGCTTCCCCTCCTACTGTATGTTTTGTTGTTGTCTTTCGATTCCTGGCGCGGCGCCAGCTTTGGGAACACATTTGTTTTTATTTAGTTGGATGTAGCTGTGTATTGGGTGCTGTCACACTAGTGTGGCTGCTGCTGCGTCTTCACACAAAAGGAGCTCTCCACACACTGCGCAGGCAGAAAATGCTTGGCGCATTCCTTCACATTATGTCGCAGGCCTTCTTTTCCTTTCTATTTCCTTTTTTTTTTTTTTTTTTTTTTTCCTGGGAAGGTTGTAGGGCAGCAGTGCAATTCCGTAATATTAGACAAGAACAAATGAAGACAACATGCCTCCTAGTAGGTGGTAAATGTCAGCTGCTGCACATTCACCAGAAATGCCATTGTTTGTTTTCTCTGGAGGTAATAGCATCATTTTCCCCCTGATTTTGAGCCATTGTGGAGGAACTAGCAAATAGAATTGTTATCTTGAAGCCGGCTGCCAGCCTCTCCACCTCTGCCCCTCCAGCCAATCTCATTGTTGGCAAAAAGTTACATGTTGCTGAGAGATTGTGTCGTCTAATTCCCCACCCCCCCCCCCCCCCCCACCCCCACCCCCCCAACCACCACCACCACCGCACGCCCCACGGTAATCACTCAAATGTTGGTGTTCTTCTCTCCCTCTCTCTCTCCATCTCCCATCTCCCTCCTCCTCGTCCTTCATCAGCAGTTTCAGAGGAGTCTCCGGCCGAGCCGGCGGCGCCGCGGCACTGCAGCCTCTCCGTGTACGGCTGCTGCTCCGACAACGTGACGGCCGCCCTGGGAGTGGGACAGGCCGGCTGTCCCAGTAAGTCCCCCGTCCCGCCGTGGCCCCGTCCGCCGCCGCTCTGTCCCCGTCCCGCCGCCTGCACCTCCGATACCATCAGGCTGCTGCAGCATATGGGGCTGATTGTCCTTGACTGCAATTACAGAACCGAAGTTGCAGAGCAGAAAAGTGTTTCATCTTAATCCAAGGAATAATTATGATAATGCCGCACGGTATCAACAGAAAAAATCTCTTCATCTGATGATCTTGACAAGCGATAGCACACAGATGGAGGAGGAAACGCAGCATCCTGTTCGCCAGGGGATACAGTATAGCGGGAGGAAAAGCAGGCATTAAAAAAAATGACTGTACGAGGGTTTAGTGAAGAGGAAGCTCACCTCAGCACATCTTATCCACCTTTTTATGTGTGGAACAGGGCAGAACTAACATTCCAGGCTGGTGAATATCTGAAAGAGAGAGTGTCCATTAAAGTAAACAGCATCCAGCTGTGAAAGCTTTCTGCGACACAGAAGCATCAGGAACAGAAATGAGCAAAACCTTAATGGTGGAAATGTATTTCTCCAAGGATCACTTTGTTTGTCAATTCCATTGTTGCCAGACACCTTTATAGTGTTTCACTCTCACGGCTCACAGAGTGAATGTTGCTGGTTGAAGTCCGGGTTCGGCTTTGTTTGCCTTTTTTTCTGAGGTTTCTCAGAAAGCTTCATCTCCTGCCGTCTAATTTCAGTCAACCAGAGAGCATCCTGACCTTTAACTCTCGCTTTGTTTCAACAATGACAATAAATTCTGTTGTGATTTTGATTCTGAGCATCTCTTCCAGCAAATTATCAGAAATCAAAGGAGCAGCCAGTAATGTAATAATGGCCAGTAATGTGATACTCCTCAGTAATGTCGTCATTTTGGACATTTTAAATGTGATAACTTGACAGTAATACATAGAGCATCTTCATTTCATAAATGTGGTAACTATGCCATTCACAATACCTTTTTTTAAAAATCAACACAAAAAATATTTCTATTATCCCTGAAATGCAGCACTGTGTGTTATTTTAGTCATTACCTATTCATAAGGATATTTTTCATTGGCGTTATCATCCAGTGACGTAAGAAATGTTGTGAAGATGGTTTATGATTTTGTTATTACACTATTGGTTTTATTATATTTAAAATGGATACAGTTATCCTGTTTTAGCTACTATTACATTATTAGTTCTTATAATTCACAAATCCATAAAATATGAAGCATGCTTTAAAGAGCATTTAGCCCCAATCCAAATTAAAATATACAATGAAAATTCATCATTGAATTAATTTAAATATCCTTGAGGGAAATAGTGTGTGGTGCAGGAGCCGTCCTCAGGCAGACGCTTCCCGCTGTGCAGACAGAAAGGTCAATAACATCCAAACATCTGCGAGCTCAAATGCAGAAAAAAAGAGCTGTTTTTGTTAATATTAATGTTTATTTGGTTTCTGTGTTCCACATGAGCACAAAGAATAGATTTTCCTCACAGCGTTTTGTAATTTTTTTCTGCAGAATTTCCTAGAAAGCTTCATTGTTCACTAAATTATTGTTTCACACTTTACATTATTGCAGATACAACAGAGTTAAGTTTGTACTTTTAACATAATTTTTCCACTAACTGTGTCATTTTGTTGCTTTTTTGTTTTCGATGTATTCTAGTATTAAATTATTTAGTTTGTGACTTTATTGTAATGTTTTTTGTTTTTTTGTGTTTGCTATATTGAAGTCATTTCTTTCCTCCACCACAGTGTAACTGCAGTGAAATCCACAGGATTGGTAGAAAGCCTGCTGTATTTTTTCATGCTGAATTTCTTCCAATATTGCATCGTGTAATAAAGTGAATGTTTCACTTGACGCGTTTTGTTTTCTTTGCTCTCCTCAGGCACCTGCCAGTGTAACGTCTACGGCTCGTACAAAGCGACCTGCGACCCCACCTCGGGCCAGTGCTCCTGCAAGCCGGGCGTCGGGGGCCAGAAGTGCGACCGCTGCGAGCCGGGCTTCTGGAACTTCCGCGGCATCGTGACGGAGAACATGAGCGGCTGCACACGTGAGCGAGCGCTCCTTCAACCCGTCCTCACATCTTCCCACCATGCGCTCTTTCTCTATTTACCCAAATTACAGGGGAAAAGAGAGATTTTCTCCCCTTCTCTTGATGATATGCAGCCATGCCGGGAGGACTTATTAGGTTTTTGGATATCCTGAAACCGTGTGCTTGTTACTCTCAGATCAGTGGCTCCGGTGGGGCCACTGCCCTGCGTGGTGGAAACGGCCCCCTGCTGCTGCACAGCTGATTTAGATGATTGGACCATTATCAGTCTTCAGCAGATCAGACTTGTGGAGCAGGGCATGTCGAAAACATGCAGGACAGGACCCCCACCATCAGGACTGCTCAGGATAATGCAGCCAGTTTCATTCATAATACATCCAGACAGAAAACGGATGCATCAGAGGAAACTGCTTTAAAAGAGACGCCGCTGTTACTTTTTAGCAGAAGAATGGACGGTGTGCTTCATTGTATTGGTTGGAAACCAAAACTTCTGAGCCAGACATCTGAAAATCTTTTACAAATAAAAGCAACTCCTCCTGGCCAGAGTCCTCTGCAGGTAAGAGAGAAGATATATTTCTCCTGACAACAGCCGTGGTGGGAAAATACGTTTTTGCTCTGCGAGCTACATTTAATTTACAGCTAAACGTTTGCTGGCAGTTTTAGTGGAGCAAAGCCTCTGCGTGTCCTTCAGTCCTGTCAGGGCCTTATTGAATGAGCTGTTTTTCTCATCTGTATTCGAGTAAAGAACGGGGTCACGACCCCCTGTTTGCCTTGGTGTAATGCAATATGGCGACCAGCTCGCGTCCTGCCGCTGCGGGATCACAGGACAGACGCTGCCGAAGCCACAGAGCGTTTTCCGTCAGCGGCGGGAAGCCTGCCGGTGCCTCACCCCCGGCCTGACCTTAACAAGGTTTACCCAAAGCAAGCAGGCGGCGCGCCAATACCACGGAGAAGCAAGGCAACAAAAAAACAAACACATCGTTGATTCCAGGAACATGATGGGGTTGATGTCCTTCCCCGAGGTTGTTTTTTTCTGGAGCCGGGGCTACACTCCCGCCCCTCTCCTCCTTTTCATGCCTCTATGGCCCCCGAGGCTGGATGAACTATCCTCAACCTCTGACTCTAAGACAAAGATATATCTCAAGCAAACTGCGGCGAAGGTTGCTTCAAACACACTTTGCCCCCGACATAAATCGAGCCCTTCCTATCCCTCCTCCTGTCATCGCACGTAATTGACTGGGATTTTTTTTTCCTCTTCCGCCATCAGCCTGACCCCCCCCTTGTTTTCTTTCCTTTCCCCACGGCAGCGTGCAACTGCGACGCCACGGGCTCGGTCCGGGACGACTGCGAGCAGATGTCGGGTCTGTGCTCCTGCAAGACGGGAGTCAAGGGCATGAAGTGCAACGTGTGTCCAGACGGGAGCAAGATGGGCATGAACGGCTGCGACAACGGTGAGCAGAGCGACCGGAGGCATTAATACGCCACGCCAACACACATTATTCCTCCTCCTCCTCCCTCCTCCTCCTTCTCCTCCTCTGTCATTCTGAAGTGGCTTTCTGTCACTAATCTGAACGGGGGATCAGCCACTTCTTTCCTCATCTGTGCCTCGCATCAGTCAGGTTTATTGGCAAAGGCGGAAGTGGCTGCAAGACAGCAAATCAATAGTGATTAGGAAAATACTGAAGTGTACAAATGGCGTGCTCATGACACTTTTTTTGCATCATTCTCTTATTTTGGGAGACTGTGTGCGAGTGTTGGTGCCTCCATATTAAGTAATATTGATCGCCTTTGATTAATAATGAAAACGGCCCCAGTGATTGCACAAGCTCCAGCGCCAGTTGAGGGAAAGGTTAGTTCCTGCTGCGGGGGCCTGCGGCTCCTTGATTAAGATGCACCATCAAGTATCGACTGGAAGTCAAACGCTTAATGAAGCCAGCAGTCGCCGGCTCAGTGGAGGGGCTCGCCACCGCACACCCCGCCGGATGAAGAGACGAGGGGCTCGGAGGGTGCGGCACATGAAAGCCGGAGCTCCCAGGTAGGGGGGCCACTCCAGGCCCCTGTGATGCCGCAACAATGCAAAGGCCCCCGCGCCCGGCCGCCCGGCAGGCGGACGGGGGCGCTCCACGCCTGCAGCGCCTGCTGGGGCCACTTCAAGGCTTCAAACAAGCTTTGGCAGAGGAGAAAAGGCGGAGTCTGAGTGCTCACCTTTATACCGCTCAGCAGATGCTGGGAAGCAGTTCCAGGTGATCTGCTGTGAAGCCTGGAATGATTCCTGTCATACAGAGGATTTAGTGTTTTTGCAATAGCAAGGTTTTATTGTAGCTGTAAGTGTGTCACTTAGAAACAGCAGAATGCCTCCAGATGGATTTAAAGAGAAGCTCTCAGTATCCTCTCACTAATGTAAACAGTGTGGCAGAGCAGCCCATTGGGTTACTTGCTGTCTGTAGGGCAGATAAATTGCTTTCTGCTCTTTCTGCGGCTTAAACAGGTTAAGATCGACCAACCTATTCCAGGTTTGATATTAACCAGCCTTATTAACACTATAGATCACATTTGTGTCACCAACTGGGAGACGATCACGGCTTCTTTTAGCAAATCATCTCAAAAGTTACAGACGCAGCGGTGTTCTCATTACACTCTATTAGACGGCACTCCATCCTAAAGCCTGTGTAAAGACCGGGGTATTATTTCCAATTCCTCTTTAAATTAGACCAGCAGATTAAATCTCCATACTCGTCTGTGTCCACGAGAGCAAGATATCGCTCTCCAAAGTCCATCTTATATGCTAATTTAATCCTAAGTGCCATATTTGTGAGGCTGGTGCCCATAAAATACAACATGTAATTAATAATACCAAGCAGAAAACAAGAAATCACTGGCACAGCAACTCTATAAAAACACATTGCATATTGTTTTTTTAACGTTCTGAAGGCAGGTTCTAACAAGTTTTTTAAATAATATTTGTTAATTCATACATTTTGTTTAGTGTTCGGTGCGTTTTCATAGATTTATGTTGCATTGATCTCCTGGGTAAGCTGCAGTCGGTATTTGCACTTTGTTCTTGAACCTCAGTAGATTAGTTGAATATTTATCTTGCAGATGAGTTTCTCCCTTCATTTAAATGCAAATATCTATACTTTGTCTGGGTATATGTTCCAGTTATAATGTGTGTGGGTAGACGTGTGCAAACACACTTACAAACATGGATCAAGTTTTGCAGTAAAAAAGGTATTGAGAGTCAAGTTAAAGTTTTCCTTTATTCTTTTTTATGACCTTTCATTACCTGTGTTGTGTTTTAATTTTACTTACTAAAAGAGAGTATCTATATTTTCACTTAAGTGAAGGCTGAGAGCACGTCCTGCCAGCTCTGTGTATAAGTTAGAAGTGATTCAGCGATGTGTTGAAATGTATCGAGGACACAAAATTTCTTTGTTTAATTACTCTATAAATTCTTACTGTGCAGATTTGAGGAAATCCATTAAATGGATATTTAACTTGCAAAACTTCTGCCACCCTAAAGTAGGGAAAAAAACTTCTGTAATTGTGAAACATTAAAAATGCATAAAAAGTCGAAGTTCTAATTTCGCTCCACGCTATCACTGCGCCGCAGTCAGAATCCATAAAGCAGTTATCCTCGATGCCATACTGCGTGATTACAGGACCGTGCTGAATGTATAACAATGCAAACCTCTCTTCATTCTCAGGGCCCGAAGCCCCGACCTCGTGCGACGAGCTGGTGTGCAGCTTCGGAGCCACCTGCATCGAGGTGAACGGCCAGGCGCATTGCGAGTGCCCGTCGCCAGACTGCGACCTGAAAAACAAAACAAAGGTGGTTTTTTTTTAAATTACGCAAATACAAGCAGTAACCACTTTGATCTGCAGGTTTTCCCCCACAAGGCAGGAACACCGAGGTGGTTGTCGGGGAGCTAACGCGTGTTGCAATCCTTTCATCTGTGTCGCGGTGGAGCAGGTGTGCGGCTCGGACGGGGCGACCTACGCCGACCAGTGCCAGCTGAGGACCATCGCCTGCAGGCAGGACAAGGACATCACGGTGCAGCACTCGGGACAGTGCACAGGTGAGCCCCGTCGAAGGCGTCATGCATCACGCCGGCCACGGACGGCCGACGGTTGTCAGTCGCCCGTCAGAGCATAAGGAGCAGTGCTGCGGGCTTCGGATTCCTCCCACCCCTGCTCGCCGTCTCCGTCGGGAAGAGGCTCAGCGTCGTGACGCTTTATGTGGAAGTTCTTCCTTGCAACTTTCATGTTGAAAGCAAATATTAGCAGTGAAATAGCAAGTAGAAGCTCAGAAAAATCTGCATTTTTCAAGCCTCTCTGTTGGGATTTACCTGCATCTTCCACCGCTTCCTGATGCCAGCGGCGCCATGCTGTCGGGGCGTGACTGCATATGTGGAGAGCATACGCAGGGAGGGAAAGGTTCCGCCCGCGCCCCTCGGCCCAGATGCTGACGGACGCTGTTTGGATGGGTGTAATAGGTGCCGGGACGCGCGCCAAGGCCACAGCTTTCATGTAAGAGGGGGAAGTTGTCGCTGCGGCTGCCAGCTTGCGTCACAACAGGATTCCTGAGATGCTGCCGGCGACGCGCAGCGGGGCGGCGAGCGCCAGCTGTGTGGACGTGGCCACCAGCCACTGCCAGGTGTCATTTTTGGGTAGAGAAATGTTTCGTTCACCTCATTGCTCGGCGGTGCACAGGCCAAATACCGAGACACGAGTCCCTTTCATTCCTCGCCCTGGAGTGGTCTTCATCAGACCCCTAAGTAGGACATCCCCACAGGCTGCTGACACGCTCCGCGTTGAAATGCAGGTACACAGATTAAAAATAAAAATATGCTCAGCGAGAGATCGACAAGGCTTTGATAAGTCCCCGAACATCTGGTAATTACAAATTCAGTGCCGTGGGTTACTGGGAAAGAAGCAGCCAAATCCAGTGGAGTTGCTCATTCCTCTGTTGCCTGGCAATAGAGATGTGGGTTGTATGTAATCCCTCACCTAGCATTGCCGCACACTGGAGGCAGGAAGACGCCTCACAGCGGACGCTTTTCTCTATCAAACCCTCGGGGGAGCGCCAGACGAGGCGAGCTCGGGCCCACCGACCGCCACACAGGATCTTTTAATTTCGTCTCCCGGATGCGGCCGCACCGCGGGTCGCTGTTCCGCCGCGCCTGTCGGCTCGGGGGTTAGATCTCGAGCTCATTTCACGTGTGGCTGGGTGCGAATTAGCATTTGCTCTGCCTCCGCCCGTCTCCACGCTGCAGCCTCGCCCGCCGCCCCCCCATCCCTCCATCCCTGCTGTTTACACGCAGCGCTTCCAGACGCCCGGCTCTCAGCGCCGCGGCATGCGAATGCTCTCCGAGCTGCATTGTGGCCTGACTCCGGAGCAGAGCCAAAGGGCTTCTGTAAATGAGCGAATATTGATCTTTTTGAACGTCATTGATCTGTTGCAACTTTTTATTACACCACAGAGCGCGGCTGCTGCCGTGCAGCCCGCCGCTAATGGGCCAGGCTAAGAGAGAAATCACAAGCCTGCAGGAAGAGCTGCTCAAATCTTTTCTGCTGGTGACAGAGAACTCGCAGTGAACTGTGATGCTGCCCAGCTCCCTCTGAAGGACTCCCAGGGACTCCTCCAGGCTCCTCTGCTGCAGCCCAGCAAAAAATGAAGCGAGAAGTTGTGAAAAGAATTCAACACTGAACATGTGAAGGCCAGATTTGAAGGAAAATGAGAGTTTAGACAAACATGTTTAATACCAACATGATCAAAATTAAAGTAAAAAACACAGAGACATGCTCAGATGAAACCGTGTCGGTAGGGAGACAGTATTTTGGTCTTTTGCTTACTGTTGTAGTTTGGAGGGAGGATGCCTGATCATCATTACAGTCATTATATATTTTATTTTTAGTGAATGCCTCTATCCTCTCTCGGTTTGGTGACTCAAACAGCCAAATGTACTTTTTTATTTAAATTTAATTGTAATTAATATCCTTCGATAACTATCTTTATCATTCATGATAGCACCATTGATGCGACTCTTGGTGCTCGAGAAGATTATATCGTCACCCGACTCCACACCATCCACTGGTGAAATGAAATTTCCGCCCATGTTTCCAAACTGTCCCCAGCACCAGAGGGAGGGCATTTGTACCAGTGAGCAAGTCCTGGCACAGAGAGGAAATGGCCACCATGTTGGCAATGACCCGCCTCTCCCATATGGCGCAATCACCTGTAGGTTCGCAGCAAATTGGCGCCGGATGGCAGCATATGGCCCGAGCGGCCCCCTCAGTCTGCACGTTAGTCAGGGCTCTGCTGCCGCTGCCGTCCCTCCTCCACGTCCTGCAATTTTCCCCTCATTATTCAATCCCTCATTCTGTGAGCCTTGCAACATACTCCCACTGCTGCTGCTGCTTTGTTAACCTCTTTTTTCACCATCTGATTTACGCCCTGGTCCTTTGAGGCAGTCCGTCCCTATCATTTCTTCAGCGCGCCTCTGTGAGCTCCCCTCGTCTCTTCCTCTCTGGTCTCCTGTAATCCAGATTCCTCCTCCTCCTCCTCCTCCTCCTCCTCGCTGAGGCCAACTGACACCACAAACAATCTTAATAGCCACCTTTCAACAATAACTACACAGCTGAGGCAAGCCAAGCCGACAATGATTTTTTTCCCCCTGATCTACACTGTGGCATTACTGTCCGCTGCCGCGGCGGGAGGGGAGGGGAAAAAAAGAAAAGAAGAAGCAAATGGGCTGTTAAACCTGATTAAGAGAAGCATCAGCTGAACACACTGTGCCGCCAGTCTTTCTTCACCCTTTCAAATTCTTTTCTTTCCTTATGCCATGTCACAGAGCTGGAGATGCACACACACACACACACACACACACACACACACACACACACACACAGCGACGCGCAGGGCCTCTTCCCGAGGAGCCAGACGCTCGACGCTGAGCTTGGCACCTGACTGACAGGTGTAGCCAAGAGGAAAGCCGACGCACGCCACCGTTCCTGGTGATAGCATCGGCACTCTGCGTGCGCTCAGCTCCACATCTCTCCCCATATATAAATATATACACAAAATCTCCGCCGAGCCTCAAGCTGACACTCCGCGTCTCCCGGGCTTTCTGCCGTCTCAGTAGGTATCACATTTCACACCTCGGTGAATAATTGCCGATCAACTAGGCGATTATAACGGTGTAATTAAGTCCTACACATAATGTTGGGCGAATCCTAATGAAGCGCAAATCCATGCTATAGCTTTTTCCTTTTTTTTATCTCGTCGTCACTTCACCTTCTCGCTGACACAAATCTATACTCGTGGGAAGGAAAGAAGTCAAGGGAGAAAGACAATATTGTCACGCCTGCTTGCCTCGGCTAAATCTGAAGTGCTCACTTACGTAGCGTCTCCCACCCGTCCCCCCCTCAGGAGTTTTCATCCCATTTATCGCTCGTCTTCTCGCCGACGGTCGTCCTTTTGCACCAGAGCTTTTTGCGTAGGTAATGATCGAGCCTTTTCAGTGAGGCTCTTCTTTCTCCCTCATTCAAAGTGATGTTTTCCACTCACTGTGTGTGTGTGTGTGTTTGTTTGTGTGTTGACAGAAGTGTGTTTGTGGTGGCGTTGACGGATGCTCGCGCTCTCCATGAGCAGCAGTCTGCCGCCTTTGAAGCCGGAGTTAAAGCCGGCTTTTTTTGCCCCATTTCTATCAATCATTCATCACCGGAGGCACTGGCTGTTGGTGATTAAAGCTTTGCTACTGGAGGGCAGCATTTGAATATGGATATATAATTCATAGGCACTGGCACAGCATGCGCGCAAACTCTCAAGCGCGCTTCCTTCGCACACAAACGCGTGCTGTACGAGCACAAATGCACTACACACAATGCGCCAACACCAAGTGGAGGAGTTTAACCGTGTTGAGGAATCATAACTCATCTGCAGGCGGAACGTACGGCGGCGCATTGGAGTCTGAATGTCATCTGGGCGCCGCATTTTTCACATTCACTTTGAAGATCGGTAAAATAAAGATCGCTGACATCTCATCCGTTGCAGGGTTTTATTTTAAATTGAGGTTGCTTTAACAATCGGGAGCCCAATTACGTGTGTGTGTTTCTGCGTAAGTTCATAATGGCATTGCTGAGCATCAGGGAGATGGGTTAAATGATTACCAAAGGCCATAATCATTGCAGGAATGCGGAGGTAAAAGCAAGCCGCTGTCTGCAGGAGGGTGTAGTAACCGCTAAGTGGCAGATGATGTTTTCATTTCCAAGGTGTTGGAGTCAGGTGAGGCTGAATCAAACATTTCCATCTTTGCTCAGCCATTCATCCATTCCTTGCTTCCTCCCCTTCCCTCCACCAGAAACCATCACCGAGCCGGCTGACCGACCCACCCCCAACCCCCCCGCCACCACCGGCGTCGCCGCCATCACCACCACCTCCGCCCCCTTCCCCCCTAACAAGGTGTTTGCCATGCCGCCGCCGAGGACAGCCGAGACGGAGCCGGACGAGCAGCCTCCGGCCACCACCCCCTTTACCACCATCACCCACAACCACGCCCGAAACAGCCACCGCCACTCCATCCACATCCAGCCCGCCGCCGCCAGCGCCACGCCCGCCTCCTCCTCCCACGCCCGCCCCGCCCCCTCCGCGGCCGCCGCCTCTTTCGAGGGCTCGGGCAGCGGCGAGCCGAGCGGGGACGACCAGGCCGAAGAGGAGGAGGAGGAGGAGGAGCAGGAAGAGGAAGCTGGCAGCGGCGTCCCGACGGAGGCCAGTGGGGCGGAGGAGCCTGTCGGTAAATCCCTGCTCTTTCACTTCATTATCCATACAGCTCAGCGGGGGGGCGAGGGCCGGGTTTAAGAAGGGGTCGGACAAATTAGCTCACATCATAACACATTCATGTCATCATCTGTTAATTGAAAATTAAAAATAGACACAGGCTTATGTATTTGTATGCAAATTGCTTTTCAGGAGACAAATGTCAAAGGCAGGGAGGCAGGGAAGAGAAATTCTTTGTAAACAGAAGCTGTTAGTGTCATTTACACTTTTGGGAAGATGTATATCTCTATTTCAGGAAGCTTAAAAAAAAAATGTATTAGCATGGTTGAGTGTTGCTGCATCGCCCATGCTTTCTTCCCTCTCATTCCACCTGCGTGCTGCTCTCAGCAGCCAGCGAAAAACAAACCAGCCCTCTGTAAAATACACTCTGGGCCGGCCAGAGAGAGAGATGGAACTGTTGGCCCGCATCTGGGGATCTGCGGAGCCTGACTTGACAGGCTGATGTGAACCAGGAGGCTGAGGTGTGTGTGTGTGTGTGTGTGTGTGTGTGTGTGTGTGGAAGCAACATATCTTGTCACACCGCCGGCCTCAAATCTCTCTGGACATGCCCTCCTGACTGTAACAGCCTGCTGCGGTTAGCGGGCCTCCTCTCGGACAACAAGGGATGACCGAGACTTTTCCATCATACCTGTTTTCTTTATGATTTTTTATTTTCCTGATGTTGCCTTCCATCCATCCATCCATCCTGCCTGACAGCTCGCAGTAACAGGATGGGATTGATGGAACTGTGTGCCCCCAATATGCTCTTCCTCAGCTCCTCCTCCTCCTCCTCCTCCTCCTCCTCTTTTTGCTCTTTCTCCCTGAGTTTAGATTTATTCTCTTGTCAGACACTGACCAGAGTGCTCGGTGACGCGAGGAGCATGAAGCCTTTCTGCAAAAGAGACCCAGTGTCTGTGTGGGTCTGAATGAAGCTTCAACATGTTTTATAGTGTGTGTGTGTGTGTGTGTGTGTGTGTGTGTGTGTGTGTATTCAACACAAAAGTATAAATGTTAACAGCAGAGAATATGTTAACTTCATGAGAACCAGCTAATACATTTAGCCTTGGAGACTTCACACGTTGACCCTCAGATCCTTGATTTATCGATGCACCACTGAAGTGAAGCTTGTTGCTTTACTGTAAAAATTTGGTTAAAATTAAGGTTTCAGGTTAGGATTAGTGAACAGTGAGCTGTGACCTTTGGTGATATGTGAAGAGATCAGAAGAGTAAGACATTTAGAGTAAGACATTGCGTCAGTCTTCTCCTTTATCCATTAAAAGTTTGTTAAAGATGTCAGAGGATTAGTGATACAATCATTTGTTTGTATTTGTGCATTTGGATATCTGTTATTGTGAAGGCTCAGTTGGGCTGACGTTTTGATGAAATCAGGACAATTCTACCGTTAGCCTCTTAAAGAGCTTCACACACACACACACACACACACACACACACACACACACACACACACACACACACACACACACATACACACCAATGGTGAAGTGATCCACCAAAAGAGTCTTTCACACATGAACAGGGCAAAGTGGCCCCTAACCAAGCCAGAGTGCATGCAGGGAACCAGCAGGAAGCTCGGTTGTGTCCGAGCGAAGCCTCCTCCACAGGAGGGAAATGGCGCCACTTTTTGTGGTATTTACGGTGCTTTCACATTCAGTTTCACTGCGAAGACGAATTTCGGTTTTGGACTAGGGTGAATCATTTCACTCGTGGTGGTCATGCTTACACCTCGAGGATGAAATGGCAGTAAGGAAGTGTGACGGAGTCTGTGTGTCTTTAATCCTTTTTCTGATTCACTCAGTTTATCCAATTCAAAGTGCACATGTCTCCGTCTGAGTCATAAATGTTAGTAGGTCAAAGGTGTGTATTTGTATCGAAGTCCATGCTCCTTTGAAATTTGCACTGTCTGAGTGTGAGAGTGTGTGTGTGCATGTGTGTGTGTATGTGTGCAGCGTCCATGGCTGCCACCAGAGTCACGTCGCAGCCCCTTTGTGGTTGTGTGCCGCCTTGTTTTCCCGCCTCCAGCAGCCTCCTCTCCAGCCCAGCATCTGTAAATCGGCAGACCACACGCCGGCAGATGCCCCATAAACCCCCAGCCTCTCCCACCTTTTCATCCCAGGACCCCCCCCCCCCCCCCCCCCCCCCTCCTCTTCCTCCTCCTCTTTGACCGCGAGTCCTTGAGCGGGACGCCCCTCGCCTCTGACGTCTTTACGACTTGTTTGGCCGCTAGCTGTTTGCCTCCACGATTACTTCTAATCTCTGAGCGGCCATAAAACGCACTGCTTCAAACCAAGACGCCGCTGGCCTCCCGCCCCTCTCCGGCGCCATCATTAGAGCGTGGACGCTCGCCGCTGTTACACTCTCACTCCTCAGCTGGAGAAAGCCCGGCCGCTTTTATGTCTTTTATGTCCCGAGATGGTCAGATATACAGTGACAGTAACACAAACACACACTGTATTTTCTTCTTCTCTCATGGGACCGCTTCAAGGTAACTGACAGCCAATCAGTAGTGGGCAGTTATCTAGCCCAGTCACACACACACACACACACTCACACACACAGTCCTCCTATCATTTTAAGTGCACTGTGTGTGACATGACTGGCAACAGCGCCCATTAAGTGTTCTCTGCTGGCAGAATGAGTTCCAGGTGTAAAATCATTTCCCATGAAAATGCTATATAATCTCTCCTGACAGATTAGAGGCCAATCACTGGTCAGCAGACTGCAAAAACACAAGCATCTGGAGCAGCAAACAGAGAAGAAACAAAACAAAACGTAGATCTTGACCTTGGAAACATTAACTGCTCCATGTAAATGCGAAGCAGCTCCCTTTTGGGTTTCTGAGATAAGCCGGCTGGAATTTATGAATCTTCTGATGCGTCATGAATTGTTATGAGCCCCTGTGTGTCACCTCCAGGCCCCACGGTGGCGAGCACCACGGTGCCCACGGCAGAGGACAGGTCGTCCTGCGACAACTCCGAGTTCGGCTGCTGTCCCGATGGCAAGACGCCGTCCAGCACTGCAGAGGGCGCCAACTGCCCCGGTAAGTCCGTCTGCCCCGTCAGGAAAGGCTTTTCCTCTCTTATGAGGTTATGAGATCCTGTCGTGTTTGTGGACCTCTTTGTCTTTGTTCACTGTCCGTTACTTCTGTCTTTCTTTGGTGTTTTTAATCTGGGTGGAAACTTGCTGAAAGACATTTTTCTGAACAGAGTCGGAGGCTTAATGCCTCTTTCCTGTCTGAGCAGGGAGGCCATTAGCTCAGTTTAACTAAAAGTTGAAGCTGTAAACAGTAAAAAGCAGTTAACTCGCCAAGATCCACAAAGGTTCCAGCTCACTAGAGCCTGATTCCCTCATCATGATGCTTGTTTGTTTCCATGTCCACGTATATTAATTTAATAGATATTTTCAAATATTACATGTGGTTTGAAATATTTAGCTTCATAAATTTAATCCTGATATCAGATGCTTAAATGAGAGTGATCCCACTCCCGAAGCGGTTACACTCACACTAAATTATTATCACATCGATAAGAAGTAAAGAAGTAAAGACAAATATATAATGTTATTTCCCATTAGATTCTGATGGATTTTTCCCTCCTTTCTTGAGTCCCTCATAGATAAATAGTCGCTGCTTGTGTGTGGAGGTCCTACAGGTGTTTAATAAACTTTACAAAGAGCGGAAATAACAAACACTGCTTCGGTTAGCGGTGCAGGGACGGTCTTAATAATGTGCTCCTGGAAAAGACAAACAAGACAACAGAGCTCCCGATGTATCCAAGCACACTGGCTCTGATCAGCGGAGAGAAACCTGCCGATGTTTGTTTCATTTCCACGCTGTAGTGATCTGATCATGGCTCAGCTTCAATAATGTCGAGGAAAGTTCAGTGTTCTGATTATAGGATGACTTTCTCCAACAATGTCTTAGAAAAACATCAATAAACCTGCTTTGAGTTCCTCAGGAATCGTCTTCCATAAATTCCACTTTACTATTTACCTCACTTGATGTTTTATTGGCGAGGTTGACGGATTCGGAGCTATTTTGTCGATGGATTCAAGGCCTGAGGATATCATCACATCACTTCACCTTAATTTCTAGTTTTGTTCAGAAGGAGCAGGATATTTTTCCATGCCTGATGTTTACCTTTGAAGCAGCGGTATTGGGCCATCTGCCTTAAACCACCAGAACAGGTGGTGTTTTTCTTTTTCTTTTTTTTAGTCTTTTAATTTTTATGAATCACTCTCTTCATATGTAAATGATCTTATTGACAGGCGCCGGGGAGTTTAAATGATAAATGAAGAAAGGAATAAAACACACAAACTGCAAAAAACATGACCTTTATAGTCCACATTTCTGGATTTACCAGCACTTCTCTCTCTGAAATAACACGCCAGTGAATTTCATTTTCTTCACTTGTTCTCAATATTTTTGATCAAGGTCTGGTTTGATGCAACATGGTGTTGCAGTGGCCCCGTGCTTCGCTTGATAAATATCCAGCCCAGTCTCTGTTCTGGCTTTTTCAGTCTTCTTTCTCCACTTTTACTTTAATCTCCCATCTCGACTTTTATATTCACACACACACACACACACACACACACACACTCGCACACTTGTGTCTTTATCAGTCCGTGCCACTGTGCTGTATCTCCCTCCAGAGCTGTATCTCACTCCTTTCACTCCCTCTACCCGGCCAGGCTCAGTCCAGTCTTGCATCACTTCATTCCTCTCTGGAGTTGAGCGGAGCGAAAGTGGAGACAGTACCAGAGGCCGCCGAGCGCCGCGGTACCAATCAGTGGCTTCTGCCACCCTGGGTTCATAAAGATAAAGGGCTTCTTTCTGCCCTCTCTTCTCTGCGTCTCCATCCCTCGGTAGGAATCTGCTCTGTGTTCGTCCCGGTACTCCTGACGGATTGTGAAACGGGGATTCTCTGCGGCTCCCGGGAGAGCTCCCGGTCGCGACTTGAAAGAACCGACGCCACAAATTAGTGCGCGGGGTTGCATTTCTGGCGTGCTGACGATCCCTGGGACTTTACTGCCACACAGTCTGCGGCATGATCAGAAAACATGGAGCCACCTTTGGTCTTCTACCCCCCCTCTCCCTCACACACATCCACCCGACCTCGCAACTTATCACTGAATTTACAGCCAAACAGATGTGAATTTGATGACATGGCCCTGAAATCTGGGAGCTGGTTTGTGGCTGTAAGAGGCTTGTTATAACAAATCTGCCAAAGCCTGTAAATATTTATCTGGACTAACAATGACGGCACAAACCAGCGATCGATACTTCATTCAGCTCAAGTGTTGCCAATAAAAGCAGGCAGCGCGATGGGCTGATCAATACGCGGGATCTTTTCTCTCTCGCTTTCATTTTTTTCCTTGCCCCTGAGAAGGGCTCGGGCCCGTCTCCCTCTCATTAGATGTGAAATGAAACAAGGTCTCTCGTGCGGTCGGTCGTCTTCTCATTGCGCCAAACGGAGGAACAAAACAGGATAATTGCTCCTTGTTCCGATTGATACATGCAGACTAACGTTTAGTGGCGGCTGTTGATGATCTGGCAGGATTCGCTCACCGGTCGCCCCTATGTTATGTTTAAACGCGGTAATGTCATATCCTCATGGCAGGAAGTGCTCCTGTGAAACTTAACGGCTCACTGAGGTCCACATTCTGTAAACTCTTCCATATGCCAAGGGAAGTCTGACAAATCCATTACATTTTACAGTTCACCAGTACCTGATAGGCCTTTCTTTTATTGCTGTCTGTCTCTTTCTCTCTCACTCTCTCTCTCTCTCTCTCTCTTTCTCTTAACGTCCGTCGCGGCAGTGGGCTGGAAAATCACCCTCTCTGATGTTTGTCTTCTTTGCAGATTAAAAGTCAGATCTCTTTCTCGCTGTCGCCTTCTCTGTTCTCCCTCCCCACCGGCCAGACCTCGCCCGTTTACCTCTGTTTTATGGCCGCCGTCACGTCTGAATCGATGTGCGCTGCCCGTGCGCGCGCTGTAAAGACGAGATTAGAGGGGCCGGCGGAGCGGGCGGCGGGCGGCCGGCGCGTCGCAGCGAGCGACTGCCGTCCTTTTCATGCAGTTTTAAGCAGGCTGTGTCAGTCACTGGTCCGGCAGCAGCATTAAGGAGACAATTACGACTATCTTTCACGATAATCATACAAGTGCTCTTCCCATTCTCCCTGCCGTTGCTCAGGCAGGGGCAGCCATGATTGATTTGGGCAATTTGTTCTGCTGATTACGAGCGGCGTGGAAGCCCGGCATCAGCGCCTCTGTTCGTCACCGTCACACACACACACACACACACGAGCCCCTCTGACTTTCAGCTTTATTTCCAGCCGCTCCTCTCTGGCAGCCATACGGAGAAACTGTACGGAGAGTTGATAGATGCTCGACGGCGTTTCTCTCAAGGTCGCTCACTGAGGTCCTCTCTCTGCTGAAGAAGGCACTTTTCAGGGAGACTATGAGCTGTTTTGTCTTTTAGAGTGTGTGTGTGTGTGTGTTGGTTTCTTTCTCCGTGTATTTGTGTGTCTGTCTAACTTCTTGTCTGTTTGCCCAGCCCTCCATGCCTTGGCCAGCTTTTGGGACAAGTCTCGGTCTGGTAAAACTGGCCCATCCTTCCACTGCCCCCCTTCCTGTTTCTCTCATCTTCCACCTCGTCCACCGCCACTCTCTCCACCGCCGCCATGTTAGCCTCAAACGGCCAAACTCCAGCCCCTGTTTGAAACACTCTCACTAACCTCCTCTGGTCAAGTGCACACAAACACACAATCCATCACTAACCCCCGTCTGGCCTGGGTGAAGGCATCGGGAACTGAGCGAGAGAGGAAGGCTTGACGTCTGCTCTTTTTCGGCGTAACACCTTCTTTCTTCTCCTGCTTCTCTTTTGCAGCCACCATGAGGTTCAGCGGGTTCCTGCACCTGGACCAGGTGGAGGGCCAGGAGATCTTCTACACGCCGGAGATGGAGGACCCCAAGTCCGAGCTGTTTGGAGAGACGGCGCGCAGCATCGAGAGCGCGGTGAGTGCTGCACAGTGCTAAGCAACAAGAACATTTATTTCACAAGTTCTTCTTGTATTGAATAGACATAACAGATATGGCAGGGCTGGTAATGTGGGTATCTGTGTGTGACTGACTGATTCGCCATGGCTCCATGTTTAAACTGGCTACGAGCTGCTACAGAGAGTGTTTCACCCTCCTCTTTGGTGGGTGTGTGTCGTGGTCCAACACATGCTGCTTTTTCTTGGATATTGAACTGCCGTTGAATTAACATGCACAAACACATTGGTGCACCGACTATTGCAGGAAAAACTGCCGTGGGCCACTCGCTCGATATTCTAACCTCGGCCATTTTGAGCACATGTTGGAGTTCAGGGGCGTCCATCACGGCGCCAGTGGGCGTCTGGTTGCCCACTTGGACCTTGTGTTTAGCCTGACGGTCGTGTGCTGAGAATAGTGCATAGAAACAGGATGTGAAACTCTAATTATTCAGGAATGTTGTAACAGGCGTTAGACCTTCGCCTCACTCAGGAGACTTTAAGTAGCCCTCAGCTTCACAAGAGGTGGTGACCCTGCTCCAGGTTCTTTCACTGCACTCCACCGCACACTTGACAATGTGCACACAAAATCCCGAGTTTAAGCGTGTTCACAGCTTAATACATGTGCACTGCATGGTCCAGTGCCCAATCATCCGTTATTTCACTCAAATCAGCGGCTTTTTTTTCGATTCAGTTGAGTTTGACCTTGACGCCGCTGTTGTTTGTTTAGGTTCTAACCTCAGTGTGTGGCTGCAGACGAGAAAAACACACAAATACGCCGTGAGGTCAAACAAAGCTGAAAGAAGAGGGCGTGATTTCAGTATTTCAGTGTGCTCATTTATTTCTTGAACAGTGTGAAAGATGGCCGCTGATCGCACAGTTCAGCGTGTCACTCCTACACCCTGCACCGCAGAAATCATCAGGTCGTGCAACTTTAAATGAACCTGACTGCGGCGCAAAATGTATCAGCAGCCTTGCTTACTCAGCTGTTCACCACCATTTGAATATGATTGAAAAAAAAAAGCCACATGCTGTGTTTTTAGCCTCTTCCCCTGCCTTCAAATTTCTAAGAGAGAAAAAAAAAAACCTCAATTATGATTCTGCTTGAATGCAGCTGACTCAAGCAACAATTACCACTGTGCAGCCACTGGAAAACCGAGATAGTCTTGCTGCAATTTTTTTTCTTTCCTCTTCCCCCCCAAAAACGTTCATGTCAGGAGTGGAAAAGCTTCTCAGACAACATACAAAGCATCGCGACACAGTAAAAAGTCTTCAGCCAGAGCTCGACTAATCAGATTCTCTCAGCTCCTTCGGGCAGGTCTCACTGCACGTTTTACAGACTGACGCCCCTGAAGCTGCTGAGTAATATTCTGCCACACTGAGCCGGAGTGATTTCTCCGGTCAGAGATCTGATAGAAAAATAACAATGATAAAAAATGTATTTGCCGGCTGCAGTCAGGTAGGAACATACATCATATCAGAGGGAGAAGACACGGCCCGAATGATATTTGATTTTTAATAAAGAGGGAATATTGGCAATCTGTGACATTGGGTGGTCCGTAGACAGGAATATGTTCAGTAATTGAATGCCTTTTTTAACCCACATACATCAGAAGATAAAAGGATTCTTCATCCATCATTACAATTCAATATGGATTTAGCTTTTTGGATTACATAATTGCTTTTCCACAAACATAAACATCAAAATAAGGATTCAAATGCCCACATGATAATTTTCCTTTGCACACACTGCGGTCTAATTAGGATTTCTCATAGAATTTTTAACTGGGCTACTACAGAAACCCTTCGCCTTTATGTTTAATAAGACAAGTATGAAGAAAATCAACAAGCTAACAGCTCTCTGCAGACTAATTTTTCAGCTGCTTGCCAAACACTTCACAGTATTCCAAAGCAGCTTCTCATGTGAGATTAATTAAGATTTTCCAGCTATTTGAAAAATTAAGTCCACGCTCTGAATACGACTTGCATAAGTTTGAATGGACATGATTGCCAGTTAGCGGAGCAAAGCCCCGGCGGGCCGGGAGCCCGAGCACAAATCGCAGTTTGGCCCCGGCGGCTCGGCGCCGCGGAGCCGGGAGGATTTCTCTGCCGTCCGCGTCGCCTGTGCAGCTCAGACCTTTGAACAAACGCGTCTGTTGTCAAGCCAGAGCCTGCTCCTCTGATGAAAAGAGAACTCCAACGAGTGTGTGTGTGTGTGTGTGTGTGTGTGTGTGTGTGTGTGTGTGTGTGTGTGTGTGTGTGTGTGTGTGTGTGTGTGTGTGTGTGTGTGTGTGTGTGTACACAGGACACATGTACCAGCTGTTGAATCAGTGTCACCAGCCCCCACTGGGACCTAATCTGCTACCTCACAGCGATTTGAGTGTGTGTGTGTGTGTGTGTGTGTGTGCTCGTTAACGCTCTCGGCGCCCGTGTCTCTGAAGCCTGGTGTGCCACTTGACAGCAGCCACCCCCTCTTCATCTTCCAGAACACACACTGAGCGCATACGTGCATGCATGCAAGAATGCGTAAGCACACACTCGTACACTTTCACTTGGAGTGTGTAGACCTTTGCGCGGTGCGCCCGCCGAGAGAACCAAGCTGCAGCGAGCGTCACTAACACCGCGGCACCTGGTGTAATTAGCAGATGAACGAGGACACGTGAAAGGAAGAGGAGAGCGAGGAACGATCGGGGAGGTTCAAAGTCACGCTTGAAGTTTGTCCACAGCGATTTCCAGGCCTTAAGCCAGCTTTCGGAGGATTTCATTTTCCTGCTTTCTCTGTCACACCTCAACCCACCACATCAGAGCCACATGGAGGAAATAATCTTTTGCTCACCCGGTTCTCAAGCTTAACAAAACGCGGTGAATCATCAGTGTCAGTGTTCTGGTGTTCACCTCGCCGCTGCCACGCCGCGCCGTGATTGACAGCGCAGCGAAAACAAACCACAAGAGTTCTCTGTGAAGGTCTCACTCAAAATAAGAACTTTTTTTTTTGTTTGTTTGAAAGCGTAATTTACTCTGCTTTGCTTTGGTAAAATCCATGAGAGCGGGACTGGAGGGAGGAGGATGCTCTCAGGAAACACAAGTGGCCACAGGCGTGTGGTAAAGTGAGATTGCTTCCCGATGGTTCTCACTCGCAGCTGTTATTAATATCGTCTTCAAATCATTGATCCTTCGCTTCAGTCCCTTCGTTAAAATGTCCCTCTGGTGTGTGGTCCTGCCTGTGAAGCAGCACCATAATAGGGCTTTGATTCAGCCTTTAAAGTGTTTTGTTTTGTTGTGTGATAGAGTGTATGTGGTGAAAATGTATTTACGAAGCCTTATGATGGACTGAGGTGGCAGCTGAGGTGAACATGCTGCAGCGTCGCCGTTGGCTCAGAAGATACTCCAGTCTGGAGGTCTTCAGGCTGTTGCAGCATGCAAACAGCGGGGCCTTTGCAAGCGAAACCAATCCGAATGTCAGGGTCTGCTCGACATTTATCTTAGCCCCTCCTGGAAACTTGTTCCCATAATTAATGCCACGGCAGCAGCTAAATGTCAATTTGTGCACCCACACCCATTGGGCTTCTTCTCCGCTCCCCAATTTGAGAGGCAGGCCGTCGTCCCCGCTCTCAGACGGCGTACAGTCTTCCAGGATTGGACTCGCTGCTCCGATAGCGTGAAGCTCATTACCGGCCTCATTTATCATCTCCTCTCTCTGTCCGCCTCTCCTCCCTCTCCCTCCCTTCTCTTTCAGCTCAATGAGATGTTCAGGAAATCCGCGGTGCGCAGAGACTTCATGAGCGTCCGCGTCCGCAACCTGGCGCCCAGCAACTCCATCCTGGCCTTTGTGGAGGCCCACTTCAGACCAGGTGAGACGAGCGGCAGCAGAACAGGGCAGGCGCTGGATTATGGATGAGACGTTCTGGATTTGTTTCAGATTATTTCACAGGGAGAAAATGAAGGCCACTGGCCATGAGAGGCCTACTTTCCATGCAGAAAGGCCTCCGTATCGCCTTATTAAAAAATGTTTAATTTTGTTACTCGTCTTGAATTGCAATGAGAGTTTAGAGTAAAGTCTTCACTCGGGCCATTACCAGAGGAGTCAGATGTTCTCTCGGCTGAAGAGCGAGGGACTTAAATAGAAGTGAGAAAGTGCTGATTCTGAAATGCACCCAGGAAAGAAAATGTTATAACTTATACGTGTTAATATTGGAGTAGGTTGCTGATGGCTGATGGCAACCTACTGTACCTGTTGTCCTAAAACAAACAGCTACAAAAGAAAGAGCAAAACTGTTATTTTTCCAGAGCTGTTTGTTTTCGGACATGATACTGTAAATGTAATACGGACAGGGTTAAAAAGTCCAAGACTTCCATACCCAGTGTAAATCAGTAGTCAGTGTTTTTCCTCTCTTTCACAAACTGTACTTTTGCATCTCCATGGTTGACTTTCTCCGTCTCTGGTAGTTCATTAAATCATCGTCTGTAGAGGTTAAAACTAGCAACAGTTTGAAGATTGTAAGGATGAGAAGGTATAGATGCTTGTCTTCAAATACGAAGAGCAAAAGTGAAATGAATAATGAAGTAAATTGCTAATACCTGAAAGACCTGCTTGAATACAGGAACAAAGCATTCATCCTTGGCTGTTTTCCCACTGAAGCTTCATTACTTAATCTCCACGTTTTAATGATCTTATTTGTTTATATTCTAACTGATTCATGTATTTTTTGAGTTTCACTAGACGTGCCTTCAAAAACAATCAGGGAGAACATGCAGTCTGCGCTGAACGGCCTCTAAGCACAGACTCCAACTGGGGATGTTCTTCCTGCCGGGCAAAAAGTCGCTCACCATCTCACATTTAACAACACAAATTTTACACAGCATCTTTCCAAAACAGCAGGAAGTACTGTAGCTGAGGTAAAGCTGGGGTCTGTCTTCAGTTTGTGTGATCTGAAGCATTCTCAGCATTTCATCACATCTTTCAAATGAAAACATTCAGAAGATGGAAAAAGATTGCCTGAAGTGCTGGATGTGTTAGTGAGGTGAAGAAAAAGACATTTCTGTGTTGTTTTGGGTTTCTGTCACAGCTTTCAAAGCTTTTCCAGTACTTTAAATTTAACAGGCGATTTGCTTGTATTGAAATAAACCCTCAGAATTGATCTTCTTTGTGTCGGGAGAAGCGCCTGATGTTCCTCAGAACCAGAAACCTGCTTGACTGATCCTGTCAGATTCCCTGCTTGAAAGCTGAAATCAGTATGAGGATAAGTTAAGGTAGCACAAGTGTTGAACACACGGACGATCTATTGATCTGTGACGTGCTTTTACTGTAGTTTCAGTTGTGATCAGTTTCTGTTCTGATGAACGGCAGATTTTTACTTTTAAAGATTTAATATAAAAACTGAATTCAGAGTCACATGGTCCTGCTTGGCTCTTTGTCCTCCTTTTGCCTTCTTTCTGTTTCTTTTTCTTTTCGGTTTTATATCCTTTATGAGCACCGTTTAGCATCCTTCATACCGTGCACATGGGGCCGTTACGCGGCGCTCCTCCATGGCCTGTAAAGTAAACATCTGTGGCGCACGTTATGAGAGCGATTCATCTGGAAAGAGCTGGACAGGCGACGGCTGGAGGACAAGTGGTCCTCCGAGGCCCTCCGACTGTCTGTCTGATATATCCACGGCGCCGTTAAAGAAGCCCTGTATTTGCTCACCGGAGCTCCTGGGAGGCCGGGTCCTGAGTGGCTGCTCCTCTCTGTTTATTGCAGACACCAGATACAGCGTGGACGACATCGTAGGAGCCCTGCTGAAGCAGCTGAAGGCCTCCAGGGACACCAGCATCTCCGTGAAGAAGCCAGAGGACGAGAATATTCGCTTCACCAATTATGGTAATGCAGTGTGGGCTTAACAGGGCCGTGTACGGATTAATCAAATGAAAAGGCTTTTTAAGTTATTCATGAGGTGATTTATCTGAGGTTTTCGGGGTCTTGAAGGGGAAATCTCTGGGCAGCAGGCTGGACGCACTCTAACGTCTCTCCTGTCCCATTTCCGCTACAGGTCTGTCCTTCCCCATCTTCACCACCACCACCACCACCACGGCGGCGTCCGTCACCACGGCCGCCCCCACGACCACCACCTCCAGGCCCGCCCCGACCTCCACTCCCTACGTCACCCGCCGCCCGCCCGGCACCACCCGCAGGCCCTCCGGCGGCCGGCGCACCACCACCACCACCGAATCGGCGCCCGTCACCACCACCGCGGCGCCCGCCACCACCACCAGGCCGCCCCCGGCCACCACCGGCCCCCACGCCAGGGGCAAGCCGCACCACCGGGGGCAGAAGCCCTGCGACTCCCACCCCTGCCTCCACGGCGGCACCTGCGAGGACGACGGCAGCGACTTCAGCTGCAAGTGTCCGGCCGGCCGGGGAGGGTCCGTGTGTGAGAAGGGTGAGTGTTGCCCTCTTCAGATCCTCCGGGGGTCGTGACCTACACTCTGTGTTTTTTAGATTCTGATTAAGTATTGAATAATAATCGCCCTTTTAGTGGATGCACCTGTGGCTACAACCACACTCTGTAGACCAGGGGTGTCAAACATAAGGCCAGTGGGCCCAAACCTGGCTTCATGTTGACATTATAGTCATTTTTGGTACAAACTGTTTGGTGTTGTGAAAATTTTGCTTCAGCACCACAACAACCTAATCAAAGGACAGTTCAAACTCAAATATTCTGCCAATATTCGAATGACATTGAGCTGAGCGTGTCCCCTGAACTACAGTGTGTTTCCATCATTCTCCGTACGTCTCCCAAACATGAAACATCTCAACTCTCTCGTTTTGTAGCTGTTCCGTTTGCTTTACGTCATTTTCTTGATGTAAAATAGGGAGGTAGTAGTTCTGATGCAGGCAGTATTGAGAAATTTCACGCATTCCAGCCGACCTGCCTTTTTAATCTTCAAAGATGAGCTGCAGAGAAGCATGATAGTGCCGTCGCCGTGCTCATCAGCGGGAATGGAGGGGGTCGCCTTCAGAGGAACATTTAGTCTGATGAAAACATTTTTTTACACACTAAAGCCTTTTTTCCTTTAACCTTGGAGTTCCCCACATTGTCAACAGTTGGACCAGAATACAGAAGAAATGGTTTGCACAGTGTGCTCAGGGTCAAAAGTCAGGCAGCGTCTGGCGCACGTGGAAACGTTCACAAAGACGTAGAGAGAAGAAGCGGCACGCGCCGAATACTGAGACAGAAAGTGAACACAGGAAGCAGCGAGTTAACAGGGAACAGCTGGAAAACCAAGAAGCATTAAAAAGCGAGGAAAAAAAACTGAAACATTAACATCAACCACACTGAGCAAGAAAAACTGCACTTCAGGATTCATCCATCAGCAATCTGATACTTCTGAGTTAAAGCAGTGATGCTGCAGCCGAACCCCGCTGGCCGTGAAGGTCACCAGTCCATCAGACAGCAGACAGGCTCGCCAATTAGCCTCAGATGCATGTTTTTGTAGGAGTTTCTTAATACTAAATGAAAACACAATTTTTTATCCGTCATATATTTTTTTGCTTTTAAATTCCTGAAAAGAAAAAAAGAAAAACTTTCAAAGTTTCAGCTCGTTTCAAACTCTTTCAAGAAAATGAGTCAGTTCAGACTCGCTCCAGACTTTGGTACTGTAGCAGTTAGCATTTTCAAAGGCTAACGTTTGCGGAGATTTTGCAGCAGCTAAAAACGTTCCAGGCTCTCCGCTTTGCTCGGTTGTGCCTTTGAGCAGTTTCATAATCACTGCCAACCACGTCCTCCAGAGCTTTAATGTATTCATAAAGCAACCCAAACACACCATGATGATAAAAGTATATATGATGCCCAGAAAGAGTTTCAATAACTGAAACAACAATGTATCCCTTACGCGGCAGCGGCTTTGTCTAATTTCATTAAGCTCAAGACGACGCCTTAAGTGATGGAGGGAGTAATGAATTCCAGTTAGTGCTGGAATATGTAAATCAAAAGTAATGCGGTCACAGATGTGGATTTATTGGGTCATATAAAGCTCATCAAGCTAACAGCAATCGCAGCTCAGGACAGTTTTATGTCGGATGTGATAAATAAAGAGCGGAGAACAAAGAACCGGAGGTGTGATTGCGTCAAACGCCACATGTCCCCTGAGCGGCCGCTCTTCAGACTCATCTCGAGTGATTCAGACAGGTTCCACGTCGTTAAGAGAGGAGCTTCCACTGCGCCGCTCACCACCGGCGAGGCGGAATCCAATCAGCGCCGCGGCGAAAATCATAAATCAAGGAGAACTTCTCAAGAAGCACAACTCTTTTGTTTCCTCCCCCACTTACCCTACTTTGGGATTTTTTTTTTTTCAGTGAACGAGGTTCAACCTCACGCAGCTGCATCTTAAGATAATTGACACTAATTGCTTTGATGGGGATTAGCTGCTGGGAATCAGTATGTGTCTTTTGAGTTAGAGTGGCTAAATGAAATCATGCACACACACACACACACACACACACACACACACACACCGAACAGACGAAAACAACAGCACACACACACACCAGCCTCCCTCAGATCAATCAAGTCATTAGAAAAGAGGGAGCTCATCAGCAGCCATTCTCCGGAGAGAGACGGACAGAAAGACAGATGGACAGAGAGAAAAAGAGCCTGTGGAGAAAATAGACCATAATAATTGTAATTGTAGAGTGGATGTAAAAAAAGAAAAGTGTGTGTGCGTGAGTGAGTGCACGGATGTGACTTGAGAGTGGGTGATAAACTCCTCTCAACCTCATCCTTTTGATAAACCCGTTAAGTATTTTGGAATAAGCATCAGTCCTAAAAACAAACTAATATTACAACTTTTTTGTTCTTCCCCCTCCATGACGCGTCAGCGAGACGCCGCCGCTGCTGCTCACACTTAATTACACACATTAAACCTTTATTCCACCGTAATAAATCAAATGACAGCGTGATGACAGGCTGTGGCTCCTTGTCTTCATTCCTCCTCAGTGATCAAGTACTTCATCCCCTCGTTCGGGGGCCAGTCCTACCTGGCCTTCCAGACCATGAGCGCCTACCACACCGTGCGCATCGCCATGGAGTTCAGGGCGTCCGAGATGACCGGCCTTCTGCTCTACAACGGCCAGGACGGCAAGAAGGACTTCATCTCCCTGGCTCTGGTCAACGGCCGAGTGGAGCTGAGGTGAGTCAGCGGCGACAGCGGCCGTCTGCTGCTCGTTCTGCTGCCACATCGGGGCTGTTTCGTTTGTTTTTCGTTTTTTGTTTAATATTATTCTTTTAATCCATTCTTGGATGACAGTTTAACGACTCCCTCAGAGAGGCAGGGTCACGACAGCAGCTGAAAGGGGATGTAAATAAGAATGGAACAGAATCGACAGCAACAAAGATAATGAGGCAAATAATTACAACAAGTAGAGACGTTGAAAAGCTGCAGAAAATAAAATACGAATGCAGAATTCTCCTTGTTCAGACCCGCAGGTTGACGCTGCTTTCAGAAATACATCTCTGCTTCTTGTAAAGCTGCTCGCCTGGTCATTTTTACAGGTGGTTGAAGCATATGTACCGAAACGTAGGCGGCAGAGTTAAATGGACAGATCATATGTTATTTTTAAATAACATCGATAATGGACCAACCAGTATAATTCAAAGAATTAACAGATGGCAGCAGGGATTTCAAAATACATCCAGAAATGGAGAAAATGAATTGAGCATGTGCTTCAGAACTGTGTCAGGATAGAGGAGAAGTCAGCATATGGTGTGTATGGAAATAAAGTGAGACTGTTTCTGCAGGAAAGCTTTATCCGTTAGATATATATAGTTAAAGGAACCTGGAAGTGACATGGCTGACATGAAATGGAAAATCTCTAATGAAACGTTTGTGTGAGGAGCTCATATTGGTAACTTTGAAAGGAAAATCTCTAAAAAATGAAACCTCACATAAAGTATTGATAAAATGTTGTCTGAAACCAATAGTTCAACACATTGTCACACAATAAGTGAATTTTAATGAAAGATATGTCTGAATGTCTTCAGCACAGCAGCAGAAGCGAAGCTGGATGGGAAAGGCGTGTTTCAGACATTTCATAAACTGAATAAGTTCAGCAGCAGGAATTTTTATGAGTTCTCATCATGTTTGTTTTTCATTAAACTTAAGAGAAAACTCCAGATCAGGATTGGTAAGTTTGGTCAAAATCAACAGCAGAACCTAAAATTCAAAAACTCTGACAGCAGCAGCAGCAGCAGCAATCAGATGCATCAGAACTGACCAGTGGAGGCTGAAAGTGGCTGAAAGCAGAGTTTTGACCGGATCAGTGTGTATTTAAAATTGTTACATGGTTTTAATGAGCCTCTGTTGAGGCTCCGCAAATGTCAACTTGTTGCATTTCTTTGCATCTTGTCAGAAAATCATGATTCAAATTGTGATCTTTCAGCGCTGCTCAGACGCCCACAGGCATGAGATTCAGACGCTCCAGAAATGAGGCGCCAAAGTAACAACATCTCCTGTCTGAGGGAAACCTCAACCAGTACATTTCATTACATTTCATCAAGTCTTGTGTTGAATGATTCAGAGCAAAAGATGAACGTCGTCGCCGACTCCATCGATTGGCCGAGGCCTACAGCCGCCATGGAGCAATTCTCAAATAACTTCTATGAACTTTTGCTTGACTTTTGAATGTGAGAAACTTATTGATAACGCTTTAAACAAACTCCAAACCAGAACCAGCGTGGAACAGATAACCGCCGGCACAGCTTGTTGCTTCAGTGTTCTGGGGCTGAATTAATTGCTGATGTTCTGGATAACCGAGTGTGTCGACGCTGCCTGCGCCGACGCCGGTTCAGAATATTGCCCGAGTCAATATTCTGCTCGCAAATGTTCGTGTTTTTCCAATATGAACAAGAGCATACTGTTATTAACAGATCTGAAACTGAGGGCTGTTCATAGGTGAAGCGAACTCCTGGGTACATGCAGTGCTGCTCATGGTGAATCAGGAAAATGTTTAGCTTGTTGGGTGTTCTCAGACTTTAGCTTCCCTGCATGTCCTTGGCGCTCTTTCTGCCAGCCCGGGACGAGAAGTGGGCCTTAGATCATGTTCATGATGGACTTTAAAAAGGCACTCACGCTTTTTTTTTTTTTTTTTCGTAGCACAAGCCAGTAAGTCGTACGTTAGAGCCTCTCAGGTAGATGAACACCCCCATCTTATATTCCTTTAATGCCTTCAGTTCGTACTGTTGAGCTTTGGTCCGGATTTGTAGACGTGAGGTTGAATTTATCATCCCTCCTCCTGAAGTCAGTTCCAACATTGAAAATCGGCGTGGTGTCACTTTAATGTACAAACTGGTGCGTTTGGCTTTATCAGCTATCTCATTAGAAATGAAGCTGGGAAACGCTTCCCGTCCATTAAAACTGGAGGATTTTCCTGAAACAGAATGCAGCTGCTCTGCTGCACTGGAATCGTATGAATGAAAATCTTCTGGGAACGCAGCGTCTTCAAAAGAGACGCCAATGAGCTAATTAGAGATTCCCCAGCACATCTTTTTTGGAGCCTATTATTCCGAACCAAACCTACCTGTCTTATCTTTTACCTTCCATATGACCCTGACCCCCCCCCCCCCCCCCCCCCCCCCCCGCTAAAGCCCCTTTTTTGGTTTTTCCTCAATATGGCCGGCTCAGATTTCTCTATTTGGGGTGAAATCAATAGTAAATTAAAGGAGATCATTAGTCAGTAGTGGTTTCAAACAGAGCGCTGCCTCAATTCCAGAAATACAGCTGTGAGATTACCACCCACAGCTCGGCAAATCCAAGACGTGGGGGGAAGAGCTAATTATTTGTGACTGATAATTGCGCCCAGGTTGTGCTAATGCTACCATATGTGTGGGTGCATGTACACGACTGCTCTTTCTCTCTTTTTTTTGTTATGATATGGCCTTTTTCTTTCTCAGAATCTCATTAGATGAAAGGTTGAATAAAATGAGGACGTAAAAGACTTATTTTTTTAATGGTTTAGTGCTTCATTTAAGTCACATGCTGTAGTTTGGAATCCTAAATGTGATGTTTTGCATCTGTCTGTTGAACATTGTGAGCCCTGTTGAATGATGAATCTGACTAGTTTTGCTTCACTTCTCCCCAGGTTTAACACGGGTTCGGGCACAGGCACGGTGGTCAGCAAGGTTCTGGTCAGCCAGGGCCGCTGGCATCAGCTGGTGGTCACACGCAATCGCCGAAACGCCATGCTGAGCGTGGACAACGAGCCGCACATCGAAGGCGAGAGTCCCCGGGGAACGGACGGCCTCAACCTGGACACGCCGCTGTTCATTGGAGGAGTGCCTGAAGAAATGAAGCAGGAGTAAGTTCCTGTTTCTTCTTCTTCTATCCGATTTGGAGCCAACGACACATTCAGCAATCCATCAGCAGTCACACAGTGACCGATTCACACCGGGGTTATTCTCAATGTGAGCGAGCCTGCAGCTCCATCCACTACAGCCACTCAAACTAACTCATTGAAACATGAAGTACATTTTAGTTCAAATTCAAAGTGTTCCTCATGCTTGTTCCCAAACACATTCTCACTCAGAGGGCTCAGGGCCCTCCTCCCCATGCAAGCTCACATGCATGGAGTGGATTACCCCAATCTTTGAATCAGAGTCGTAACGTGTGTTTGATAAACGGAGTGCAGTTATTTGCACGTGCTTGATCCCTGGCATTCAATCGTGGTGCAATAGTTTGTGAAAGCAGTGGCTGACAGCAGCGCAGCCCCACCAGCTGCTCCAGGCCCTTTCACTGGTCTTTAATGGGACTGCTGTACTGAACCAGGACAATATACTGTAAGTAAATCGTAGGTAGCTCCATAATTGAGGAATTAATGAGAAACTGATGGGATGTGAACTATCTCACAAACCAGCCTGGATGATAAGTAGGTCAGCAGCTGAACACAGACGACAAAGAAAGCACTGCACTGGTTCTTTCAATTTATCAGCACCGTGGCAGGAATACAGCATCTCTTTAACCAAGCAATAATAGTTAAATTTATCAATGGAGGTCAGGATGTATTCAGTTCAGCAGGTTACTCCACTGATTTAGCAGCTAAGTGATCTACTGATGTGGATCCACCCAATACAAAAACATTTTATCCAGACATATGGGACCATTTGCTGCATTGGCATGACTTTTACTGTGCATGGTATTTGGAATAGTTGCACGTTTACCTGACCTGTAATTAATATTTTTGTGTAAGATTTTCTGTGCTCGTAACATCGTGTGAACACTAGAACAGCATGATTTCATCTGCAAAGGCTGATCTTTTGCTTCCAAAAACACGAGGAGGCTGGTGTCAAATTAAAATCACTGAGAGCATTTAAAGCAGCAGAGTTAACCTATCATCCTGAAGTAGAACCATACTGTAGATACTGGAGGGACTTCATTAATTTTTGGTGGCAATGTCTGGTGGTTATATACTTTCACAGTATCCATGTCTGCATGTTTACACCCACATAGTCTTTAGTGACACATGATTCACCTCAATCATGTTTGAATAATTTTTGATTCTAAAACTGAATTATTTTGCATTTTGGGGAAAAAAGAGCATAACCTAACTCAGTTTTGAAACAGGAAGTCTCGGCTTTCAAGAAATCAAATTAAACAAGTTCTACGGCATCAGCATGGAGAGCTGCTTTTATCCTTTCACTGTAACCCCGAAAAGTCTTCATGAAGGTAAAAACAAGGAAGGAGCCAGTCTGAAGAAGGAGAAAGTGTAGACATCTGTGTTAAAATGTAGGGAATAAAAGTAAAAAGTAGTTAAGCGGCTATATCTGAAAACCTACTCAAGTACATTAAAAAATCGTTCCAACTCCAGTTATGCAACACATTTTGATACGAGCCACCTCGAACACGGTTTCCTTCAAGTTTACATTCAGTGTCTGTTTATTGAATCGTGGTTACTTATAAAACAATGTATTGAAAAGAGCAGCCTGACCATGAGCCACATCCATGAGATGTCTTTTCTCGCTGAAAATACCAGATTTTCATAGAAGAGTTCCCTCTTTCAAAAGGCTGAAATCCCTTTTGTTGCTGACCTCGACCATCACAGTATTCGTGTCTGAGCTGCTCCTCCAGACTGAGGACTGGCTGTACCTCATCCATTACATGTGATGTGTTCAGTAATGATAGCAACAAGCACATAACCCTTCTTCAGATATTCCAGACAATCCCTCCAGACGAGAGTCACAACTGGAAATAAATGCAGCTTCTTTCTTTTCTTTTTTTTTTTAATTTCCCTGCGTTTCGTTTCCAGTGTGAGGGAGAGGACCTCGGTGGCCTCCGGTCTGATCGGCTGCATCCGCGTCCTGGACGTCAACAACCGGGTGCTCAACCTGCAGGAGAGCGGCGGCGACAGCCTGTACGGCAGCGGCGTGGGCGAGTGCGGTAACAACCCCTGCGTGCCGAGCCCGTGCAAGAACGGCGCCGCGTGCCAGGTCAAGGAGGCCGAGATGTTCCACTGCAAGTGCCACAAAGGATTCTGGGGTAAGATGCTGACAAAGAGAGAGCTCCATCACAGCCACTTTCCTCACAGTCATGGAATTTTTAGACGAGTTATTTCCAGTGTAATTACAGGAGAAGAAGAAAATGCATCTCATCCGCATGAAATTTAAAAACTTTCCCCGCACCTTGAAGTTCAAATTATGTTCCTGTATCTGTGCGTCGCCTCCTCTTCAGGGATTCGCTCTGCTCATCCCTTCCTTGCAAATCCTAAGTAAGCTCGACAGCCTAATTTGACAGTGTAACTCTTGCTCACAGCAGGAAGTCTGCAAGTCATTTTGTAAACACCAACACCATCAAAATCTGTGTGTCCGACACGAAAACGAGAGATTAGACGCTGACGTGGAGCACGGAACATGAAGACTTCGAACAAATTCTCAGCCGCTGGCCTTTGGCCCATGTCTGCCTTCCTCCTCCGTCGCTCCCTCCAGCAGATGGCAGCTAACAAGCAGCAGAGAGACAGAGAGAGGGAGACAGCATAGTTAAGAGCCGACGCCATCAGGGCCCAGCCGAGCGTGCCCCTCACCACCGCTACCCAAAGTTTCTCACAAGAACCAGATTAATTGTCAGAGTTAACTTTTATGCCTGAATAGTAAAAGATGTTTATACTCACACAGGGGCAGGGCAGTGCTTATAGAAACCACCTTTCAGACAAGTTTTAAGAGCTGTTTTCAGAGGATTTACAATGCGAGTCGATAAAGTCTCACATCACAGCATTATTGCCTTTTATATAGGAGGTGCTTTTATGCTTTTGTTGTTATTGAGAAACTCCAGAAGAGGTGGAGATAGCCGTGTGCTCAGAAGTAGCACCGTGATAAAAGTTGTGTTGGTGTAAAATCAATCTGGATAATAAGAACAGGACTGATGCCTGTAGACCAACAGTCAGGTTTATTTGGAGACAGGAGACAGAGGGATGAAAGAGCGCTGAGGCTTGAAAAGATGGGAAAGGAAATGGGGATATGATCAAAAAAAGCAGCGCTGTAGTCGGGGAGAAGAGAGAGAAAAGGATGAAAGACGGCTTCCAAAAAGCGAGCGCGAGGAAAACGGGGGAGCCGTGTGAGCTCAGCGGGGTGGGGTTCATTAAAGCGCTCCCCTCGCCGCAGGCTCCGACTGCTGAAGTAACGACGGGCGGATCGCACATGGGCTGTGGCAGAGGGCAATACCGTCCCCCACCAGACGCCGGCCAACCTCTCCCGCAGCCGGCGTCTGGCCCAGAAACACGGCCGGCATGGCGGGGAAGCTGGCCGCCGTTTAATCTGGATGTGTAATATTTCCAAATCCTATTAGACAATGACCTCTATCTCTGAGGAAATCCTCGTTCAGATGAAAACGTCTCTGGTCTCCTCGCTCTGCGCAGGTCCGACCTGCGCTGACGTCCACGACCCGTGCGAGCCCAACAGATGCCACCCGTCCTCGCAGTGTCAGGCGCTGCCCGAAGGTGGCTACAAGTGCGAGTGTCCCATGGGACGTGAAGGAAGGCATTGCGAGAAAGGTAATCTGACTGAACCGCAAACACAGCCCGGTGCTTCTGATCGAGCTGCACCCTCCTCACTTTTCACCCACAGTTTTCTCCTTTTTCTTTCCGCTCAATGACATTTCCATCCATCCTGAATCAAAAAGGAAGATCAAACACAGCAGTAGTGGGGGCTCCACCTTCAGGGTGGGAGGAACGGGGAGGGTAGGTTGGTTTATAGAACTGTGGCGGATGATTGGCCCCGCCGGGCCGTTCGCCACATCGACTCGGCTGCGCTTGTTAGCGGCTACGCAGCAGTGGAGCCTCTCTCTCCCTCGCCGCCGATCCGCCCACAGGTGTTGTGTTCAAACATGTTTGTTGGTGTTTAGTCTCACATGGCAGAACCAGGACGCTGCTGGGTGAAAAAAAAAAAAGTCCAGAGCGCGATTCAGCTGCTTTTGAAGTTCATCATTAGCACTTTTGTGGTTGTCATACTCTGTTTTTCCCCTCTGTGGATCCGTCATGGAGGTGTGTAGGAGATAACTGCTTCAGCTGCATATTAAGGGAAATCCTCTCGTACACAATTCTAACAACGGAGATACATGGACCTTTGTTCCCTCGGGGGAATTGAGAAAAACCAGGAGGGAATAGCCTTCTTCCAAGCCCCGATTCCCAGTTAGCGGGTGATTAAAATAAATTGAGGTGAACCAAAATCAATGCGGTGTGAGCGAGAGCCTCTCCTATTCCGAAAGGCTATTTTTTCACGGGAATCAATGAGATGACTAATCGCATCAGTCCTTCCTGCCCGCGGTGATTAATGGGAGCGTCAGTCAGCCAGAGTGTCAGCGTCAGACAGCAGCTCACAAGATAAGGCGGCAGCCAGGCGGACGTCCCCCTCCGAAGGCTGCGCCGAGAACTGGCGAAAAGACAGGTAGCTCGGAGCCCACTCAGCGGGAGCCTGGAGGTGAATTAGCCGTAATATGGAGTGTTTGTGTCTGAGTGTTCAGCTGAGCTGTGGTTTCCATTTCAATCCCTCCAGGGTTCGGCAGAGCAGCCGCCACTGCTACGATATTCACAGTCAAGGACTTCTCTCAAGAGTGTTCCAGTGGTATTGAATGGCCTACTTTCCTCGGTGCTTTTACCCTGCGATAGTGTAAATCATTACAATTTAGTGATGGAAGCAGCATCACTTGGACTGTCTGGATTTCAACCACGAGCGACATTAACACTGCGCCACCTCTTTGTGCCGGAGTTTGAATTAGAGGGGCTAATTGATTGCAGATGAGATCAATACGTTCTTGCATTTGGATGTTTGAGTGAGTAAATACTTCAGATTGAGTAAATACTTCAGATTGTACCATCAGCCTTAGCAAGACGGACGACAACTTGAACTGGATACAGTCCAAACGTTTTTGAAAGTTCAGACAGACGTGTCTTAACTGGAGGTTTGAGGGTCTTGATCTCACATGTTACCGAAATGAAAAGTCTATACGAAGTCAAAACTGGGCCGTGAAAGGGGCACGAGGCGGCTTAGAGATCAGGAAAATGACTTTGTAACCAGAAAGTCACTGGATTAAATCCCACTGCTGGTGAATGATCACCAAAAAAAAAACCTGTGCTAAATGTCATACCTTTCAGTGGAAAATATTGTGAAATGTCCATAAAACTTCTCTATCTGTTGCATTAGGCACGATTTTCCAGACTCGCCTTGCCAACACGGCTTTGAGGCTGGCTTTCTATCTTTCATCACTGATATCTCGGCTTGGTTTCAATGCCGTGTTGTGTCTGCTTGAAAACAAATCAATATTTTCTTTAAAACTTATGCAGTTTGCTCGGTGGTTTGGCCGGCCGGGTTGGAGCCTCGTGCAGGCTGGTTCCGGCCCGTGGGCCTTATTTTTGGCATCCCTTGTTTAGAATATGAAAATGTTTCTGTAGCTCTGAAAACAAGAACCGACTGTGAAAACTTCAGCGTAACTTTTCTCGGTGGTGAGCTCAGGCGCCCAGATGTCGTGTGGCAGCTCTCGGTCACTCGGCTCATTCTCATGCCTCAAACTCCGCCGACTTATTGATCACCAGGCTTTCAGTCCGAGCAGTGTGTAAGAAAGAGAAAAGCCCTCCACGCCGCAGTAAAAGAAACTCCTTTCTCAGCGTCTCCGTCACTCTAATGGAGTTCAGCTCAGTGCACGGTTCCAGGATGTACGTGCAGGACTGTTTTCCGCTCTTCTCCATGCTGCGTGCCATCATCATTAGCAGTCTTCTGCACAATAGCTAATTAGCTTTCTCATCTCCTTCTGCCTTTCCATCCTTACTCGACACAGCTAATCCCAGCCAATTACAAATAAAAGCTTCCTCGCTGGCTATGTAGATCGGGATGTGTGTTAGTTTGTGTGTGTGTGTGTGTGTGCGTTCACATGCGTGAGCCTCCAGCATGTCTGAGAGATGCTAGTTTTTTGCAAGCAAGTCTTTAAATACATCCCCCTGGGTGACGTTTGGATGATTTTTAGTGTCAAGTCACTTGTTAGAAGGATGGCAGAGTGCCGGTCCTAATCACTGAAGACAGCCAGAGACGGGACAGCCAGACACAGACCCGTCACAAAAACATGAATTCCTAAAAAGACCTGCCACACTACAATGGCTGCATTATTTCATAGGTCCCAGCTGTGGTGTTAAAGTCTGCACGTCTCCAAAGGTTCTTTGTTATACAGTGGCGGGCTGTGTAATCAGTCTGACATAAGGTTTTTTTTTCCAATTTTTTTTTTTTTTGTTTGATTTTCAGTCAAGAGAAAGTCTTAATCCCAGAGGCTATAAAAACACAAATCCATCTCTCTCCATAATGCTGACAGGTCCCTCCAAGATGTTCCTGCTACCCTTGAATTTCAATTCTGTCAGCAACATAAAAAAAAACCCAAAAACAAGCGGCGACCTGAGGTTCAGCGGAGTGTCTTTGTCTGTGCAGTGGCGGAGCGGAGCGGGGCTTACATGCCACAGTTCAGCGGGGACTCCTACCTGGAGCTGAAGGGGCTGCATCTCTACGGGCACGATCTGCGGTAAGAGCGGGATCTCAGCGTGAGCCCCACACAGCACAGCCTCGTATGAATTACCCAGCGCCGGTTATCATGTAGTTTTCACAGACTCAGCTTGTTCTCTGCCCAAGGCGGGACTGCTGTCTGCAAGCCTGAACTGAATCCACAATGAGGCTCACACACATACCGTAATCCTGGGTTTAGCATGTAAACTATGAGGTATCTCTACATGATTTCCATAAAGAATGAAAAAAAAAAAAAAAGTGAACGCACATCCTCTCTTCAGCGTTTAGCAGCGCCACTCCTGCATGCACTAATTGTCTTCATCTTGCGTTCCGCCTGCAGCCAGAAGCTCAGCATGACCGTGGTCCTCATGGCCAACGACTCCAACGGCCTGATCTTCTACAACGGCCAGAAGTCGGACGGGAGAGGAGACTTCATCTCTCTGTCCCTGAACGAGGGCGTCCTGGAGTTCCGCTACGACCTTGGAAAGGGACCAGCGACCATCAGGTCAAACACTTACGAGAATCTCTCAGATGAACTAGTTTCACACTTTTTTTATAGGGGGGAAAAAAAAGCTATGTATTCCTTTTGAAATAATTTCCCTGCTAAGTAGCCCCGAATACAAGAGAAGGCAATATCAGTGTTTTTTCCCCAAAGCTCAGTCCTTCTACCATCAAACATGCAACTGAATATCAGTCAGATGGTGCATTTCAAAAGCTTTTAAAAAGCTTTTAGGACATAAGTGATCTGATACGTAGTAGCCATCCTCTTAAAGCTTTGATGGCAGGTTTGTGTCTAACGAAAGGCTGGCTAAATAATGCAACAGATGTATTAAAAAAAAAACAAAGAAACTGAAACCACATCAACAAAAATAAGAGTTGAGAAAAAATATTTAAAAAAGTGTTTTTCATATGAAAATCAATCAACAGATTTAGACACATCAAAGGATCTGTACGAGCAAAACATGCTGTGAAAATAGCTTTCATACCGTAGCGCTGGCATGGTGGGTGATGAATAGATATCTGAGACTTCGCTGCAGAACTTAGAACTCTCACTTTATTATCGAGTCATTGAACACACCTCAGATAACACAGAGGGGTGTAAGCAGCTGCCACACACTTCTCACTCATGGTGTTGTGACAAATATAAAGTACGTAAACCAGGATAATGAACTCAGAGCAGGCTGACCGAAAGAGAAACTCAAGAGCTACAAGTATGAAGAGGAGAGAAGCACAACAATCCCAGTCTGACGATGCTGCGGATTAAACGGCGCTGGCAGTGAGCTGACATCGAGCCTCTTCTGGAATGTTTCAGGAGCAAGGAACCGATCCAGCTCCACGTGTGGAACACGATCAACCTGGAGCGCTCCAACCGCAAGGGAGAGATCATGGTGAACAAGAAGGACCCGGTCCGAGGAGAGGCCCCGGTAAGACAGCAGGCGGAACAGGCTCCTTCCAGCATGCGAGGCTGTCCAGGCTTACGTTCGCTCTGCGTCCTGCCCGTGTTTACTCCTTTTCCTGCCCGAGCTCCGACCGCGCTGCAGCTGCTGAGGAGGGTTAACTCTGCAGAACTGTCTGCGTGGTTGTTGCCATCATGTTTAACTGAAAGTAGGCAGTCATCTCCAGACGTGTGAAGGCAAGAAGGAACCCTGAAAAAGCTTTCCTTATTTGGTATTTTCTTTGTTTTTAACGACTTGTAAAAAAATAAAAGTGCTGCATATGGAAAAGCAGCCTTCAGCGCTGGTATATAGTCAGCTTTTTTAATTCAGCGTTTGAGGAGGTGTCTGGGAAGATGAGGGCGATAGCAGCGGCGAGATGAGCGTAATGAAACTCTTAAGCCCGGCGCCGGGACCAATAAAGCAGGTACATGCTCTCAAATGAGGGCGATGTGATAGTTTGATAAGCCTGTAAGTCATCCAATTATATCCAACAGTGTAATTTGTGATTAGGAACATGCTCTCTGTCAACTCCATCATCTTCCTCTCGCCGCTCAGTCGTCGTCCTGCGCAGCCTCCCATCGTCCGTATGGTAATTGTGTTTTACTCGTGCAATAGAGGCAGAAAATCTTATTGAAGGCGCGAGGAGGAAGGGAGAGCCGAGATGGCGTGGACGGTGGCGATGAGCCGAGGCTCCGTCCTGTACGGACCTCTGCTGATTCTCTCCTCCTCCGGCGTTAAGGGAAGGAGAAACCCATAGCATATGCAGGAACATGTACGGACACATACAGGGAGTGATCTTCACATCAAAGACGGCTCAGGCCCCCGAGATAATCAGCCTCAAAGTTTCAAAGGTCCAGACAGGAGAAATAAAGATCAGTGTCATCTCTGATTGAATGGCAGCAGTCTGTAAATGAGGTTGGGTTAAGTGGCACCGCTCGCTTTCCCTCCATGAAGTTTTCTTTTTTCTTTTCATCTTCCCCCTAATGGCACCATCTGCTTCATGCATGGCCCTCTTAGACTCAGCCCGTCTTATTTGCGTTAAGCGTACGCATTCTCACGCTCTGAGGCCGTATGGAGACGCTGGAGCGTCTTCACGTTTCTCCTGTTCTTATTTCATATGCCTGTCGCCCTCGTCTGTGCTGCCGACAGCTCTTTTTTTTAATGCTCTGACACTTGTGTACAGTGGATACGTGTGCATGTGGGCTTTAATGTGAACGAATGAGCTTCTGCACTTGCTCTGCATGCGTCTTTGTACACAGACACCTTCAGTAGAACTCCCCTAATAACTCTCTTCCTCCCTATTCTCTTCCCTTCTCTATGATGTGCTGTCTGGATATAAGAAATCACGCAAGGTAATGAGACGAGTCCCGGCTCACACCGTAGCCCATGTTTCACTGCGTCCTCTCACCCCCATCTCTCCATGCCACAGCCGGCCAAGGGCAGCTTAAAACGTGCTCATGAGCTCATACACACACACACACACACACACACACACACACACACACACACACAGTTACACAGAAAACAGGAGAAGAGATGCTCTTAAAGAACACGGCTTGGCTTTCACCTCGGTCCATCTGCTGTGGGGGAGGGAAGGGTGTGGGAAGGAGGAAAAAAGAGGCCGTCATCTTATCGCCGAGGCCATTGTTTTTAGCAACAAAGGAGCGTCTTCATTAATACGGCGTAGGCGACGATCTCACGCCAGCGCGGCGTGCCTGTCGAGAAGTGCGAGCGAAGACCGGGGAGGCGAGCAGAGACTCACCGTAGGAGACGGTGAGGTGCGAAGCCAAGCCGGGCTGTTCTTTTGTCATCTGCTCTCACTTCCTTTTGCACACGGGAAGAATCTTTTAGAATCTCACTCACTCGCTCACTCGCTCACTCGCTCACTCAGCCACCTACTCACTCATCGTTACGTCACGAACACTGAGGAGTGACTCGGCCATCTCCATTCAGTGGGTGCAGATTGTCACCTGCCTGAGCAGAACAACCTGAACATGATCCGCCATTTCATCGCATGAAATCTCACTGTAGATTCATAGAAGAGTCCCGTTTATGAGGATGGTCGTTCCAGTTTCAGAAAACCGCACGTAGCACATCGTCAGGAGGGACATCACTGTGGCTGGATCAATACATTTATCTAGATGTGTCCACATTCTGGTTGAAATTGAGTATAATTAATTCTCTCTTTTTTTTACATTATTCATTTTTGACATTCTAAACTTGAAGGTACCGTATAGATTCTTTCAAGAACATCTTCCAGATAAATCTTCTCCATGTTTTATGCTGTGTTAAACTGTGTGTTCATGTTAGAGAAACACTCATTTGAAGTGTCACAAAAACCCTGTATCTCCGACCAGTATGTCAGAAGAGTGGTAATAATGTTAAATCCTCCTGATTTACCCTCACCATGAAGTGAATGGAGGGGTTTCAATGTGATCATAGATCAGATTATGCACTGAGTGCACCGAGTGTCACAGTCTGGCTGTTTCCTTTCAGTCCTCAACTCCAGACTTCAGACTTTCACAGTGTGCTCATCTGTTTCCTTCATATCAGCCATGCATCAATACGCAACGACTCTTCCAAAAATACATTGACTCATTTAGAATTGCACGCAGAACTTCATTGGCCCTGGGTTTAAAAGCTCAGGTTCATTTCCACCACGTTCATCAAACCTCCGCCACCTCCTCATGCGTATGGTCTGTTCAGCTGGAGGATTGTTGAGATTGTTTTGAACTTGTTTTTACTTCCTGAAGCTTTTGTGGACTCTCAGCCGGTAGAAAACACCACCTCCAGAACCACACAAGTGCATTTAGCTCCGCATTCAGTGGCATAATGTTACAGAAGCATCCAGCATTCCGCCTGAAATGATGTTTAAATTGAAACACAAAGGACACTGGGCTAAAACACAAGCGTGAAGGCATCCTTTTCCCCTGACCTGCAGAGTAGGTTGAGTGCTGCAGATCAGTGATGTATACTTGAAGAGACGCAGGTTCCTGACTTTGCATGAGAGTTACTGACGACTGTTGGCAAAGGCCTAAAGGCATGGGCGTCCGCCGAGTCCAGCCGCTCTGGCCGAGGTTTTTCTGCCCCGTCTCTGCTGGAAGCAGCTCAAGGTGCAGTGCACAGCCCCCGGGCTCCAAGCGGAGCGCCGCTGCCTCCTGCACACTCCAAATCCCCTCCTAAATAAAAGCCCGGCCGACGCCAGCCCGCCTGCACAAAGCCTGTTTATTTGGCCCTTTCCATCATTTTTCCAGCAATTAACTCCACTTTACCCCTTTGGCAATTACTGGCCTACATAAAATAAAGATCATTAATTCCTTCCTTCTGAAGTGGGCCGGCTCGTCGGTGCAAAAGAAGGAGACGCGGCACCTTGCTAATGCAAGGCAATTGTCCCAAAGGTTTGGTGGAGAGAATCGAATTTCATAGCCGTCTCCTGCTCAAGTAAAATGCAATTAATGTGTCTCCACACTCAACTGTTTGAAAGGTCGGTGCTTATAATCAGCCGTTCATTAGAGATGTCTGTAAAGAAGCATCCATATCTCAGGTCCAGCCTGCTCCCGATTTCCCTTTGTCGTCTCCTTTTATGACGCTCAGATAGGGGATAATTGACCACTCTCTCTGAGAGACAGAGAAATCAATTATGTTGTAATGTATCAAGTGTATCGGTGTGGAAGGACGGCAAGAAAGTGCAGTTAAGGTTTCTGCGAGCTGCAGCGTGGATAAATCTCCTCCTGTTCTAATGGAACGATCTGTCTGGCTGTGACACACCTGCAGATGTGGCATATTAGTATCAGTCTCACTCTTTTAATATCTCAAGTTAATTCAGGCTCCCTGGACGCAAACACGGCGCTGCACTCACCACGGTAAAGCGCTCGCAAAATCTGAAGTGAAGGGAAAACTCCGGAGGGAGAGATGAAGTGGGATATTTTGTGCACGGCTGAAACCTGTGTGTGTCCTGTCTCATCAGAACCTGCACGTAGACCTTAACCTGAAAGAGTCTCTCTTTGTCGGCGGAGCTCCCGACTACAGCCGGCTGGCGAGAGTGGCTGCGCTCACAGATGGCTTCAGGGGAACAATCCAAAAGGTAAATGTTTACAAAGCCTCTCTTTTCTTAAAGGAGTCGTGTCTCATTAGTTCTGCTTGTGGATTCTGTGTGTTATTTTAATGACTCGCGGGGCCTCCGCATCCGGAGACGCCGCAGTGGCGGAGTCGGATGATGAGTTCGCGGTCGTCCGGCTGTCATGCTACAGACCCTGACATTAGTAGTTTTCCATTATAAGCTCGTGTGACGAGCAGTGGCTGTGCTCATTTGGATTAGCATGCACTAATAATAGAATGTGCATTTTGAAGTCCCTCCATTTTGCTTTTCTCAGATCTTTTCCCTGACAGCTTTCCAGTTTTTTTCCTCTTCACTTTCCAGCAAAAAAAAAAAATTAAAAAAAAAAAAAAAAGAACCTCATCTCGCAGAGCCAAAAATAAATCTGGAGAACAAAGGCAGGATGTTACTGTTTGCACAAACTTGTCATCAGTTCTCCTCTGCAAACTTTCCCTTGACAGTTTCAGGCAAATCAAAAGCTAAATGTGGCGCTTGTCTCACCGGCCTGTGGGGAATAGTTAATTATGAGGAGGACGGTATGTTTTCCCAGTTTGATGTAGTGTTTAACACGTATGTCGTATCAGCCGCTGTTATCCGAGGCGCCGCTCCGGTGTCTGCTGCCTGTTCAGAGAGACATGTTGAACCAAATCTACAGCATCAGTGGACACACTTATTTGTTGTGTTGCAATAATTAGGTTTAATGATCGTTCAGCAGAAAAACACGAGGCCCTTTGAATGGATGTTTTCTTTGAGATTACAGTCAGCGGTGGTAATAAAAGATCATTTGCAAGTGTTTTGCTCAAGAGAAAAAAAAAAGACTTTAACAACAAAGCAATTAAACAAACAGTGGAGGCTTATTGTGAGATTTATTGTCAATGCTAGTACTTTATAAAAGGTCACGGCGAACACAGGTACAGAAGAACTGCTTTTTGGAAGTGATTTGTTGTAAACGGACTTTTACTGGATGGGTGCATTTTGCTGCTTGACCGCTTTACATGATATGTCACACACACACACACACACACACACACATACACACACACACACTCACGCACCAGCGGCGGCGTCTCACATGACATACAGGGACGTCAGCCTTCGAAGACAATCTGCTCCACTGCCACCGTGATCCGATAATGAGGTGCCATTGAAAATCTTTAAACAATTTGAAGCAGCTTGTACACTGCCGTTGGTTTTAAATACGTGTCTGTGTCTCAGTTTGCAAATAGTGATGCTGTACATTTATGTTAAGTAACAACTAGCTGTGATAGATCACCACTGTGGGTCCCTGAGCATGTAATGGAATGGAATGTATGTAATGAAGTATGATTAGTTTGGTTTAATAAATGGTGTGTTTCATATTATCTCTTGATGGCTGAAGTGTGTGTGATTCACACACCAATCTGCCGCGTTAATACAAAACCAGTCCGTTTCAGTCTCCGTATTTCATGCTTCCAGATCATTCTGATGGGAACGCACGTCCTCAAGGAAGAGAACGCGCTGCGATCCATCAACGTGGCCATGTTCCAGGGTCATCCCTGCTCCCAGGAGCCGTGCCACAACGGCGGGCGCTGCAACCCCCAGCTGGACACGTACGAATGCGTCTGCCTCGGCGGTTTCTCCGGAGGTCACTGTCAGAACAGTGAGTTTCACCCCTGCAGTTTCTTCCAGTCCACAGATTCTTCTTTGTCCTTCTGAAAGTCAGTGAACCACAGAAGACATGTATGTGTTGAAGCCGGTGGAATGTTGCGATGTGAGGGAGCAGGGCGGCGCGTCTTTTTGCGTGAGCTGCTGGCTAACGGAGCTGGCTAACACTGGGTGGAGATCACCTTGTCGTGGCAGTGGACAGCTGAATCACCGTAAACTGCACAAACCGTTCTCTTTCCTCCTCTAAGATGATCCAGCTGGACTCTGGGAGGATACATAGCATTTTGGCTGCTATTAAAGCGTAGTTTGAGTGGGATTAAAATCAGCGACGCTTTATGTAACGCAGTTTGTTCTTGGCTTGCCTCAATGGAAAGTAGAAGATGACTTTTTTTCTTCCAGCTCACAAGACCTTCCATTCCATTGTGCTGTGCCTGTGAAAGATAATAATGCCAATGCGAGACATGGAGTGTCTTTTATGTCGGCGCCATTATGTATTGATTTCAAACTAATGCAGTAGTTATGAAAATGATGAAATGTGTCAATTGAATATTCATGACATGGAGGAGTTGCACATCCCTTTCATCATCGGCGTGCTGCTCCTCCAGACGTGCGCTCGCTCCGGCCCGATCCGTCCTACATTCTCAAGTCGCTGCTGCTGCCATTAACCTTGCACGTGTGGCCGGCCGTCCCTTTCACGTTAATTAAAACTACAAACGCGGCGGCGCTCCCCCCCTCCTTCCACATTTGTTCTCAGTCCATTGACTTCAGCCTCGATAACCGAAGCCTCGCTCTTATTGATTGGTGTGAGCTCATCCTCTTCCTCTCCTCCTCCTCCTCCTCCTCCTCCTCCAGCCATCTACGAGAAGTCCGCCGGAGAGACCGAGGCCGTCGCTTTTGACGGGCGCACCTTCATCGAGTACCACAACGGCGTCACGAAGAGGTAAGGGAGAGGACAAGCGGAACGTGGCCATTTATTCAGCTCCATCTAGCACGTCCATTGGAGCAGCTATTAGCCAAATAACGCCTGCGTCCCTCCATCTCCCGCCTTGCTGAGCTGCGATGGCGGTGTTGATGTTATCATCAGTGCTGCGGCTTCAGGGTGAACTGGGCGCTCGGCTGATAGCTCATCCACCGCGCCGTCTTCCTGTCTGTGGAAGCTCGGCTTCACTTTTGACAGGATTTTACTAATTAGCGAGACGGTTAACAATCGCAGCGTTGCCCTGAGCGCGCTCGCTTCACTCAGTGGTCTTCATCTCGGCTCACACTGATGCTGGACAATAAGCACACGCGATTTCACCTCTTATCCTATTTCCAATGTGGCGGGCGGCCATTTTTCATCTCCCACAGATGTGTCGCCTGCGGTTTCTCGCTCCCCGATGACGTAATTCTCTAACTGCTTCTGGATTATACGTGGGGGGAGAGAGAAGAAAGTCACGTCTGAGACGTTTTTACCCTCCGCCCATCTCAAAGGCTGTTCAGAGCGCGCCTCCAGGTTGGCGTAAACAAAAAATGTTTGCGTGATGAACCTGAGACTGGAAGCATACGGCTTCGTATCTCCGTCTCGCAGCTCTTTACACAAACACTGGGAGGTGTGAAAGCCGGGATCATCACACTCCCGTGGAGAGACACACTCTGAAAACAACTGGCCGCGGGACTCTCTCCGACTCCGCTGTGTGTGTGTGTGTGTCTGCGTCTTCGTCTTTGTTACTTGGTCTGTGTCGGCGCTCTGCTTCTCGTCCTGTCTCTCACGTGTCTCTGTCTCACATGGATGTCCTTCACTGTCTCTCCTTTCCACTCAAGCCAACTGACCAATGAGATCCCAGAGTAAGTAGACTCTCCAGCTGGGTGACAGCCCAGTTTCAAATCAAGCCCAACTAACAGCAAGCCCAGAAAAAAAACCTCCATGTTTTGATAGTTAACCCAAATGAAGAGATTCAAACACATTCAGCTTCCTCTCCTGATTTCCACACTGGAACCGTCTTTACAGCTTTAAGTTGGATTTTACATTTCCAGCGCCATATCCATCATTTCTTTTGACAGATTTCATTATTTGAGACACCTCTTGCAGAGTCATTAGATCATTTCTTTTCTTTCCAGCACTGAAAAGGAAAGCATGACTGTGTGCATGATAAGCATTGTGCTCAGCCCTCAGAGAAACTGAATTGCTGTTCTGAGAATGTGCAGTATTTTATGCATGGTGATGACTGCTTCATAAACAAAACAAACTGCCGTGCACTTTACACCCAACGGCATTAAGTGTTATGTGAGAAATGAATGAGAACCCTTGAAATTCTGCAGGAGGAGGATATACTAAATACCCCTTAACCTAGTTTGCGGTGCCTGTGGAGTTTCTGCTGGGGAAAACCCTCGGTCATGACTTAGTTATTAAGGGTTTTTCTTCCTGCTCATTAGCTCGGTAAGTAACTTCTTTTTAAAAAGTCCCACAAAGCAGCGAAGCAGAATTCAAGTCGAATTAAGCCGACTGGAATGGGCCCAGAGTCCCGGGCCCATGCCAGGGCTTCTGTCGTCTCCCTTTTGCCAGATCTCTAACTGTAATTGTGAATAATTACAGCGTCGGCTGTACAGAAAGGCTGTGACATGTTAATCACAGATTTGTCTCCCCCTTTGTAGATTAGACCTCCAATTGAGATCTCTCGGCAGAGTCTCGCCGTGGGCATCAATCTCACTTAGCAGGAGGGGACAGTGGTCCTCGGAGCCAGACTGTCAAAAGTTTAATGGATGTCACGTTTGGCGAGAGCCGCGGCGAGCCGCAGTCTAAGCGGAGCAGACCCTCGGCGCGGCGCTCTGAAGGCACGCCAATCAATTCAGCGTGATTCCAGTTTTGTGAAGGAAATGAATAAAATCCCCCGGAGGCTATTAAATGACGAAGAAAGGCCAAAATGTCAAACTCTCACCTTGGGTTAATGTTTCCGCTGCTATTTACAGCACCCTTTGATCACCGCGCCTTCACCCCTGTATCTGGTCGATTGGTGCGGGCCCCATTATTTCTCTGACAAATAATATCTGGCCGTGACTCTCAACTGATAGGGCGCTTGACCCCATTTTTTAGCAGCCGCCCGATTTTTCTCATTCGCCACTTTCATCTGGAGACAGAAGGTAATTGCCGCTGCACTGTAGCGTGCACAGCCATAAATATAAAGGAGCTGTTCGATAATTGGACAACGACTTAAAGCTTCTTTTTCTATGGCGTGAACTCCAGAGCTGCCAGCTCTCACATGTTTGGCTCTAAACTCACCATATGTTCTCACGGTCATAACCTGCCGTACGAACTTTAATTTTCAGTTAATACGTTTATTGTATTCCGCGTACTTGTGGATCCCCAGCTGTATGATTACTTAATATGAAATATCGGCCACTAAGAAATTATTTAGCATGATTTATTGTACAAAAAAAAAAAAATGAAGGCGAAAAGCATCCTGGGAAATATTTGTCGAGTCAGCCAATTTTTCATCAAGATATAGACATAGAAGTTGTTTCCTTTAATGATAAATTAGAATTATGTTGGACGGCATCTCAATGCGCCTGAACTGTTCTCCTTTTTACTTTCTTCAGACTTTGATTAGATCCCTCTAAAATGAGTTAACAGTTTGATTCACATTTCGTATGAAGTCAAACCAGATTACTGTCAGATTTATAAATTAATCAAATCTTTTTTTCTCAGAACTACAAGCTGGATCATGATCTTTGTCGATGCTCATGGTTAAGCCACTGGTGTCATGGTATCATAATAACAGAAGTTAAGAGGTGTTTGTACCAGTGGGCATATGGCTCTTACAAAAGATCATTCATTCTTGTTTTAGGGGATCATTTTTGTTAATATATACTTTTACAATCAGTCTTTTTTTGGACTTAGTGAGTACTTTTGCCTCCTCTGATGGACGTCAATAGATGCATAATCTGATATTTGTTGCATGGCAGCGTTGGCAGCCCTGGCGGACTGTGAATGGCCTTAATCTTGGCTCCTGTGTTGAAAAAAATGCTCCATCTCGAGGCATTTTGGTGCATTAGTCATGCGTCCTGATCCTGAGCGGGTTCCCCTGAGAACCTCCTTTCACGGTTGTAGTGTTAGCAGGGCTGAGCTACACACTTCCTCTGATCACACAACCCTTGTTATCGACTGTTGACGCGGTCGATACTCCGGCGGGGGCAGATAAGTTATGCTTTTCGCAGCTCTGGGTCTGAACCAGGCCTCTGTGAGCGGCCCTGATGGGCTCACAGCGTCTTTCCTCCCCGTCCCTCCTCCCTCTCTCTCGCCTTGGCGCTCACACTGCATGCCGTTGACCTTCTCCCCCCTCCCTCCCTCCCCTCCTGCTCCCTTTAAGTCCCGAGTCTCTGGAGAACCCGTCCGACCAGAGGTGAGTCTCTCGAAGCTCTCAAAGCCTGCTGCCGCCTGCTCGCCTCCTCATCGCTCCTGCCCTCCTCCTGACAAGCCCCCCTCCACCTCTCACAGGGCTGAGCCCTCCTCCACCGGGACGGCATCGCTTCCGTTACAGAGATAGAGCTACCAACGCCAGTCACAAAGAACCTCTGCGTACGCTTCAATTAATCCCCGAGTTCAGAGCTGCGATAAACCCAATCAGAGCCGCGGCTGCTCGGTCAGGCCGTTCCCTCCCTGACGGCTCCTATGTTCTCATTGTTCTAACCACCACTGCCACCTAGAGCTCAAACAGAGGCCTGCACAGAGGCGCCTGCTGAGCGTCTCAACACAGACGTGAAGTAGATAAAACTCCAGCAGCTCCAGGACAGTGAATCACAGCAGGAATCTGGGAGTGCTGTGGTGTATATGAGCTTTACTCTGCTGCTAGCCACCGTTGTTTTATTCATGATATATTCAGCACTTTTAATAACCTTGACCTTATCAGTGACAAGCGGCTGCGATGGAGATTTATTGGGCCCTGTAAGCGCTTTGAGGGTTTGCCAGGAGCGGGTCCTCTGAGCTGTAGTTCTCGTTTTTTCTTTCCTCTTCCCGGAGGGAGAAAAAAGGATCTGATGCCCTGAAATCATACTTTCATTTCATCCTGTTTACCTCAGCGGGTTCGGTTGATCACGGGGGGGTCGAGGTTTCCAACCTCAGCATGTTTTTGAAGGTCGAGAATCAGATTTGAGTCTGGAGTGTTTCTCCTGCTGTTTGTGCTGAGGTGAACCAGAATCATCATTACCCTGTGCTGTCAGACCTTACGTTTTTGAATTATCTGTCACCTTTTTCAGAAGAAGAATATGAGAAGAAATGAGAGAAAACCGGGTTAAGCAGAGGAGCCACCCTCACTTTCTCCTCACCCGCTCACATTTTCTGTCCTGTCTGTGCTCCACGTGCTGCCCTGTTTGCTATGCCGAACCCTTTGTCTTGTCGTTTGTCTTGTCTAATCTTTGTCTCCAGCTCTGTGCTGCTGCTGTTGTTTTCTTTTATTTAATTCAAGCGTCGCTGCCGGTTCTTTGTCGTACGTGTCCTCACCTTGTCTTTGTCTTTGTGTTTGAATACCCATTGAAAAAAAACAAAAAAGGTGGAAACAATTCCATAATTGCAAAGAAAGAAATTGATGAAAGAAAACTGAAGGTGTGTGTCGGTGCTGGATTCCCACAGAAACCTTTGTAAGTGTGGTTTATTAACGCAGCGAATGGATGTGGCACGCAGGAGGGGGCTACGCTAGCGGTGTACGGCGCCTCTTCAGGCTGGATGGAAGCCTCCTAGTCTCCGCATCCAGATCACCCCTGCAGCTGTAGCAGCCCAGAGACCGGAGATCAAACAGCTGCCTAAAAAAAACACACACACACACACACACACACACGGAGCAGCACAGGAAGCAGTGAGCAGCAGTGCAGTTCAGGCTCAGTTCAGCTAATAGCAAAACACACCCCTGCTACAAACACACCCCCGTCTGCATCCTGATTTCCTCAAAAACCACTGCAGAGCCTTCAGTAGAGACGACATCCTTGAATTGTGGGTATTTTACCTTTGAGACGTCAGCAGAGGCTTCTCGCTTCATGTCCCACAAATAACACACCCACCGCCTGAGCCGGATCCGCCACGCCGCAGACGGCAGCTCTTCGTTTTTTTTTGACGCGTTAGACCAAAAGATAACTCATCTGTTTCCTCCCCTGCCAGTGAGAAAGCTCTGCTGGTGAACAAGTTCGAGCTGAGCATCCGCACCGAGGCGACCCAGGGCCTGGTGCTGTGGAGCGGCAAAGGCGTGGAGCGCTCCGACTACATCGCCCTGGCCATCGTGGACGGGCGCGTCCAGATGACGTACGACCTGGGCTCCAAGCCCGTGGTGCTGCGCTCCTCGGTGCGCGTGGACACCAACCGCTGGATACGCATCAAGGCCAGCAGGTGAGCAGCGGCAGGAGGTGGAGGAAGGTGGAGGAAGCCTTCAAACACATGGGATTTGCGATGCTGCAAACTGTGCGGCGTCTCGGATCCGCCGCCGCGCTCCGATCGCCAGCACTGAGATGATTGTGATTAGTTGCAGATTAGGGTTATTTGCATGCCTGGTCATGCATGAGCGTGACGCATTACGTGTCAAATTGCTGCGACGCGATAATGAATGTTCAAAGAGAAGGAACATGCTGCAGCATCCCAACATGTTTTTGCATAATATGCAAACCGTAGGCAGGCAAATGAATCAATGCAGATTCAGAACACTGTCTTTATTAACACTCGTGCATTTTCATCGCGTGCAATGTTAGACGATGTTGACGACGTTCAGATATCCAGGATTGCAACTTTAATGGGGTTTTGTACTGCCTTCAGGTTTGTTCTGCACTAATTTGATTATATTCAATTAAAAAAAAGCCTGTTTTAAGTGACGCCTTTTTCAGGACAGACGCTCAGGATCATCTCTTATCATGTGAGCTGTGCTCTGCCGCTGTATACTCCAGTCTCTGCCTTCACATGAATGGACTTATGGAACACATTACTCAGCCGATCCAACCCAGACAGACGACCGCAGCCACCCACAGACCCTCGAGTGTCCAGGCTATTATCTGTGTTTTAAGTTCGCCCATTTTTTGTGTGTAAATGTGAAGATATAAAATATATTCCTTGATTCAGGAACACATGCACATTTCACCTCACTAGAACTCCTCTGCCATTCATGATTGCAGAAAGTTCAAACGGAGAGAAGAGAAACAGAGCGTCGTGATTCCAGTGGACCTCAGGACTTGAGCTCCCTGTTACCATCAGAAACACAGTCGACTGAGAAACTGTCAGATATTGAGAGTTGTGTTGGAGAAAGGGACACAAGCGCTCTCTCACTGCACATTTTTCTAACCAATTGAAAGGCTGTGAAATCCGAATCAATGCAGTCATTCTTGTCAAATTCTGGAAACTTTGAAGTTCTCTAATCATGTGTGCAAGAGGAGGAGGACCAGCGCTCATCTCTTTCAGCGAGTCTCCTCCAGCTTCAAGCCAAGAGGCATAATTGGAACACAAATAATAGCAGAGATGAAAACGTTTGAGTTGTGATATGATGAAGAAAAGAAGATCTGTCTTCCTCTATCATGAGTAATCTTTCTCACAGCTGCACAGTTTGGTGCAACATTAGCTCTCGCTTCTCAAACATAAAAAGTGTGACAACTAAAAAGTCATTTTGACTTCATTTCTATTGTGATACACTTAAACTCTTTTTTTTTTTTTTTTTATAATTTTCATTAAATTATTTGCCATAATGTTGATTTGTCTCTCTGGGTTAAGTAGTCATTCTTATTTAAACCCTCTGGTATTAAAGATTTCTCTTCTTTTTCTTTTCTTTTTTCCTTTGGCCCTCCCAATGCATTAAGTTTCCCATGTTCTGCCCTGAGAGCTCGGCGACAGCCCAGTGCTGGTCAAAGTCGATGGCATGGTTAATATTCACCGTTGCTCCCTCCGCCCATCGCTCGCTGCGAGGTGGATCAGCCAGATCTGCGCTGCCATGTTGGCTTTTAATCATGCTGAGCACGCCATAAACCGAAGTGATCTCATTTTCAGTAACCACCGTCTAATCAGATTAATGATTGCCAGTCTGTGTTGTAAACATCTCAGGCACCTGTGCAAAGAGAAAACTGGAGTCAGACACTGGGACAGTGGGCTTGAGCTTGTATACAGGGAAATCAGTCCCTCGGATCTGTCTGTGCTGAATGTCAATGCCACTTCCTGATGTGAGCGAAGCCAGGAAGAAACTGTGAATATTCTCAAACGTTCATTTCTATACCCGCTGTAATGAACTTACATCTTAACATCTGACCTGCTTACATCCACGTGTCAATGTACACGACATTTTTGGATATCTTCTTTGTGATTTGCGCAGAACTATTTGCTTCTTTACTATTTATCAGACATGTAAACATATTTGTTAATTTTGCATTTCTTCCTGTTTCTCTCAAACTAATTGTTATGCAGTAATAGCAATTCTACAATACACGAAACACCAATACTAAACACTGGGACAGTGGCAGCTGCTGGTACTTATTGGCTGGTTTCTCTGGGAAACTAGAAATAGAAAAGGTTTAATATCAGTATATGTCACACATAATGAATCTACAGGTGCCGCTCATTTTGAGCATCAATATAGAAACATGGACAAATTCTACACGTAAGATAAATATAAAGTGTAAAAGTTTAAAAAGATGGATCTCTTGTGTGTGGAGAATAAAACACTGATATCCACGTCATCATTTCATGGTCCACAGATTAAAACTGAAGAATCTTAACTACGTTTTACAGTTGATGTAAATAAAGGATGAAAAATAGAGCAAATTGTGAAATGCCTGCAGTATTGCTTGTAGTGAGTTATATTTCGTTTTTATGACTGAGGTGCACAATATTACAAACATTTGGTGAGAATAATTTAGAGCTTTTTATGCCTAAAATAGTAAAATGTGTGTAGTTTTGGCCTTTTGACAATTTTTATGTTGTTCAAATAATACATAAGCGTTCTTTTTTATCCAAACAAACTTCTAAATTTTTATACATTTTGACTCACACTCTCACGATGTTCAATGAATAAGCCTGAAAGGGTTAACAAAGAAAGGTGGGCATCGTCCTCCCCCTCAACATAAAATCTATAGACATGTGGAAGAACACCGAGTTCCCAGCATCGATTTCACCATCGCAACCTGTTTTTCCTCTCTTATTCCCTGTGATCTGGACCTTTAAAGGTGAAGATTAGGATTCAGGCCTGCGAATGCGTCGTCAGTACTTTTGATTTCATTTGTGAAAATCTGCATCAGATATTATTCAGGAGATATCAACACCTACATGACAGATTTAGGTTCAGTCCTGTTTAACGTGCTGTGGATGTATTTCTGCCCACCTCCACCAGCGGCGGGAGTGATTGGATCAAACACTGCTGTATATCCTCTTGTACATCCATCTGGCGAGGCCTCATCCTGCAGGAATCCAATCACACAAAGCAGTCCGGTCTGGTGGAATTTCCAGCTAGTCTTGTGTCAAGAGTATACAAGCCAGTACATAAATTATAGATATCCTGTGCTGGCAAATCGGGGAAACAGGTTTTTCTCTTGCAGATGAATGACGCTTCCAGAAAAATGGAAAAAAAAAAAAAACAAACAAAAAAAGACAAACTCTGCATCGCTTTTTGTCTCACAGTGATGTCGAATTAATGGATTCATTAGAAACAAATTAACAGTCTTAATTTTGTAAAATGATCCATTCAAACACCCTCGGAGTGATGGCTGCCTATCGCTGGCATTGCAAACGTTGCAGCGATTATAAATACGGAGGGGTGTAATTAGGCTGTTTTCAATGCAGGAATAATCGATCCTCGAATAAAAGCTGCTGCGTCCGCTTCCAGCCGGGACTTGGCCACATCTCTGACTGGAGCTTCAGCAGGAAGGACTGCGGCGTTTGATGATGATGATGGTGATGATGTGGATCACGGCGTGTGGCGCGCGGCTCACGTACTGACTCAGCCTTCGGCGTTCCCGCCTCTCCTCTAACGACACCCTCGCGGCGGGAAACCCACTTTAGAGGCTTCAGATTTGCCCCGTCTTCACAATCCTTGAGCGCGCGCTAATGCGCAGCACGGAGCCGCCAAAAATGAATGGCGCTCTCACGGCATCTGTTAGCCGGTCGACAGGCGCATTTAGAACGCTGCTTGGCAAAGGCACTTATGTGAGTGCTTAGTGTACTGCCAGTGGAGCAATAGAGTCTCGATGCTTCAGATTAAGTGAAAGTGCAATTTACAGCTATTCAGCATGACGCCCATACATCAGGCCGACTTGCATCTCACGCCATTTTCCTTTGTTTCCTTGTTCTGCACAGAGCACTCCGAGACGGCTCTCTACAGGTCGGGAACGAGGCGGCGGTGACGGGGTCGTCACCTCTGGCCGCCACGCAGCTGGACACGGACGGAGCGCTCTGGTTGGGTAGGTGGCCTTGCATATTACCGCCTGAATGACGTACGTCCAGCCAAGAACGGGGATGCTTGTGATTCTGTAGTGCTTTTCCATCCCGGCTACTGGTAAAAAGCTGCCAAAAATGAGCAATGAACTCATTGGCATTGCGGAGGATAAGCAAAGACTCTGGCAGGGAGAAAGGATTGCAGTTTGGGTGAAAAAAAAATGTCCAAACCCATTCAGGTATTGAGTTGAGAAATGAAAGGCTATCTGACTAACTCAGAAGTTGTCTGCTCTCCTGAATTGAAAATGACCAAAGTCGGCCTGTTATCTGCCTCCAGTTCAATTTGGCCTGAACTGGGCTCAGAGAAATCGTTTCTGAAGGAACACACACAGCACAGCCGGATTGAACATTCGCAGGAAATAACACTGAGCCAAATAAAGTCAGACTCTTCTTTTAAAATGCGCGGCGCGCCGCCGAAAAGAGGCAGGTTTGAGAGCCGAGGCAGCCTGAGTGACATTTAAGAGACTGGCGGCGTGTTCGAGGTGCGCCCGCCGTCGCAGGTACACGCAGGCAAACACACACGGGGAGGCAGCGCGGCGGAACAGGTGCTGAGCGAGCCCTGCAGCAAGAATATCTAATCCTCGGCAAGCCCTCCCATCGAGAGCCCTTCTCCCTTTTAAATCCCCCTTTTTCAGCATTCATCATTAATTCATCTGTAACTCGCATGAAATTAGCCCTGTCGACTCCCCGATTCGGAGGTGCAAAATCCGATTAATGGGGGCAGGGACGGGGATGTAAGGAGCTCGGCGGGGATATGAACTCTTCAGTCGGACAAAGCTGGTGGGTGGGGGGGGGGCGGGGGGAAACTGGGGGCTGTGAGGGGAAATCTGAGTTTGAAGGCAGGAGATGCAGCGAGGCCCTGACAGAGCAGATAACCGACGGGGAGAAGACGAGGTGGAGGGAGAGAGATGACAGACGGGCAAAACTTCAAACGCCAGGGTCAGCCTCCCGCCCAGTTAGCGCAGATTTCTGGGATACAGACGTTTCATGCTGATTTAGTGAGAACGACACTAATGACCGCTTTGGGTTTGCAGGCTCAAAACGAGCAGCTCAAAGCAGCTCAAATGGGCGAAGGAACCGGCGAGTACACCTTGCAATTAGGTCATCAAGCCTTCACAGAGAGACTTTATGACACCGGGTCTAAAAAGCACAGAGGTCTGACTGTGAGTGCGGGCAAGAAATGGAGAGGAAGTAAAAATGAGCGGTCAATGTGAAGGTAAAGGAAAATTCAAACGACAAGGAACTTAAACCATCGCTTTGAAGTGCAAATCACTGACCTTTCTTTGTTCACAATTGCCCACTGTTATTACCCATTAAATGGGTAAATGGCATAAATGGGCCTAATTTGATTATTTTAAAGGCATGGAGCCAGTGCAGTCGACTGTGTCCGAGTCCACTTTCGCTATTTTAAAGGCAACTGAACTGTGTGCCAAGGTGCACTTTTCAAAAGGCTTGAACTTTATGTCCTAATGGGTGTTTGTAGTGTACAGTCAAATAAATGAAGCAGACTGTATCCTTCTTTTACCTTGTCACATCGTTGTTCTCCACAAGAGCAGAAAAAATGTTTTTTTCACTGGAATTGGATCTTCTGCTACTGGATGGTCTCTTACATTAGATTAAGTTCTCAGCGATCTCTGATTAGATTCCGTCCTTTAAGTCAGGAGTAGCTCAAAACTCAATCATGAAGATCACTTCCATGATATGTTAATGTCATCCCATTCAGCTGCAGCCCAAAAGCAGAAGCTTATGTTCCAGGTCAACTCTTCATGCAGGTTCACTGGCGTCCAAATAGAAAGAAAATACTGGACTGTTGTTTGAAAACTCACGAATAGCTGCCAATAAAATCAGAACAGCAATGAACACGCCTCCTTTTCAAAGCCCACACCCTCCGGGCTCGTCAGGTGTTCATTTGCTCCTTCAACAGCTTTAGGTGGCGGCCGATCCAATTATACCAGACTAGTGAAAACACTTGTGCTCGTTACCTCGCTCTGAACTTTGAAGTGACTAAGAGTGGTGTTAAGCCGTCGAGCGCCGTCACAGTGCCTTAAGCACACTTTCTAATCGAGTGGCAATGTGCACAATTATTCAGATCAATGATTAAATGTTTACCCGCTCGCAAGCTCGCTCCAGAAATCTTTGCAGTGATCGTTCTATTGATGGCAGTGCTTGAGTGTCATGCAGCTGCACACCACCAGAGCCCCCCCCCCCAACCCCCCACCCACCTCCATGCTATCAAACTGGCCTCAGAGCCATGCTGTCAGAGGTCAGCGGTGTCAGCGACACTCATGACCTTTTGATACGGCTCGCTTAGAGACGCTGTGCTCTGCCTGATCTGAAACCCTAATGTGATAATTACCATGTAGCACCTGACCCTTTCTAGGGTGAAGGTAAAGGAAGATTCTGGAACTTGTAGAACCTGATTTCTGAATGTTTTCTGAGCCTTTTCCATTTTTTAGAGCAGTCAGCTGGTCTGCATTAAAACAAACCTTCATACCTTCAGTCGACAGAGAACTGGGATCAGTTCCTACAGAGCCGGAGCTTCCTGGTCTGATCTGACTGGAAATGTGTTAAATGCAACTGAAAGGACAAAGATGTGCTGTGTGCCCCACTTCATTACAGATTTGTGAAGATAAATTCAGACTTTCGGCAGCTTCGATGAGCAGTTTTCCCTCCCGATCCATGCACTGCGGTTTGACTTTTAACCATCATTGGAGATACCAATCAACTGTCAGGCTTATTATACCGCCTGATCTCAGAAACCAAATCTTCCAGTAATTAGGAACATAGCGAGCATCGATTTTAATCTCTTGAACTCCGCTGGATGAATGAGAACCGTTCTTCCACAAGATTCCTCCTCATTTGGAGCCTTGTCGATGGCAGTCTGCTTCATACATTCCCCCATCATTTTATATGGAGTTGAAGTCTGTTGACTCTGAAGCCCAGAGAAAACGTTTTCAGTCCCATGAAGCCCTCCGGTGACCTCTGGACCGATACAGATCGAGGATATCACCACTCCCAACAGGACAGAGACCATTTATAACCAGGTCCAACAATTTCATAGTGATTTCATTCTTCCTTAAAGGCAGAAATGGAAGGAAAGCATGTCATCAAACAGCATAAGACAGCCTCTGGATCCCATCACTATCTGGCTTTTTCCTTTCATTTGTTTCTCCTTTGCAGAATCATGCATTTTGTCACTTGCTGGATGCTTAAATAGGCCAGTTTTCCAGCTCTTTCTACTTTGCTGAGACCGTTTTGGAATCCAGCCCACTAGAAGCGAGATGGAGCATTTGAAGCCGCATTGAGTTTGTGTTGCTTGCTGCACTGAAAGTTTTGAACTGCACCAAAAAGACATCAAATCAGAGTCGTATCTCTGCAGAAAGTGTCCCCAAACATGCCGTCAACAGTTCCTTATGGCGCAATTTCTTTGATGGAAGGGCCGTTTCAAGCCGGACCCTTTCACATCTGGAAAGCGGCTGCGAGCTACGCGATCGGTCTTTTGAGACACACAGGAAGGCATTGATTTTGTGTTCTGGGTTTGTTTGGAATAAATACAGAAGAAGTGGGTAGTTATCAGCCGAGATGTGAGTAGTGGAACAGAAGGGCAGCGCCTCTTAGAAGTCAGACTCAAAGACGGAGCTGTCACAGCCGTGGATGCACCGCGTGACGGACTGACTATTTCCGGGGAGTTCGCAACACGGCGAAGCCGCGCAACCAAAGTTGGAAACAAATTAAAAATAATGAGGACGTTCGGCTTTCCTCATGTTACGCTCTGTCACCACCTTTCATTTGTGGCACATTTTTTTGAGCACCTTGTCGAATTAAGAACAGTCCTTTTTTCTGTCTGAGTTCTTTTTTCTTTTTTTTTGCCAGACTCCTTCTTCTCTTTGATCACACTGGTTTGACAAATAAACCTGTCATGTCCATGAGACAGCTGCATCATGGGAAATATCAAAGGCTCTAAAACATCCCGGAGAAAATCCCAATAACTACCATGATAGTTTGTAGCAAAGTAGGAGAAAAAAAAAGAAAGATGGCCAATTGATGACATTTTCAGGCTTAATTTGTGATGAAAAGCGACCTCTTAGGCTGCTGTTTGATCCTTAAAGAGCCTCCGAGTCGACGCTGAGGATTATCTACCAGTCATGCGTGAGGATTTCCACACTTATGAAGCTCATGTAATGTTTTTTTGTGATGACTGGAGAAAGTGAAATTGCCGTCTAATTTCAAAAGAGGAAAAAGCTGGGATGCTCGGGAAAGTTTGAATTAAAACTAGATGGATTGAGCTACAAAGCGTTTGGACGCAGCCTTCTAAAATCTCAGGCATTTCAATTTGATTTTACATTAATAAATGCAGATAAATCTACTGAACAGTAGATTTGACGCAGTCTGACGTGCATGAACAGCCAATACTGGTTTAGAGCAGGGGTGTCAAACATAAGGCTCGGAGGACTGAAACAGGGTTGTATTGACCTTTGGCCTGGACCAGCTTCACTCAGCTAGTGTTAATATTGTCTGTTATTGTGTGTTTCAGTGAAGTGTGTCTGATGCGGGTGTGTGTTTTTGTCCAGGCGGTCTGGAGGAGCTGTCCGTGGCCCGTCGGCTACCCAAGGCCTACAGCACCGGCTTCGTGGGCTGCATCAAAGACGTGGTGGTGGACGGCGTGGAGCTCCACCTGGTGGAGGACGCCCTAAACAGCCCCAAAATATTACACTGTTCCGCCGCCAAATAACCCGGGAGAGACAAAACCCAGCAAGAAACAACAACAACGACAAGAAAAGAAACCCTCCCACCCGCTCCCTCCATCGCGCCCATGTCTCCTGCTGTAATTATTTTCTATTTTTGTATACTTTTCATCGCTTTTTATATGGAAAGAAAATGAATATGTTGTTTTGATTTTTTGGTTTTATATATTTTGCTCCTTTTTTTTTTTTCAATCTGCACCTCCATCCACACAATTTTTTTTTCTTTATGGTCTTTTTTTCCCGCCCAAAAGAGAGGTTAGAGTTTACTCTTTTCTCTTTTGTTTTAAAAGCAATTTAAACTTTGGAAAGAAAAAAAAAAAGGCATCCTGTTATTTCTGATCTTCACTCATTACTTGAACACAGTGGACCTCGCTGATGATCTCTGGGTACTGCCTTGTCTTGGTGCCATATCTTTCGTCCACATTCCCACATTTCCAAGCATGGCTCATTCATCATTGAATATATATATATATAAATATATATATATAGAAATATATATCTCTATATAGATGCTAACATTCCCCGTGTGAGAGCTGGACGCGTCGCGGCCGGCGCGCTGCAGTCCTCGTCACTCCGCTGTATTTTCCTCAAGGAACTTCTGAGATATCAGTCAAGCTGCTACGGTGAAAAAAGTACAGAAAACCACTCGATCAAGGCCCAACTCACAGCGTCCAGGAACGAAAACCCAGCCTCTCCTCTCCATTTGAATCCCATCAGAGCCTTTAGTTTTGAAATATGACTCACTAACACAGCAACACAACGCGTGCGCGCGCGAGAGAGAGAGAGAGAGAGACTCGCATATCATTAGTCATAACTCATGAATCATAGACATGGATAAATGTTATAAATATAGAGTATATAAATAATACCTGAGACTGTGAATATGTAAGAGGGGTTCTCCTTGGAGAATTGTGCTTCTCATGTACTGTTGTGCGTTCTGTTTCACAATCAGCGGATGAACTAACGATGACCACTATAACTGCATGCACTTCTGCTGTGTTGCTTGGGACTGTTTTTTTTTTTTATTATTTTTTAACACCGAAAATTTGAAAAGCCACTTTTCTCTGGGTTTTTTTGCAAGAGAACCTTTTTTTTCCTCCCTCTTCTTATTTCCCACTGAGAAACCACAGTCACATCTGAGTTTATTCATTGCTTTTATATATTTTTTTCCTGTTATAGTCCTTGAGTTTTTTTTGGTTTTTTTTTTGTTCCTGGGAGCAGACAGTCTAGCAGGACCTTTATTGGGGCATAAGGGAAGAGTTGTTACCGTATCTGACCTTAAGGAGGTGCTGAAAGCAAAGACTGAAGAAAAAACAAAAGGAGGCGAGGAGATATCTCAATCACAAGGAGAGCTGCTCCTCCTGGAGACGTCCTGTCAAACATCAGTCAGTCTTCAACACACACACACACACACACACACACACACACACACACACAAAGAAATGAAGCTCCGCCTGAGACTTGGTATCATTTGCGTATTTCATCCAGGAGCGCTCCTGGAGGAGTCTGATATTTTTCCGGCTGTTGAGTGAGTGAGATTGAAAGAGAGACAGAGGGACTGCGACGTCCCCGTGACCTTTTGAAGCCATAACAGCCGCAAAAACTGGGAAAAAGATACATAATCCTACAGTACCTGCAAGTAACCATAGCAACGCATGGGTTTGTATTGCTAGTGCGATTTCTGTAACTTTGGGTGAACTGTTGCAACGTGGAGTCGTCCTTGCTGAGCCACGAGAAGCTGCGATGGCCGACCTAAAGACACTTGTTTTGATATGAGAACCTTGGCAATATTCTGAGACAAAGTCATGCCTGTTTGTGGTCGAGTATCAAATGGTCTTGTACTATTTCCTTTCCTCTCCTAAGTTCTTGATTATGTTTCCCTCCTTAAATCATCGAGCAACCTGTTTTTGTACAGCCCTGCGATTTTTTTTTTTTTTTTTAAGTGTAAATTTAGCAAAATGTGTGATCTGTGGAGGTTTATGTTTTTAGTAATATACACTGGAGCCATGTCTGACTTGTCTGTTCACCCACACAGTGGTACACTTCTGTACATGGGGGAGGGTTGGCCCTACAGCTATAGCGATGTTTTGTGTGTGGAAGCCCTGGGTGCCCCGCCGCCAGGACGCCGTCTTCTGCTTTCAAATTCCGTTGAGCTCTAAACCGGTCTTAATTTAAACACACTGTTTTTAGATTTGAACCATTCAGGTAGCAACACTTAAAAAAAGAAAAAAAAAATCTAAACGAGAACACAATCCTGTGTATTTGGATGGACTGGAGAACATTAAAGACAACTGCAGTCTGTGGTTTGGGTGGAAACTTTGAATTGCCTTAAAAACCCAGTCACCTGAACTGCGAGCAGGTGACAGACGTCATCCATGTAACTGTTTCCTTACTTTAGCCAGTGTATTAGCCTCATCCCCATCATGTAAATGAGTAATACATAATGATAATATTGATAACTATATTAGTAATAATTCTCATACACAAAAAAGTATCCCGGAGGGCCTCTGCAAATGGCTCACCTGGCTTTTTACAAAAAAAAAAAAAAAATCTATTTACTGTTTTTTGAATCTATTTTCTGTTCCTTATTTATGTCTACATGTGGATTACCCTCCATGTCCGGCCTCTGTAAACTACTGTCTGACTTCGCAAACCTCGTCTCAAAGGGCAGTGCACCGAGTAAGAGTGGCATGACCTGAACATTACTAACTTTATGACCTTTGTCTTGTGTTCCTACCACCATGAAATAAAATGTCAACCAAATGGAACCCATTCTTGTTTCTCGCCTTTTGATTTTTGCATTTCGGTCTGTGGTGTTTGCAGAATTCAACGGAAAGTCAGACAATGATTATGAAAAAAATTCAAAAATGTGTCTGTTATAAGTCCTGTAATACCGCTTTTCACCACTAGTCGATTCATTGAATCACTTCAGCCAGACCAGTGCAAACAGTGAGAATTTACTTTTTCTTTTTGTTAATTCTAACCAAAAATCAAACATAATCAGCTGTGCGAGCCAGACTGAGGTCAGACTGGATGTCACCCTGGCTCATTATCGCCGTTATGTTTCACACTGTGACTTCAACACACTTTCATCATCACAAAACACACTTTTCTCAGCCAGACAGGACTTTGAATTAGCTGAGCTAAATGAATAGAAGAAGCAATAACGGAAAAAAGTCCCAAAGTCTCACTGAATTATAAACTTTGAAACTGGGAGCCAGACTAAGGTCCGACTGGATCCACAGTAAAATATTTAAATGTTTCTTACTTTACCTTCGACACAACCATCGCAGGTCTCTTCTTTTTGTCTCTAGGTGATCTGGGACCCTTACAGACTTCCAAAACTCGACTTCCACGCTACAGTCAGACTGGGCGCCACAGAGAATCATCTTTCTTAACAGTGTGTCCCGTTACCCAGCTGGACGAGGACAAATGCATGTTTGATCATGTCTCACAGACCTGTTATTCTTTCTTTAAGACGTCCTCCTGTTTTCCACTCTTTACATGTATTAAAAACACCTGTTCGACTGCCATTCAGACTCTGAGAGGAGCTCCTGTGACCAGATGATGCCGAAACAGAGCTTTTTGTTTTGAACTGTGGTTGGGGGAAGAAGGATGGATTCAACCCCAAAGACACCACCCCGTCCATGAAGCATGGAGGTGGAAGCATCATGATTTGGGGTACAGCTCATGATGACAGAGTGACTGCACCTTCTGTTGTTTCAGATACTTTAAAATATGATAATTTGATTTTCAGTATTTTATTTTTCCAGGTTCCATCTCACAGTTGAAATGTCCATAACTGAGGAGAATTGAATGCTGATCTATTTTTTTGTACTTTGGAAATCTTACATCATCATCAATGTATCAAACAATTACTTTCCCCACTGTAGCTCAAAACTAATTTTAGAAAATGTAATTAGACATGATGTTAGATCTTTCCATCGTCGTCTCTTTCATCTCAGGATCTGCAGCCGCTGGACAGATCATCAGTCCATCAAAGGAACAGAAAATCCTACATTCACACCTATTAATGTCTCCAATTAACCTCAAAGTAACCTCCTCAGAGCATCACAGATCTCCTCACTGTGGAGAGAACGTCAGCCATTCCCGCTCTGCCCTGAGACGATTCAAGAAGTCAGACATCTGATTCATGGAGGGACGATCACACACATCTGCTATAGGTAATAAAATCTGAACGTAAGGCACAAATACCCCAGGGGTAAAAGAGGGAAGCATGCTCTGAATTCAGTCTTAGCCTCATCTTCACTGTCAGTTTCCTAATAGCTGCACACATTTGAATAAACCGCGACTCAGTCGGTGGCCTCTGATAAAGAGACGCTTCTGCTCAAAACTTCCAAGACAAACCTTTGTTATTATGCACCAGCACTCATATACACATCCATAAACAACACTCTGCCCACAGGGATATTTACTTGTTATCATTCAAATCATCCACAGCGATCTCTGGTACCCTGCTGCTAATTGAAAGCATAGAAATGGAGAAAGGAAGGGAAAAGAAAATAAGAAAGAGAAAGTAGCTGCTGCACGCCTCATGCATCATTCAGCATCCCAAATCTGTCTCGAGCATTTTCATTAAGCCGGAGATTTAATGAGTTTAATTTATTCCTTGCTAATGACAGAGAAGGACACTGCATCGTGTTAATTAAAACTCTATGAAATGGTGCAGATGAAATAGTTTCGCCCAGCGAGGGATCCTGCTGAGGAAAGATCGCTTTCAAGTTAATAAGTGTAAGTAGTTTGATTAAAGGGCTTTCCAGGAATTAAATCAAAACAAAATACGACATCCATATATGGAGGCAAATAATGAAGTGGAGGCTCAGTTAGTGGGGGAGACCCAGGGGAGCTCGGGAGCTGCCAGGGATGAAATGTCTCTTTTAGAGGACACAGAAACAGGGACACACAGACAGCGACTTAGATTCATATGTGGAGCAACTGACTGGCTTCCAGATAGCGCAGGAATCCTGAGGCGAGCCTTCAGATGTGTGCGTGGGATTTTTAAGCGCACGTTGGGGGAATACAATTTGTTCAAAGGTCAAAGTGGATTTATGAATTATGCAACAGAACTTCGGGTCTTCTCTGGTTGAGGTTTCATCACATCTGAGCTGAACGGCAGACCGTGGCACCATGGGGGGAGGGGGGGGGGGGGGGGGCGGGGGGAGAGACGAGACGCTGTTCTCCCAGAAATCACCCAGCCGTCCACTGAAGAATGTGTCATAAAAAAAAAAAAACGTCTGACGCTACTTCAATAAAAGGCCGCGCCCGTAAAGTTCCTCTCTCGTGGTGTTTTATGTCCACATGGTGATAAAAGTTCTTTCTCCCCGACAAGGATCCAGCTGTCCGGTTGCTTGAGTCTCAGAATAAGACCTCTTTGTTTGCCTTTTCCACATTTTTTTTTTCTCAATCTCTGGACAGGCAGATTTGCAAGTCCCAATGCAAAGAGGGGTCAAAGGTCACTTGCCTATAGAAGCAGCAGCCACCTCAGGGTAGATGTGACATCCTGGTTTCCAGTCCTCCCCGGGGGGAAGCCGGGCTTTGTGTTCAGCAGCCTATTTATGCCCCCCTCAGACTCAACAGGACGTCAGTCTGCGTAGTGATACAGAAGCGAATGTTTCGGTCGGAGCGACTTCTGTCCCCAACGACCGTTTTCTCCGCTCTGTCGTTTGTCATCTGCTCGCTCGGGCATCCATCATTTTCCATTCATCCTGGTATGACGTGAAAATCAATCAGGAGTCACTTAGAACTTGTTTGACTGCGATCCATCAAGAGAACAGCCAGTTTTTTTCATGTCCATTTGCATTTAAACAATCGTGACGCAGAACGAGAATCAGAGAGTTCAGCTTTTACGTTTCAGATGGATAGATCTAAAAACTTATGGTTTAACTTTTGGAAGTTTTGTGAAATGATAATCACATGGTGCTTGAGTGGTAAACAGTTGGAAAATATCTTACATTTTAATATATTTCTCCAACCACAGTCCAAAAACATGCATTTCAGGTTGATTGTTGAATCCAAGTTGTCCTAAATGTCTTTGTATATGAATCCACAGTAAAAAAAAAATTGAGGGTTCATATCATCTGCCAACAGGTTTGACTGACTAGAAAATCATACTCTTTTGCTTACATGCTTTTATTGATCACTCTTTCAATAAACCTGCAGGTTTTCCCCTGAGATTCTGTGTCAGAGTGGTGTAGCGGTCCACACTCTCAGTGAAAATATCCCCGTTTCCAGTCTGGCCTTCAGTCTTCTCACACCGTCCAAATCCATGAGATCAATTGGTGATGACCTTTAACCTCAGTCAGCTGGCTTCACCATATTTCATCATCATATTGATAAGGTCTTCCCTTCTGATAAATCCTCACTAAATCCCAACAAACAACTCTTTGCCACCATGAAGACACTTCTCCCAGCCGTTCCCATCAGGGAAGTGTTTCCTCTGCGCGAAGACAAAAGCTTTAAAGGTGAATTCATCACATGCGTGGGACGGTTTTTAGTTCCAGATTAGAGTTCTTAAGGTCGAGGCCGTTTGTATTCAACCTCGCAACAAACACACACACAGACACACACACACACACACACACAGGCACTAAAACACTGCTCGCCTGACCTTTTTACTCCAGCCCATCTGCAGGCTAAAGTCAATTTCTCCCACTAAAATATGAGCCTGTCGCTGCAGCGCAGAGGCAGTTCCAGATCATCCTTCAAATTAACACAGAATATACAAAGAGCATCTAATGGCTTCGCTCTCCCGCTCTTGTTTCAGTCACGTATAAAATAAAAACGGTGCACTCAGTGTTATCCAGTATTTATCTTTTTCTTACCATCTTCATCAATTTCCACTATGTATCGATCAATAACGTCCTCCCACTGTGCAGCGGGATCATTCTGACTGTGCTAAACAATAAACCCTGTGTTCTCACACCCATCTGTCCAGCCTGGAGCACATTGCACTTGGCAGAGGAAAAAAAAAAACAAAAAAAAGAAAACATCTAGTAGAAATTCCAGTGAGAGGAGAAAATTTCCCACTCCATCATGGCAGTGTTTGTCTGAGGGCCACGGCTGCAGCACATCGGGTCACGCAGTGGAAAAGCAAATCCATAGATGTGAAGCCTGTGGGCTCACAGACAATTGCATAAGCCCATCCATCCCGGAGTAGATTAACCTCTCCTGATAACCACGGGCTGGGTGACGTCAATGCCGCTCTGCCTCAACGCTCACTCCTCTCCTCCACGAGAAAAACGCAGATAACACAGAAGAAAACAGAATTTAAATTAAAATGAAGACTCCATTTTCACTTTCTGCAGTCTTAAAGTGTTCCATGCCTTCAATAAACCTCAGTGAGTAACTAACAGTATACTGTAGTGTTTTGGAGGCGGCTGTGGCTCAGTATGTTGTCTTCCAATCCCAAGGTAGGTGGTTTGATCCCTAGTTTCACCAAGACCATGTGTTGAAGTTCCCTTAAGCAAAGCTCTGAACCCTAAACTGCTTCCTCTGGAGGTTGAGCATCTTCACAGCAGCAGCTGCCTCCACTGACGTGTGGACGGCTGAGTGTGACTGAAAGCACTCTGAGGCTGCCGGAGCAGAGAAAATGGCCTCTATACGCGAGGTCAATTTAAATACTGCACTGCAGAGCCGCCCTGAGACAGGTGTAGCGGAGGAGAGGGGGCCCTGTTGAGGGTTTTCAAACTACCTGGAAGACTTGCTCAGGAGCACTCACCCGGTGGGAGACTGACTGACTGACTGACTGACCAATAAGAAACAAAATTCTCCAACATGCTTTGGAAATTTTAACAAGAAATGTGTGTGAGTGAAGCAAAGACTGAAACATCCCTGCTGAACTCAGCCTCATGATCTCCTGTCAACAAGGGCTTTATTCAACCACAAACACAAACACGAAAACAGATGAGACAAATAACGTGAGGATCACATTGCAAATGACACTAAAGGTGAAATTAAGATATGAGTGACTGTCGCTCAGCTGACGGAGAGGGCCTGGTGCAGGAGTGGGTGTGGAGGAGCGTCACTTCAGTGAAAGCCTTCTTCATTAAACATCTCTCGATTCCATTATGTGAGGAAGTTATAAAGCTTCTGATCTCACCAGTGACTGTTTGCACTCAATCGTCTCCTAAAGGAATCAAATCAGAGACTGACTTAAGGGGTCAGAGGTGAAAACAGACATGAAAAACATTGGAATAAAACAGTAAATACTGATATCGGAATTATATACAAAAAATATATATATATATCAAAAAGTGCTGGGAAAATGAAAAAGCAGCATGACAGAACAAACCAAAATAAAACTACAGACAGATCAGATATCAGATATGTTAAGAAAGACTGGTGGGAGAAACATGTGAAAAATGTAAAGTAATGTAAACAAGAGAAAACCGAAGAGATGTAGAAACAACGGTTTGAGCTGAAACGAAAATAATTACAAACACATATCTTGATGACTGTGAGGCCCCTCCAGGCATCATGTGGCCACAGTGGCAGCAGATGTTGAAGTTACCTAAAGAAGCTGTCACAGCATCACTGCTGGAGACTTTACCCCCACCTGCAGCTACGACTACTGACCACCAGCCTACTGCCATCACTACAAATGAATCACACACCACTGGAAGTGTACTTCACCTTTAACTCATTCTGAGACACTGGAAACACTGAGCATGCAGTCTGATTATTCATGAATATGTTTGTTTCAAATGAATTATACAAAATCGAGCTGTTTACAAACCTTTGTCTTTTTTTAATCAAATTTGTGTACTTTACACAATTTAAAGATGTTTGTTGTCTGCGTTTTTTTATTTATTTTTTTTAACAGATGATTGTTTTTGAGTGACACATTTTTAAGCTGTAATAAATGGGATTTATGTTCCAACCAAAAGTACGTGTTTCATTACACCTGGCTTTAACATGAATTTTGAGTTATCAGATCTCGGAGCTCTGACGCAGACTCTACACTCATCCATATCATGCATTTTGGGCTAACTACTCAAGTGTGGATTGCATATCACCTCCAGGAAAAGGCCAGGGACCCGGGCGCAGTCATGACTTCAGCCTGTCCCCAGATAAAGCCACAGTTTGGGGTCTTCTGCTCAGGGAGCCACAAGGTCCCGTGTCTCTCAAAGCCTCCACGTTTCTCATTTATTCACCACATTTTCACTATGACACAAAATAAGCTTGATGCTTGCAGAGTTGATGATGCTAGAGATGCAACATTGAGAAAATGTGATCAGCCTGGTTGCATGGCAGATATCTGATGTAGATTTGATTCACTCCCATCATATGAATGAACCCTGAATGAATGTTGATCAATAACAGCAAAGAAACAGGATTTGGGTCACATTACACTGACAGCGTAAATCAGGCCTCAGTTTCAGGTATAGTCCCTGAAATGTTTGCTCAGCTGGGATTTGAGCTGACAGCTTCACTGCACAAGTGTTCAGGCATCAGGAAAAAAAAAAAAAAAAAACAACTTTTCACCTTTTTTTTTTTGAGTCAAAGAAAGAAACACTGAACAGTCATTATCCTGAAGAAGGCCCTGAAGGACTGACACGGCTCCTCGGGCACGTCCCGGAGCCGCTGAGCAGCGCTCCACCCCGGGCTTTCATTGTGAAGGGGCTGGGCGGACGTGGTGCCGGCGGCGCTGTGCGTCATGACGCACGGCTTCAGCGGACCTCTCACTCTTCACCGCGGCTCCGCGCAGGCAGGAGGAAACCGTCCGAGGACACTTGTCAGCGCTCAGAGACTGCTATGACATCTCGCAGGTAAAGTGCACGCTGTTTTCGGCCAAAACTGCCCCTGCTCACGCGGACCGGGGCTCGGGGTTGTTTACGCGCTTCCAAACTGCCCCCTCCGCTGCGCCGCGCCGCGCTGCGCTCTCAGGCTGAAGCCGGTAGAATCAGAGCGGCGTCCCAACTTTTTCAACTCAAACCCCTCCGTAACACCTGATCTGCCTTAATTTATATTTCACTATTGTCTAAAACGTTTGTTTGTTTGTTTGTTTGTTTGTTGTTTGTGTTTTTTTATGAAATTTGCGTTATGTAAATGAGTGATAGAGCCCCGCTCAGCAGAGACGACGCTGAAACCTGTAATAAAAAGTTAAATAAAACGATTTAATTCAACTCAAATCAAAATAATAATTTGATTTCATTCAAGGTCAAGTTCCTCTACCCCATATCTTTCCTCACTTGCAATTTTTTTCGCGCGTTTGCAAATGCTGTGATTTATTAGTAAGAAATGCGCGCTATGAATAATATCACTTCATAATGAACTAACAGTACTCACCTGGATTACCTGCTGTAAAGGGCTCTCCTGTTTTTATTGTGTCTCTGTTCAATGTACAGGGATTGGCTGATAGCTTCTTTTAAGCCCTGACACATTAAAAACACACTTTTGGCACAATCCCAGATAAACCTCGATTTTTTTTCCCCCCTTCTTCTGGGTCTGACCACAAATGTTTTCCAACAGATGGTGTTTAAATCCATATAACAATACAGCCTATTCTATTCAATTTCATGAAACCTTTTTTTTTTTCCTTTTAAATGATTTGATGCTCTTCCTTGAGTCATCCAGTCTGTGAAGAGTTACAACCTGACTGTGCTGAAATGTGTTCATTTAGGCTTGTATGTTTGGTTCAGGTGATATTATTTACTCCTTGGCCAGTTCTTTCTGCATTTTAACTTTACACTTATGGCCAAAAAAATGCAGATTACATGCTCTCTGGTCTGAAACGACAGCAGCTAAAACTTAGTTTTCTTATTTAAAACCAACTGTCCTTCCTGTTACGGGTTAGTTTTCCATCCAGGTGCAGATTTATGTGCAAGGTGACCTCCGAGATGTTGACGATTGCTTCTGGCGTACCTCTGGACTGTTGTGGATCACCAAAAAAATGCAGAGTCAGCAGTTGCAGAGTTTACAGTTGATACAAACAGTTATATGGGTGGAAATGTGTTTTATTGGCTGGTGTTTGATCTGGCATTACCAAGCAGCTCGTCTTCAGGTATGTCCAGTCACGGAAAATAAAGACACCCCCCCCCAAACAATTTTCCACAACTGTAAAGAAACACCAAGTCAAATGGTTTGTGAAACATTTCGCTCAATTTTCTGCTGACTTACTGACGTCACCCGAGCCTGAGTCCGACCTGAAAATATGTCCTCTTAGATTAATTGATCAGAGTCTTGTCTAATCATTAGACATCATATTATTTAGTTAGTCTGTTCAGTTTGATTGTTCACTGCTTGTATTTAATCCATTTATTTCTAGTTCAACCAAAGCAGACAGAACTTATGCTCTCTCTGAGTTGAATTAACATCTTGTCGATTAGAGGTTGATCAATCTATCCAGACTGAATGAAGACAGGGTAGACCTCGGACAGGCCGCCAGTACATTACAGGTTTTACACACAAACGCACACACACGCTCACTCACATGACCCCGGACAGTTTTGGAGTCGCCTATTGGGGTCAAGTGTTTCTTGGCCCCCGTCCCGCTTTCCAAGCCTGGAGTTGAACTGATGAGATTTGAGAGCGCTCGCCGCTAAATCAACATTTATTCTTAAAAGGTTATAAAAATACGGCCAACTAAACACTTTTTATTCAGTCCGGATAAATCACATGGACACACTGGTGCCCCCTGCTGGGAGAGGCAGCAGTCATATACGGAGTAGCCATTGGGAACATTAACCAATAACAAACTACTGGTTGGACTCAACAGTGACTAACCTCTAATTTATTCAACCTTTTTCAAATGCAAATGATTCACACCAGGAAACTAAACTAGACTTGAGCTGCTGTGCTCTTATAGAAACAAACCCAAAGATGCGCTTTGAAATCTCATCGCTGATTCGATGACTCCGAGAAAGTAATTTTGATTTCTAAGAATTATGTATTTGCAGGAGATCTACTCTCTTTACCACACTTTTTCATAGGATTGGGGGGGGGGGGGGGGGGGCATCTCCCCTCTCACAGTGTTTAAACCTTCACACATCAGATAGTTGTTGTTAAAGTAAAGCAGAGCTTCTAATTCCCGCATGACGAGAGTGAAACTCACACTATACACTCTTAATTCTCACATGAAAATCCACACAGCTCATATTAGTGGGCAGCTGATCACGTGACACGGGTTTATCTTCTGTTTATCTGAAAATTCTGTTAGTTTTGTTCCACATATACTGGATCTGATGTGTTGGTATTTCAATTCGATGTTGTTTTAGTATCTTAAGTGGAGATAAACAGCATATGAGAGTTTTTTCAACCCCCAGACGTTTCCAAAGGCCCTGCTTGTCGGTTTGTTGTTCAGTCGACTGCAGGTGAAGTTCAGAGACGCAGGAAGGGACCAAATCATCGTCACCATCTCCGAGAGTTTCCATGGTGTGTCGCTGGTCTAGACGCGTCTGACTGTTGCTCTGCTCGCTGTGTACTTCCTGAGCTGAAGTACCACAGGGGAACAATACCGCAGTGTGTGGCGTCTCCATCTCGCTGAGCCACTCTCCTCTGAACGATCGTATCGTTTCAGGAAGGATTTCACTTCATCATAATATCACAGAGGACTTCAGTTTCCTCGTGCTTTGTCCTCTTTTGTCATTCAGCGCAGCTCGGTCGCGGTGAAGTCTAACAGGAAACAGTTGGTACCGCGCTGAATGTACAGCAGAGGGGAAAAAAGTAGAAGCGTAGATACTTAGGTGAGACAAAAAAGAACTCATTAAACTAGTTTACCAAAGGATTTTTTTATAAATATGATATTGGCAACATATAATGCACCTTCATGAATGAATACAATGACTGTACCAATTATTGATAAGCGAAATGCTTTTATTCCCAAGAAATGCAGCCGTATTTATGTATTATTCCATTATAAACTACAGTTATTACCTTTGAAAGGACTTTTTAATGCTACTTTAGGTTGGCAAAATGTTATGTATTATATTACTACACTATTGGGGATGTTTTTACATTTAAAAAAGCCATGCTTACATAATTGGCTGTTAACACCCTTCTCATTGTAAATCTTTCTTCGTGTGCATCCTGCACCAACATGCAGTATATGATGATGCTTTGAACTCCAGCTGTTTTCATCTGGGTGGAGATTCAGCAAAGTCCACATGTCAGCTATCATATGCATATACATGTGCTGTATGCACGTGCACACTCAACAAAACTCGTGTCATTGCAACACTATGTTAAGCAGTGTGAGTGCATATTGCTGACAAATGTGGTGATTCAACCTATATCATAGTTCTTTTTAGTCAGAATGGTCTTCTAAAAAACTTTAAATTTCATTTAGTTTAAAAACAGTGCCCTGCAACAACATCAGTAGCTCTTGCTTGGTCCTACCTTGTATTTTATTGCTTTATTTATTTCAAGCACTCAACAGAATAGATATAAATACAAAGGAAAAAAACCCCGAGTCCATTCTTTATTACTGGAAATAGATTGCTCACACAGCCTGAAAAGTCGAAAGTGCTACTAGTGCATATTAGCATAAGTTCCTGCCTGCCTGTGAGAAGCCACGTAATATCAAAATAGATGACAAACTCCTGTCCTGACTTCAGGAGGGAAACGGCTTTAGGGACGAAGTAGTGTTTGTACCATGTTGCCATTCATGTGAGGAAGTCTGAGCCAAAAGCCAGAAAGGCACAAACTGGAAGTCGTCATCGCGTGAGGGATGGAACTTGTCACATTTCAGACATTTCCGATTTAATCTACATCATCTGCATAGAGGCTCAACTGAAAAAGGCCAAATTACAATTTATTTAGCCTATATCTGTTACTTTTAATCGTCACTGTTGTTTTTAAATTCCACTGTAGCACTTTGAGATTTGTTTTACAAATGTAAAGTGCATGATAAATAAAATTCCTTATTATTATTATTATTACAGAAGGAGGTACAGGTATTTCAGTTTAATGTAGGGACTAACAAAAGGTCATAAAAGTTAAAAAAAAAAAAAAAAAAAAGCAGACACGTTTCCACTTGCCACCTCTGGAGTGCAGGTAATGTAACGGTGACAAACGCTCAGTGTCGTAGCAATGAATCATGCTGCTCTTCCATTTCCATTTTTGCCACTTGCTTCTGCGTAGTCTTGCGAAGTTTCCCCTTTTGGAAAGCACCTCTCCCTCCTCCCCTCCTCCCCTCCTCCCCTCCTCCCCTCTCCTCTCTCCCCTTTGTTTGTGGAGCAGACCTCGTCTGTCACTGAAACTCATTTGACCAGCCGAGAACTGTGAGTCAGTTTTTTCGATAAGCCGACAGGAAAACAACAGCCCATGTGGAGGAATAAGATAGCGCTGCCAACATTTCCAGGAGCGCTCTCAACTCACTGCTTTATATTTTTTTTTATTCTTTTCCAGATGCATGTTTTGCATTTTATTCATTTATTCAGACACAAGACGGTGCACACAGAGTTTAGGAGACAGCTGCACATGCCCACGGTCTCTGACTGCTTCATTTAAGGGCTGCGTGCTTGAAAATGCCATTTTTAGGTGTTTGCCTAGTATTTGATATGAGAACTGCTCCTGCAGACCTTTGATCAGAGTAATGCAGCCATTAGCTGACTTTAAACAAGCAGTCACGCTCATTTCTGTCTGATTCAGTGAATTGGAAAAGAGGAAATGCCCATGAAATGCTTATAAAAATAGCTTATGAATGCCTGTGCTGCCAAAACTGTCCTCCGAACACCCAAACTGTTTTACACACTCGAAAATCTCCAGATGTAACACAGTAGGAAGCATTGGCATCGTGACAAACGCGCTGTTTAATCTGGAGTTTTTTAATTTCATTGTTTCCATATTGTGTGACCACATATTTACACAGGGCTGCAGCAAAACGCAAGGCATGTTTAATTGTGTGTTTCTGGCACGTGAATAACACGATATGAAAGTGGAGAAAAGACTGTAGCTGCACTTCGACTTTGATTTGGTGTTGTTTATTGTGAATGGTGTGTGATTATTGTCTATAACGAGTGAGGAAGATTTCCATCCAGAAGGTTTGTTCCTGTTTTAAAGGGGTTATTCATTAACTAACAAACCAGAGCTACTTTTACTGTTTCACAAGTGCTATTTACTCTCTGTAAACACACAAAGCTGCAATCCCTTTTTCTGTGCTAGAAGTTATTTTGCATGCTTTTGACCAGTTGTCTTCCGGTTGGCTGTGCAAAGAAAAGCTGGTTAGTCATTAAATCAAAGCTGCGTACTGAGAAATAAAACATTCAGTGAAAGAGGCCCGGGGGGGGGGGGTTCACCCCATGTAAATACCCCATATCATCAGCGGGGCTAAAAATAACTGCCACATTACCAAAATCCACACCCCGAGGCTTGTCTGTGACCAATATAGCCCCCACCCAGACTTTCATGCTGCCCTGAGGCTACTAAGTATATCACCTTTTTGTCAGCGGGCCGAGACAGGCCTGCTTTAAATAGCCAGTCAGTGCTATATTGAACTTGAGACATTATGTAAGAGGATTGAGTGGTGGCTGGATGCACACTCGGCCCGCTTCCCCCCCCCCCCCCCCCTCCGCGACCCACCCGGGGGCCGACCGGCGGCTCCCAGCTGCCTCCGTCTCTCCCGCAGTGCCTCTGCCTTTCTTGTCTGATGGAACCGGGCTATTGGAAATCCGGCGCCGTTGTCTCTCTCCTGCTCGCTGCCCGTAGCCAGACGCAGGGAAACGGGGCGCCTGGTGGTTGTCAAAGGGAATCCTATTCTTGGAAAGCCCTGAGTCACTCCTGCTCCTGCAGTCATGATCTGAGGAGGAGGGGGGGTTGGATAAGGTTGTATCGGCTGGGCTTGCTACTCAGGCTGTATTATGGATTAGTCAAAAAAAGAAGAAAAAAAAACTTGTGTCCTGCACAGATAAATTTTCTTCAGTACGTTTGAAGAGCCTACATCCCTTTTGTGACATGATGTTCGGAAGGGGAGCAGCTCTCAGCCAGTATCTGTCCGTTTTATTTCACTAATGCCAGGGAGATTACTTTGTATGTTTAAGGCGAACGATTTACTTGACCTACAGCACAAAGATAAACATTTTTCTAATCTAAAAATGTCGCGTTTAACAGTTTGGTCTGTAGATTTATGAAAATAACTCCGTATTAATGAGGGTCAGAATGACACGAGTCTGAAAACAAAACAGCCAGCAGTGGAAGTCTAATGAGAAGAACAGCTCTGTGCCACTCGCGGTGCCTTCCCACTTTCGTTTGAAAATGATTTACTTGACTGGTCCTTTAAATCAGGGCCATCGGCTTCAGATAAGGCATTTCAACTAAAGTAACTTTAAAGGTCTGACTTTAGAGGCTTTGGAAGTTGGTGGAAGTCTTCCTAATGAGCTGAATGCAAAGCAAATGAACAAAGTTTCAGCGAGTGAGTGAGCAGCGGAAATCTTTTAACTGACAGTGTTAAAATTGAATAATCTGCCAGCGCACTCCTGCACCCCTCAGGCTTAATTGTACATTTGAATTTTGGCTGTTAATAGGCTCGCTGCAGCCTTAAAGAGAGCTATAATGGACGCTAAACACATGGCAGCAATGATTTAATTAAAGCAACACTTAGTATATCTGGAATTCATGAATCTGTGTTCTTACACTGGCCCCAAGTGAAGGGCAAGTGGAAAAGCATCAGCAACTGTGTTTACTGCAGCTGCTTAATGTGGCATTCGAGTATTAGCAAACAAAAAAGCAGCGCGGGACTTTAGATTTCCCCGACTCTGAGCAAGTATGTTTCTGCAAGCAGTTCTTGGTAAGTTATGGTGTAAAAGTTAACCATTAACCAGAGAGGGAGAGGGAGCAAACACATTTGTCCCTGCAAACAGCCCCGGTGCAAGAACCACAGTGTCTCTGCAGATCTTAGGAAAAGTTTCCCAGAAAACCCAAATAAAGAAGCTCGCAGCCAGGATTGCATAAGTGACATTTTCAGGAAAAAGACTTTCATAATTAAAACTAAAATGTCTTGTTTTGTTCTGTCTTGCAAGAGCAGGAGTCAGAGCCAAAATCAAACAAAAAAAGAAAAAAATGTGAACTTCACCGAGGAAATGATTTGATCCAGACACATGCAGCTACAATCAAAGCTGCAAGGAGCTTCACATGGAGATGTGGCTCCAAAAGAAAGCGGTGCTCGGATCCCCAAAGATAAATGAGATGGTTTTGCATATCATAGCTGTAAAGTTTTGGACTTGGCCACAAATCCTTTGAACTCATTTGACTTTGTGCATAATAGCAGCAAAGAGGAGAATCAAGCCAGGTCAAAAAGAACAAGGGAGACAGTTTAAGTTTAATATGGATTTAAATACTGTAAGTTGGAAAGAAGCTGTGCTTGCAATGTTATGATCAAATATTGAAGTGTTGAAGTTATGCACTCTTTGATTTTGGCCAATTCAAACGAAACACGGTCAAACGTGGGGATGTCTTTTGAGCGTGGAAATCACACGTTTGGTGGGTCTGGAACTTGTCGGTCACTGGACGGTGTCTATCAGCACATCTGCTCAGGTCGTCTGCTCCAGGAGGCTCGATCACAAACTTTCTCTTTTACTACAAAAACAACTCAGCAAAAAGTTTTACTGAAAACATCCGAGGCAAGAAATAAGCTGTGCCGTTGCTCAGTCTGTCCTCATTCTGGTTTGACTGCAGCTAGTTTGGACTTTTTACAAGAGTTTTCCGGCATGTCGGAGCTCAGCTCCCTGGGCCTCATTTGCATAAAATTGGGGAAATTCAACTTCATTTTAATGAGCTGCAGCTACAGCTCCGGGAAGACAACGCAGCTCAAAACGCTCCGCACCACTCCCAGCATGCACTGTGATGCTTTTCACATAGACAGCGAATGGGATGCGGGAAATTAACGGATCCAGTTCTACCGTCTCCGTGTAACTGGACATCATTTTCAGAACTTTACTGTATAAATGTTCAACTTTTCTGGGATGAAAACAGTGTATTTTCACTGTTGTGTAAATGAGACTGAAGTATGGAGGAAAAACTGAATGTTGCATCTACAATCGATGCTCCCTCGTCTTCTTTGTGTTTTTCAATGCATGAAGGAAAAATATGTCGACTTTCAGTTTGCTACATTTATCTTTTGACAGCATGATTTTATTTATTTTTTTTTTTTTGAATATTTTATGTTGCATCACTCGGGTTTTGCCGAGGTTGACGTCATGCAGTCTGCACACATCCGATTTAATCCCAAGTTCATGACACCCATGTGTTGCATGAAATTAACTTATACCACTGCTAAAATTGCCGTGGCTGTCGGGGACATTACAGGCAGAATTGAGCTCCTGGAAACTCCTGAAAGCATTTTTGGCGAGACGTAAGTGGGAATGTTTTAGTGTGGCATTTTCCTCTGAAATTACCCTCACTTATGCAAAAAAAAAAAAAAACAAACATGTTGATCTTCTGTCTCCTCTTTCAATGCCACCAAGAAGCTGACAGTCTTTATTTCCTTGTCAAATGTGTTTTGAAATGATTGGTGCGGGTTGCGGTACAGATATGCATGCTCGCTCCGGGGGGCTCTATTGGAACTTGGCTGATCCCCTTACTTTTCATTTTAATGCTGTCATCAGGCAGGGATTTACTTCATCTATCACAATTGCAACCTTGCGTGGCTGCAGGCTCTCAGTTTTGTTGTCAGTCTTTTGCTGTTCAGTCATCAACTTTGAGGAGCTTGGCAGGCTGGTGTGTTTCGTTATTTACACCGACGATAGTCTAATTTACCGCCAAGTGAAATAAGCGCAATATTTGTGTGTACATTTCTCCACATAATATAGATTTTAACCAGCATGCAGTGGGCTGTCCTTCACATGGCTGTATCAACAGCTGCTGTGTATGCAAGGAGTCCGATTCGAAGGAAGTTGACTGGACAGTATTAACTGAAATCCAGACACAGCCTCATTGTTGTCGGTGTTGGACAGGAAATAGGTTACATAGATGCAGAAGTTATTGTTGAACGCTAACAGTAATTTTACATCGGTTCAATCAGGGACTGTCCTTAACGATGTACCCAGCATGCCTTTCTCTTTTAAGGCCATCATCGTCAGAGTCACATTTGTGATCAGCTGTCAGTTAAAACTCTTTTTCCCTCCATAACCATTCACACTTACACATGCAATGTCTAATATTAACATTAAACACAATCAGGTCAAAGTTCTTTAGTGTAACTTTGTGTTTTAGCTTTGAAGTTCCAGTCATTCATCTTTAATGTCGCTTTTTCCAACTTAAGGCTTGTTTATGGTGTACGTGCACATCTAAATGGATATGTGAGCTTCAGACGGTGCGGATGTCACTGGTGTTCTTCCATACATCCTCCACTCAACCTACTGGGCGAATACCAGGAAAAAGAGCATTTTATTAGAGCGAAGAAGGAAAAAGGCATTGATGAGGATGTCGACCAGCGGTACGGCTACATCAATCCGTGTCCTCAAGCCTCCAGAAAGAAAAATGGATGCAATGGATCCAGAGGGTGGATGGAGGGCCTGGACGTTTCCAAAACTCCCTCCATAGTTTAACAAAGTCAAATCAGAAAAACAACCACAATAACAACAACGATATCTTCACAAGGTGATCAATAAGCCGTAGTAGTAATTGTAAAACCCGTGAGGAAATGATATCAGACCTTGTCTGTTCTCTGAAACAATGGCGAATTGGAACTATGTGATAAATGAGAGCTGAACTCTGAAGATATTTTTTCCTCCTTTGTTTTCCTTATTTCTTCCACCTCATCTCCAAAGCTCCCTAACCCACTCTTTCAAAATTAATAGCCTAATGGCAATACTGCTGAATTGGCTGGATTGAAGGGTGGGGGGGGGTTTATCCCGGTGAGGGCTAACTATGATCCGGTGTAACTACGCCATGTGTAATCTCTCAGCACGGGCGACACAGCTGTTGTATTAGCCTCCGACAAGAGAGAGGAGACGCGGTGGTGCTCGGGGACCTGGCACCCGGACCTGGCCTGGCCCGGACCTGGCCTGGCCCGGCCCGGCCTGGCTCTGCAGCCAAGCGGAGCCCAGTTAGCGCTCGGAGCACCAGGGCGGTGGGGGTGGGGGAGTCTGTGAGGGTGTCTGGCTTTGGAGGCTAGCTTTAGAGATGCCCAAACCTCTGAGGGTCTGAAAGTGGAGACGAGCTGAATTTGAGGGACTGGGACGAGGGTGCTGCAGCGCTCTGCCAGTGGCTGTCACATATGTCTGCGGCGGGGACGGAGGGGAAGGCGGGGGGAGCTGATAGCACTGGTGCTGGTATCAGGTCTGCTCACGCTCATCCAAATCCCAGATTAAAAGGCCCCCGCCCCTTCGCTCGCTCTCTCTCTCTCTTGCACACTCTCTCACTTACACTTGGGTTGTTTCTCTGTCCCCGTCTCACTCTAACATGGTAACACTTTTACAAGCGCCCCCACCCCTCCACACCCTCCCCCTTTTGTTTCTATATCTCCCTCCCACCCTCTCTTGTGTAACAGTGCCCAGTGCAGGATTACTAAAGTCTGAGGCTGCTGAAGCAAGGGGCTGTGGCAGGCTTCGACCACAATGGTGAGGTAGGGCTGAAACCATCAGACTCCGCGGCATTTTGGCCCGTCGGACAACAATCCAACTTCTGAGCTAATCCGACTGCAATTAATGCCTTTAATTCTGCTGCACTTTTCTTAATTTGAATGCACTAAATCCTGAGCTGAAGGAGAAGCAGTGGGAGAGCAGGTGGAAACCTGGCTGTGCAGAAGTGTGGCTCTGAGTTTCTGCAAAAGGTCACAGAGGGGTTAGGGGAGCGCGCCAGTCCAAGAGAAGTTTCATTGTTTGTGTGTGGCTGTGTGCCTGGAAACTCAAAGGTGAGACTTTCTCTGTGGAGAAAAAGAAAAACTTGCCAAGGTGATTAGCTGTGTGCTACTTGCTTTTGTTGTGTGTTTGAAGCTCTGGTCGAGTGTTTGGTCTCATTGTTTCAGCGATACGGCGGGTGACAGCAGCACAGTGATGAGGGATTAGAAATGGATTAGTGACATAAGGCATTTTTGTCCCACTGTTATTATTTTTCCGTATGAATCTGTGTAGGATTACTACGACAATACTACGAGTAATCTGTCCACCAGCTGACACCCGTGACCTGTCAGCAGCTCCACAGTACACTAACCCAAATACAGTTTGAGCTGGGATGTCGGGAAGTGCTTGTCAAAAGCATGCGTGCGCGCATGTGTGTGTGTGTGTGTGAGGGGTGGGGGCTCAGTAATTAATCAAATATCCATGAGATCCAAGGGTTTATAGTTAGTCTGACACAATTTCAGCTTTTGAGGAAAAATCTAGTGAAAGTTACACGCGTCTATCTTCAGCTGCGAAGGGACTTAAAGACGGCTTTTTACTGTGTTTTCATTGCATGTAGCGTCGTTCAGCAGGCATGCAGTCATCCTACAGAAGAAATCACTTACAGAAGAAATTGTCTTGTTTTTTGGAATTAATGAGATAATTATCTTGGAATTCTGACAAGTTTTCAGAGAGGCAAAAATCTACTCTGCTCTTGCAAATGATTGAGAAAATGATGTGTCCATCCATCACACTGCCTTCCAGAGTCTGATTGGATGACTGAGCGCGGGTTTTATTTATGTCACGTTCGAGCCAGGCAGTGTCGGTTGTTATATAGGACTGAAGGAAGACCAGCTGACCGGCGGCTGTAACCACAGAGTGGAAGGTGTGAAGCTGAACTGGCTGGTAAACAAAAGTGATGTATGGGGGTTGAAAATACAATAAAAGTACAAAGACAGAAGCAGGAACCAATGATTTATGTGCAAATTCACTGTGTGAATTGTATCCAAAATTTGAAGATTTACAACAAAAAAACAAAAGGTCTTAGACTGAACGGTTAGTAAAAGACTGAAAACAACTTTTTGAAAGTGGCTCCCATGGTGGAACTTTGTGAAAAGTGTTCTGTCTCTGCGTAGAAGGAGGAAACGCTGCCACCACGGCCAGAGTAAATAGTTCTTCGGTACATGTGTGAATAGATGGACAATGACAACGGTGTTAGCCTCCAGAGCGTCACGACTCCTGGTTAATATTCTCCTGGGACTTGATAGTTTCAGAGTTCAGTCACCCGGAATAGCAATCCAGCTTCATCATCTCTCCACAGGGTTGTCTGTGTTCTCATCACTGTTAATGTTGAGAGCATGTTGTTACAGCATGTGTGAAGTTTCATTCTAAGAGGAAACCCACCAATGACCCCACACAACTACAATGTTTCTGCTGTTTCCATGTAAACAGACATCGTTTTCAAAAGATTGTCATGTCAACAGGAAGCTTTTCTGAAATGAAAACACAAAAATTAGCCTTTTTCACTTGAAATATTGTTGTGTAAATGAGGTGTAGGTGTGACTGTGAGTGTGTGTGATTGTATTTTTCCGGGTCTGCCTTGTGATTGAACCCTGACTTTGCTCACATTCAGCTGGTATTGGCTCCAGTGACCTTTGACCCTCCATTCAATAAACGTCCATAGATGATGGATGGATGAATACTGTATGGATAGTATTAAATATTTTCTATTTCTGTATGAATTCCCCAAAACATTGCTGAAGTTTTGATGAATTTAGTAAGATGTGCTTCACTTTCTGTCTCACTTCTCTCTTACATGGAAGAAATGGCTTCAGGTGTATAACAGCACTGCTCAAAAGGAAGATGATTTTCCTTTGAATTGCATCCACTTATCAGCCACTTCTTGAATGACACCTGTTTAAATAGCTAGTTCCAAGCTACTGAATTCCAATCCAAGCATGAGAACAGGGACAAAAGACAATTTACTGACTTTGAGGATGGTTCTTGGTGCCAGACTATGTTTCAGAAACTGCTGATCTTCTAGAAGGAAATATCCAGTGACAGACGGTTGTCTGGGCCAAAATGACTTGTCAGAGGTGAGACGAGAACAGATAGACTGGTTCCAGACGATCAGAACGACAACAGTATGTCAAATAACCAGTCATTATAACCTCGGCCTGCAGAAGACCACACCAGGTGTCACTACTGTCTGCTTCCTGTCAACTGATGCTGCAGTTCATACAGGTTCCCCAAAACTGGAGTACAAGTTTGTCAAAATTGTGGCCTGGTCTAAAGAGTCTCGATTTCATCTGCCACATTCAGATGGTCGGGTTTTACTTTGGTGTGAACAATTTGAAAGCGTGGATTCATCTTGCCTTGTATTAACAGTTCAGGCTGCTGGAAGTGATGGTGTGCTGGTATGGAGGATACGTTTTTCTTGACACACTTTGATGTTGAGGAGATCCTTGGTATCAATTGAGCATTATTAAATGCCTCCGTCTACAGTGTTTAGAGTTTTGCTCCATCTCTTTATGACCAATGTCCCATGCTCTGATGGAGACTTCCAGCAGAATAGCACACTGGGCTCTATATAGGCCAGGCGCAGTGCACCTGCCCTGCGCCTCGCCAGTGTGGTGTGTCCAGTGCATTTTGCAATTTTAGTGCAAGGCACAGTCTAGCGCAGTGCGGCGCATCCAAGCCTCCATCCTTCCTACTGGCGCAAGTTGCAAAGAGGGAGGAGAGAAGGCGAAGCCGAGTGTAATCTTGACTAATCAAATCGCCTTTAAATGCACTGCAGCGAAGGGCAGTGCTAATTAAACAAGATTAAATAATTATTTTTGACATTTTTTGCCTTTCAGACAAATTATTACCAGACCAGGTCTGCTCCGCCTACAGAGGACAGACGTGGTTCCAGCTAGCGAGCTTTCAGCGTACCTTCCGCAAAGTGTTTTGGCAGGAAACTGTCACTGCGTCAAGCTGAATCTGTCGACACCTCCCCCTGCCACGCCCATCTTGGTCAAGCAGAGCTGAGGTGAACCCAATGACCAATTTGGCTTTCCGCCTGTCGGAATTATTACTGCACGTCCTGCATCACCCTTCGCCACCCTGCGCTCCGCCCACTACATCAGAAAGCTCAAACCCCGGCTGTGCGACATGAGATGAGTGAGCGCCTTGCATGGCAGCCGCCTCTGCCGGTGTGTGAATGTGTGTGTGACTGGGTAGATGTGATAATGCAGTGTAAAGCGCTTTGGGCTCTGCTAATGCAGATGAAAAGTGCTATGTAAGTGTAGTCCATTTACCATTTACCATGTTACTTTGGGAGACCTACAAACACTGCTGGGTTGTGGCCGCAGGGTAAGAAGTAATTTGAGCTGTCAGTCAATGGAAATGAATACATGGATTATTCTAAATTAGTCACAATTTTCATATTCAAAATTCTCTTGTGCAGAGCACAAATGCACCATGCATGGAGACCATTATCACACTAATGATAATAAATTCATAATATATTGTGCAGCACTTGCTCAAACAGTCGGTTTTTGACCATTACCATGAATTCACTGGACTTTAAATGCCTCCGTAGAAACCGCATTTAGTCCAAAAGAGCACTTTTGGGATGCAGTGGAAGAGGAGAATAAAGCAGCAAGTGTTGGATGCTGGCACTTCAATATGAACCAAAGCCTCGGAGGCATTTTTGTGTTATGCGTATCTAATGTTTTGAGTGTTGCGTTTATAGCCTGGGACTTTTTAAATATTTGATGTTTTAACAGAAGGCCAATGACATAGTTCAGATAGAACAATGTAAAAGAACTGTTCTGGTTATTATTGTGACTGTTGCAAAAATTTGATGAACAAATAATGAATTTATAGTCTCATCTCCCAGAATCCTGTGAATATAATAGAGAAAACAAGGCTTTTTCTCAAATGTGGCACCAGTACAGTTCCTCACAGTGAAGCTACGCTCCATTCTTCATGTCATGTTAGTATTTTTTTCCCGTGTGGTTTCGGGGAAAGCTCCTGTGTTTTTGCCGCTGTGTCATGTCTCGTATCCTCCGCGGATTCACTCTCCACTGTTGCAGATATTACATTTATCTCTCTTGCTCACTGCCTTTGAGTCATTTCCTGTTTGTCTCCAAACTCTCTACACTCAAACATTCAGCGACCGCGCTGGATGTGCTGAGATATTTTTAGCGTCACAGGGAGGGCCTGGTCCCCTTCGCCCTCCCTCTCTTCATACACATATTTATGACTAATCCCCTTGTAATCGTTCACCATTACGTATTGCGAGGGTTTCTCCTGTAATCTCCCCCCAGCTGTGGAATGAGGAGTAAAGCAGATCTGTTTTGCCCCCCCGGGGCGGATGAGGGGGTCAGGTGCAGTCTGGGTCAGATGTCTGGGCTGGTTCAGCCCAGGTCTCGGTGCCGTTTTCGTCAAGAGTCACTCCGGGTCTTCATGTCACTCTGGACTCAGTCTTGTCCTTAAAAAGTCACATTGTCACACACGTTAGAATATGAGCGCTGCTCCGCGGCGTCCGTCTCTCGCTCCACCTGGATCTCCTTTCAGCCTTCTCATGTTTCCTCTTTGTCCAAGTCGGGCCGCTTTGTGATCGAGAGACGTCAGAGTCTCTGTGATTCCTCTGGTAAATACTAAATAGTGACAGTTCCTTCATCTGGATGGAAAATGAAAAAAAGCTAGTCTGTGACATTTACTTTTCTCTCCTGGAAAGCAATTTCAAACTTTTTGGAGTGGGTTTTTGTAAATGTCATCTTTGATTTGGCTTGCAGGGATAAACGGAAACCTCAGCAGAAGGACGTCAGCCTTGTGTTTGTTACAGGCTGCGTTCATTCATGGTCGTGCAGTTTTAGGAGCTATGGAAGAACGGATGATAGATAGATATTGGTGGCATTGCGTCACATTACGTGAGCTTTGATTCGGTCGGTTTGCAGACCGGGACAGAGCCTGGTTGTCTGGTTGTGCCTCTGCTGGTCCGAGGTGACACGAGATCTGCTGAGCTGACACATGAGTCGTATTTTTATCTTACTGTCATGGGTTTGTGTCATACAGCGCACGGAAACAGAAGCAGCTAAATGCCCGCTCACTGTGGAAGCTTTTAGATGTTATCTGCACAGCATGAGCTCCATGAAGAGGCTCTTGTGTCGTGTGTAACCCCCCACCCCCCCCCCCCCCCCCCCCACCCCCCCACCCCGCTGGATTCTGGATTCTGATGATCAATAACAGGCCTTTGTAATGTGTGGCTCATTTGGTTTCTATGTCATTGTCAGATAACTTTATCCTGGTTTTATTTCTGTCCTGGAGGAACCCTGAAAGCCAGAGGTCTTCGCCTCGCTGTGTGGAGGATGGAAGGAGTTGGAACTGATTCAACGATCCAACATTTCTTTCTCCATTTACATATTTTATAATTACACATAATGGACGGAGCTCAAAGCGCGAGATTAAACCAAGGGTGGGCTTTTTACTGAGCGGTCCACATGAAAAACTAAGAAACCATAAGCGTTACTCGATCCTGTAAAACCCTCATTGAGTTTCTGTATTTATTTGCATGTTTTGTAAGCGAACAGTGATTCAGAATCGAAGGACTGGGAGTGACGATGGCTGAAACTAACCCCACAAACAGAAACTACACATGCTGTTAAAGGAAAGCTGCTACTTTTCAGATTAAAGCAAAGCAGTTGTAATTGTGTGAATTTGATGCTCTGAATGTGTGAGTTTGCTGTCATGACTCGGTGGTGTCGTGTCTGTTTGTGTCCTCGGCGCTGCTGGCGACACATCGCTGATAGACGAGGAGTAAGAACAGCTGCCAGTTCTCCGCTGGGGAAGAAGCGGAACGTCGCTGTGTGAAATGCTTTTGGTTTCCTCTGGGAAAAGTGACCTTTTTTCCCTCCAGTGTTTCTCATCCGCTTATTAATCCGCTTTTCAATCATGTCTTTATCTATGAAGACAGAAAAGACATTAATGACTGAATGCAGTGTTTGTCTTGAAAGACTGATTCTCTTTGTAGGATTTTTAGTATAAAATTCAGAAAGATGAAAACTAATGTAGAACAACTTAAAACAAAGTGCCGTTCAGCCTGTTTCAGAGTGTAAATATGTGTTTTATAATTCAGATGTATGGGAAAGAGGGTCTGGTAACACTTTACTTGAAGCAACCGGTATAACACATAAGTACATTTATAAAGCATTATAATGCACTTATAGCACGTGTAGCTATAGTAATAAACACTCATAAATGATCACAATGCCAGGACCTAACCCTAACCCTGGGGGCGACAGTAGCAGTTGGTAGAGCGGGTCGTCTCATAACCGGAAGGTTGGCGGTTCGATCCCCGCTCACACAGGCGTAAAACTGTCGTTGTGTCCTTGGGCAAGACACTTCACCCACCTTGCCTAAGTATGAAAGTTGTGAGAGTGAATGGTTGGTGGTGGTCGGAGGGGCCGATGGCGAAGATTGGCAGCCTCGCTTCCGTCAGTCTGCCCCAGGGCAGCTGTGGCTACAGTAGTAGCTTACCACCACCCAGTATGGAGAGAATGAATAATGCAATGTAAAGCGTCTTTGAGTGTCCAGAAAAGCGCTATTATTATTATTATTAACCCTGACCCTATGCTGTATAGTGGGTTATAAAGCATTGTGATCATGAGTGTTTATAACTACTTAATGTGTTATACCGGGTGCTTCAAGTAAAGTGTTACCGAGGGTCTCTTTGCAGAATTTACATTTATAAAGTCAGTATCTTTGACTTACACCGCATCCTGAACGATGTCTTGCTTCTTAGCCTGAACGGCTGCACTCTGTTCATTCAGCGTGAACGTAAAGCAGTGACCTTTTCTTTTACCACAGTGTTTTGCAGGTGAAAATATTTAATTTCAACATTGAATACTTTATACCGCTGTTCTCAATCAGCCATTATTGATATTGTTTATGCTGTTGGACTAATATATTGTTAAACTGGCACAAATTTGTGTGAATCTGATTTTGCCTTCCAGCCTGCTAGAAAAAGCAAACTGGCAAACATGCACAATGCATTATTTGCAGTGCGCTGAATTACAGTTACAGCACAAGCTTTTTTTTCCCCCCTAATCCTTCTCTTAAACAGTGTGGAGAATTATCTAATTCCCTGAACCGCCATGATTCCATTGAGCTTTTCACCGTCAGTTTTGCCCCCCCCCCCGCTTCGACTCACAGCGGAGCCCCCCGGACGGCTAATGGCGCTCCAGATTAGCCCGCGGTGGCACACAGTAGTTAGGGAGTTTAACCCAGTGATCCCTGCTTAAGCGTGAGCTGTAAATCCACACAGCTGACACACGGCCATTCACTGGGACCTTCCCCGCCCTCTGCCTCCTCCGCGTTAGTGGAGTCCTTCACACGTGGAACGCAGGACGGCCGACCTGGACGGCGTGCGAGCGTTTCTGTCCTCGGGTCATGTGACCGCCGTGTGAAGCGCTGGAGCGGCGTGGTTTAGATCGGTCGCAGTGTCAAACAATCCAATAAGAGTGCGCTGCATGGCTAACTGGTCAACATACGTGAGAAGTTGGGGGGATAAATATTTGCCTGTGGTGTTTTGCAACAGAGGAAGTAAGGTGTAATTATTAGTTTTGGCCTAGCAGAACTGTAAACTCTGGTGTCCGTCCCCTTCAGAGCAGCACTGGACGGACAGCGTGTATTAAAACGTGTGATGCTTGTTGATTTTAACTTGAGGATCTTAAGTTCCTTCTACCTTTTCTTACCAAACTTTTGGTGGAAACATGTTTTTTGCGTCCTCTGCAGATTGTTTTTTTTTTTTTTTTTCTGTTCAACATCGAATCAGTGAAATCACCAGATCCTCCTCTTCAGCTTTTCCATCATGTTCAGCGGTTTCTGTGCTGTGTCTGTCGGAAACCCTGAGAAATTCGTAGGGCGAGCGTGCAGGAAAGGGGGCGGAGCCATGAGAGCAGCTTGCTCAGTGAGAGAAGCTGCAGCGGACCAACGAGAAATAAGGAAATGTGACTCTTATAACTAATGTTTTCATATTTTGATGCAACAAGCTATATATAAATATAAATATATATATATATATATATATATATATAATATATAATATATATAAATGTTATGAATTCTCTCTGTGAAAGAAGGTGTGTGAGTAAAAAAACAAATAAACACACAGAAAAGCCTTAAACTGCACGACCGAACCGAGGCAAAGGCTTTCTGGTGGCTATAGTAGATATTTTTCTTTGATCCATTGATCTTTTAGACCCACTTTACCAGCGATGGACCCGATCTGGACCGACTGTTGCTTCAGCCGAGAGTCTAACGCTCAGACACTCGCTGCTGCAGACAGTTTAGAGTCACCGAAACGAGCTGAGAAAAGTCAAGACTCTCTGAACCCTTTCTGACAGACGTGACGTGAGAGCAGTGGATTGATCCTTGTTCATGTTTCCGTCCCTTCCTCAGGTGGTTCCACCCCAACATCACTGGAATCGAGGCAGAGCAGCTCCTGTTGACCCGGGGCGTCCACGGCAGTTTCCTGGCCCGACCGAGCAAGAGCAACCCGGGGGATTTCACCCTCTCTGTCAGGTCGGATCACCAACGTTACACTGAAGCTGAACTCGAGTGCAAAAGTCAAGCAATCCTGCCCCCCATAAGCAGAGGCACCTTGACTGTCTGAGGATTAGAAGCCACTGACAGAAGGGGAAAGTTCAGCATTGAAGATCAGGCTGGAGATTCTCTGAAATCCCGCGGTGTGTGGGGCTGCCGCTGACGTAACGCAGACTGATGACATTTAAACAGAGGCTGGTCTGTGAGAGTGACTTTCTAGGAACATATTAGATAACGTATTAGGAATGTGGGCTTTGGGAACAAAGTGAAAAACGCTGAGGAAAAAAAAAGCAAATATCTACATTGGGTCAGCAGGATAGAGTTCACTTAGCAAACACAGTGGAGGTTATTATCTGGGAAAAAAAAAAAACTTGTCTTTTGTGCTTCATTTCTTATTTGTGTTAATGTTTTTAATTGGTAGCCTGTGTGTGTGTGTGTGAGAGAAGCTTCTGGTAAGTAGACCCGGCATTACAGGCCCTGGTGATTACAGAAAGCAGGAAACAGAGTGAGACAGAAGAAGAGAGAGTTTGAAGAGTGGCTCTTCCTTGGCAACGGAAGCTTTTAAGAGATACATCAGTCGGCTCAGCGCCTGGAAGGAAGCCCAGACACATTTGTTACCCTGCGACTGAAGCTGGCATGGCGACACGGCCAGGGAGGCGCTGTGTGTGTGTGTGTGTGATAGAGGAAGACTGAAACACAGTGAAACAGACAACAGGAGGCAGTTAGACAGCTACTCGCTCTAAAGTGATGTTTGGGAGTGAAGGGACCTGTTGGGACGTTGACCTTTAGCGCGCGTGTGTGTGTGTGTGCTGTGGTGTAGAGTGTTACAAATCACACACACCACCGGAAGGCGGGTGGGACGAGTTTTAGCCACAGTTTGTACTCTTACCAGACAAACGCACACACACACGTACACACACTGAGGTCAAGCGTGTGCAGCGTGTGGCGCCAGCGACAGAAGGTTCGACACATCAAACTTGGAATAATTAGTGAAAACAAAAAAAAAGTTGATAATTCTAGTTTAACAGAACCTTGTAAAACATCGAGAGTTCACGATGGGTCAATATGCTGAACTGATAAACTTCATGTTTATGTTACTTTAGATCCGGTCGGTCAAACCGTGATAACCTGTGAATTTAAACTTGAAAGTTTTGCTGAGTCTTGAAAGTTACTATGATTAAAATGATAATATTTTCACAAAGCCAAACTATTTCTCCCAAAAAATGTCTCCAATTTCAACAGAAAGCCAATTTTGATGAAACTTTCTGAGACAAGATGCAGTGAAAAGTCCTAAAAAACTTCTCCTACATTTGTTGCGTTCTCAGTGTTTTTACAAACTGTCCCTGACAGCATGGCTTTGAGGCCGGTTTTGGCCCCCGGGCCTTATGTTTGACACCCCTGCTTCAGACATTCCAGTTGTATTTTCTCATATTTGGCTATTAGAATCAGTTCTTGCTGCTGAATCAAGCCCTTAAGTCAAACTGCTGCTACTGATCATTCTGCACCAGATCTAAAGGCACAACTGAAGCCTGCAGGTCAGGGAGGCTGGTGTGAAATTACAGGCACTTTACGTGGCACGGCAGCAGAAAACAAAACTTGCTGAAAGAGGGAATGAAAACTGGCCTAGAAAACTGACCGTGACCAATAAAAGTGGAGCTTATGAGAAACAGGATGTGGTTTTTTTAACCTAAACCACGCTCTGAAAATACCAAACAGGCAGGTCCTCTACTGTCAGGTGTCGTTAATCACTTTCTCATACATGTTGCTGTTGTAATTTTGCAGCTTGTGCGAAATTCGCAATGCAGCATGAGCCTCCCACAGCTTTCCACCTGATTCTGAGTAAACAGCGCGGCCGGGCCGCCTGCTCGGGCCGTCAGGAGTAATGGCCGCATTTATTCACTGTAAACGATGCAGAGAGACTTTGTTGTCTCATCTTCCTCCCGGTGCCCTCCCCTCTTCCTCCTCTCTCCCCTCGTCTACAGACAGACCTCCAGCTCTCGACTCTGAAATGCTAATGAGTGCATTTTTTAAGGGGTTTTGAAAATGCAATCAATTCTGAAAAATTCAGAAAAAGACGAAAGAGAAAGTTCGAAGCCCCCCAAAAAAAAGTTCTGCCATGATTTATACAGGAGCGGAACTCTGTAAGGAGAGCAGTCTGCTGAAGTTTTCTCCATCATATTTCATGCTCTTTATACACTCTAAAGATCCAAGGAGGAAAAAAAATTTTAAGGGGCAATGTTGAGAGAGAATTTTGCAGGGCAAATTACCACAGAGAGCAAATGGATTTTCTCCTATCGTCTGTTATATAATGCCATCCTGGGTTTACTCTGATGTGTTTCTGTTGAAGCTATTCACAGGCTGCATGAAAGAGAATTTCACCTTTATAATTGTGGATGTCAGTCTGTGAATAGATACCAAATATTTAAAATATACCCGCCGATCGTTAAATTTAATTTCCTTGCATTATATTACAGCACGTCAAGCATACATGTCTGTTTCCACACATAAACACAGCGCGTCTGTTTGAGCTAAAACTTTCACAGAAGCTTTAAATGTCAAAGAGCTTATTTTAGCCTCACTGATCGAAACGGTAAAACAAAACGAGCGAGATGCCTGCTTCTGAAAAAAAGTTTTCTTTTTTTCTCTGTGTGTTTCTGCCTGCTTGAACAGAAGGAAGTTTAATCCCCTGACACTGAATACCAAATATCATGTTTCTCAGTTCATTATATCGTAATGATAATAAATCTAGTTAAAATATTATAAATATTAAATATAGTTTTATATTATCAGCAATTTATCTATCAACTGATTATCAATTTCTAGAAATTTATTTGTACAATGAGCGCGGGCTAATATATAAAGTACTGTCTCAAGTATGTAGAAATGCAAGCTGAATATACACACACACACACACACACACACACACACACACACACACACACTGAGAGCAGTGAATGCTGAATAAAACACACGTGATAAAAGGTTCCATCTTGATACAACTACAACTGAATAATATTAATAATGAGAAGAAAATGTAGAGAAACATAAAATATTTGGGACATTTTTCCGGCACTTCATTGATTTGTTCGGGTTGTTCTGTGTATTCGTCTCTGTTTTTTTGTTTCAGATAAATTGATTTCGTGAAGGTACAGTTTACTGCAGGCAGTTTTTGTCTCATTTGAGAAAAACAGGCATTTATGAGGATGGAGGGATTGTGATGATTAGCAGTTTTCTTGTTCTGTAATTTGAGTTTGCATGGTCTTTCTGTGCAGAAACATAAAAACATGCATTTGGCGACTCATTTCCGGTAGGTGTAAATGTTGAAGCGCGTTAAAAAGAGGATAGAAGAAATTTCTCTCTTGCCTGAAGCATCTGGGGCCAAACTGGCCAACTTCCATCAGAGAGAGCGTCAGAGCAAAGACATAACGCGGGATGTGCTTAATTCCAGACCTTGTCGACTTTCTGCCAGATGAAGCCTTTCTCTTCCCCTTGCAGCTTATCAGTGTGAGCTCTCGAGACACAAAACGTACTGACCTATCGTCTGAAGTTTCCTGTCAGGTCTGAACATGCCTCCTCCAGGATTTGGGTTAAAATCCAAGTGTAGCGGTGTGTAAAGAAACAAAAAGGGAACAGAAATAAAAGGCCAGAACTTTATCAACTTCAGCTTGATAAGTGGGCTGCATATAGTGCGAGGGATTTCCCAGTGCTGTCAAGCTCTGCTTCGTGATAAAAGTTTGCAAAAAGAAGAAGCTCAAAGCAGTGTTTCACAGATCCTCGGCTTTGTACATACATAAATATGTGAAATTTCCTAAAATATAAATCCCATTTGTCCATGTTTCTGTGCTTCATCTCTTCAGTGTTGTGCTTGTTCAACTTAGTTCAGTCACACTGATCCGAATGCTGTTTGTTGCTGAATTTCACAGTGTTTCACTGCTGGGACTGCGATGAATTTTTAACCCGCGACACAGATACTGGAGCTGCACACTGCTCCGTCTGGAGCTGCAGCTGAATAACAGTGCAGTGATCAGACACAGAGGTGCTGCACAGAAGCATCTGCCCCTCTACTTCACTCTTAAAGCTGACTGTGGTCAGCAGGCTGCACCGTGGACACGTTCAGGCCTCCAGGCTTCTCAGTCAGCTCCTGGGAGAACATGCAAACTTCCCTCATCTGGACTCCATCCAGAGTTTTTTTAAACCATGAGAAAACAAAGCTAAACCGCTACACTGACGTACAGCACTGAGTTAGTGTTTCTGCCACTTCATAGGATTAATAAAAAAAAATGCTGTTCATAATATTTGATTTATTTGAAAAAAAGAAAAGCAGGGATTATGTAGAATTACAGACAGCCTCCATAACATGAAAAAAGAAAATCTTATGCTCTGTAATATTCAAATTTATTCATTGAAAAGGGATTTTAACTTTAAGACTTGCGCAATAAGAACAATGACAGAAAGTTTTTGTATTTAAGTTGCACTAATTTAGGTTTAAGTTTGAGTGAGTGTCCAAACATAAAACAATTTAAACTGACATAAAGAGAAATGATCTTTGAAACTGTGCAGGAAGGAAGAAAAGGTATAAACCTTATCTCTGGGTATATTGTGCTCTGGGTGTGTATTGTTTAAAAGTTTGAGTCAGATCACTTAAAGGTGTGGATGGGCAGGTTTATATGTATGCATGGACAGGAGGGCTTTTCTTTTGTCAGATGTCGTTTCTGTGTGGAATTTCCCTGTTCTGTGAGTTTCATTCACACACTTCAAGTACGTGCCCAACAAATCCTGCAGGGTTTTTTTTTTATGTATAAATATACTCTATTGAATATTTGAATTTTTTTTTTTTTGTTGCGCTTTCAGACTTGTTTTGGCTTTTGATCTTGCTCTTTTCTGATCATCCTTGTAAACAACAGCGACAGAGCTGAGATTAATCTAGCCTGTTGCTATCAGTAAATCCGAGTGTTTGTGTGGAGAATTGAAGAGTGAGTGAAGAGTCTTACTGCTGTTATAAGCTGATAATCACTCGGCAGCTGAAACAATCACGCACAGCGCCGACGCCAGCGTGAAAATGCAGAACTTCATCCAAAAGCAAAAGAGCATTCATTTACTTCCCATACATTTAATTGCAGTTTTTAAGAGTGCAGCGGTAAAGAGTATGATTTGTTGTTTTTCGTGTGCAGGAGCTCAACTATAGCTTTTGCGTTATCGACCAATCCGTTTCTACCATGGATTACACCATGTAGGAAATGCCCATCTGACGAGCTCTAATTTGGTATCATGAACTGGATTTCCCAGCATCTGAATACAGATTGAGCTCGTTTGAGCTGGAAATCGTCCGTCAGCCACGGCGCTAACAAATCCCCCCGAATCAGAAAAAGCATGTTCCGTCAGTGGAGGGGATGTGATGCAGGATGATGGGGTGTGCCGGGTTAGCTGCACTGCTGTCAGTGTCGTGTGAAAAGTCGCTGGATGACGGTTTGAAAGTTGGCTGCAGATCCAGTTCTCTAGAGATGAAACCAAAGCGGCTCCAGCGGCTCACATCCGCGGCTGTTTTTCAGCTTGCTGGCCTGATTTTAACGCTTCTCCACCTGTTAGACACATTTACTGTGTTCACTGGTTGGGGGGAAATATTGAGTGACCGCTACAGTATTACAGATGGATGAATGGACGGATGGACTTGATCGATCTTGTGTGTGAATGTGTTGTGTCGCAGCGGCGCAGTCAACAGAAATACTGCAATGAAAATACCAACACATACATATGCTGCAATATACATCATTCTATGAGAGTAACTGGAGTAAGGAAAAGGAATGTTGGATAGAAATATTATAAATGAGACATCTCTTACATTCACTTCGTACTTTGTAGTAACGTTTGTCTGTCATATGCAAACTTTTTTTTAAAATGTCACCAGAAATACGACCTCGCAGCACTTTCAAAATAAATTCTTGATGCTTTATATGAAGCTACATGTGCCGCTCAGAAGCTAATAAAGGAGTGGTTCCCAGGATCGAACATGTATTTATACTCTTCCATGAAGCTCTGCATCTGCAATAGTTTGTGAAGCAGACAGCAGCGCTGCTGTCTTCGCCTCTCCCTGTTGTAACTGTAAGGAGAGCCGCCATATTGCAATAAATCCTAGAAGGTTATCAGCGTCTCAGCGTGGGAGAGCGGGGAAGTGAATGAAAATCTAATAGGATGTGTTTGGCTCATTCCAGAGTTAATGGTGTTAAACTCTGGGAGGGGAAAAAAAAGGGGGCTTTGGTCTGAGAGTTGAGGAGGGGCCTTTAACGGGGCCGAGGACCTGTGGCACCCTGCCAACTGCCGCTAATAGAGCCATAAAGCAATTACCAGGAAACACAGAGAGAGGGAGAGATGGATTATGGGACGGATAAATACAAGAGCAGAGCAGAGAATTTATGGCATGCTGAGTGGGAGGATGGAAAGAAAAGACAAGGGGAACGAGAAATTCATTAGGACAGCAAGAAAAGTGATGGAGGGAAATGGGATTTGTGTCATTCGATATGACCATTAGCCGATAATCAGTGTGAGGTGGAGAAGGACGGCCGCTGTATCTCCACCTGCTGATCTGACGCCGCTCTCTCCCCCTGTCGTCCCCGAACCGGCCTTCACTCTGGTCGTCCGCCTGTCGTCATTCTTAACATGTTTACCCGACGTTTTGTTTATCGGCGCCGAGGAACCTCGTCAGATAGGAGATGGAAAAGTACATTTACATAGCAGAGGTGCGGTTAGCGCTGCCGCTGCCGCTTCTCTTGCTTCCAGGCAGATGTCTTATAGATCAGTGCCGTGCGCGCGCTTGCATTCACGTGCACCTTCTCAGACCTGGAGGTCTTTGAATATGCAAAGTGGGACCAAATGTTTTCCGGCTTATCAGTTTCTGATCTCGGTGTTTTCCTCCACACGCATCAGATAAGAAACCTACAGTGTCGAAATGAGGCGGAGAAGATTTGTGTTGTGTTGACTGTAAAAGTCAAAGTGGAAAATACAGTTTGTGATAAAATGCGTCTTTGTTTTGCAATATGTAACTTCCTTTTTTGTGAATTTCTGTAAAGCGTGTGCTTGATCCTTTTCCTACAGTTGGATAAGACTGAATGGAAACAGCATGTGTGTTCTTATCATGCCTCATTGTGCATAAAAATAAACTGGAGTTACAAATGTGGCAAGGGAGTGATTAGAAATAGACAAATTAATGCAAGCTCGTGTGTGTATTATTTAAGCGGTTAGGACAAAGTGAAGTTCCACGTCTCCAGAAGGGAGCAGATGGCTCGATAAGCTGGACATGTTGCTACTGTATATGTGTTTATGCTGCGTGAGTGTGGGCGAAAAAAGTCTTGGTGTGAGAATACAGTGTATGGAAATGTGTGTGGGAGGCTGTTTGTGTGTGTTCAGCAGTTACATTTCTGCAGGGTTCTTGTCAAAAATGTGAAGAAGAAGAGGAAGAGAAAAACAGTTTCCTTTGGAGTGAGTCCTCTCCTGTTTGCATGCTTGATCGATACCTCTGCTCTCCCCTCCGTCAGGCGTAACGATGAGGTGACCCACATCAAGATCCAGAACTCGGGCGACTACTATGACCTGTACGGAGGCGAGAAGTTCGCCACGCTGGCCGAGCTGGTGCAGTATTACACCGAACAGCAGGACCTGCTGCGCGAGAGGAACGGCCACGTCATCGAGCTCAAGTATCCACTCAACTGCAAGGACCCCACCTCCGAGAGGTGCCCAGAAACGTGCACGCTCACACCCACATGTGCAAACTGGCTCATATTCCCACACAGCTTTTGCAGAGTGCGGCCCATATATGCAGGACTGCATCAAGAACTTAAAGTCATTAGAACTGTGTGAATGCTGATGGTTCGCCTCAGACGGCCATTCACTGCAGGATGAGGCGTCTCAAACCGTCTGGAAACCACCGGCGTACTTATAGCACTAAATGAGTATAGGAAGCCTGCAGAGAACAAAACCCAAAAGCAGAATCTGTGTTTTGGATTCTGAGCATTTTTGGCTCCTCTGTGTGAAGTTTTTCGATGCACTTCCAGCACGTTTCACCTTCAAAGGCAGGTTTTTGACATCAGTGGAGGGTTTTATGAAAAGTCAACAGGGAGAGAAAAACCACAAAGCAAGTAAACAAAGAACACAGGTTATTAATAATTAAACTTGCTTTCATGTCTTTAAAAAATAACACAAAACACAGAGCAGAAAAAGGTTCTCATTGAAGTTAATGGAGGAGCATGAGTTAGTCGCTACTTCACACTGTGAGGGATCGTGGGTTTGGGTCTGAGTTTCATTGTGGAGTTTGCATGTTTTCTGTTTGGTTTGTCCTCCCACAGTCCAAAAAATGCTCATTTTTATCCATAGATGTGTGTCTGAAATTTAAGTGTCTAAGCAGGTCACATTTATTCACCCAGGACTAAAACATTACCAAAATACCCATTTGAATATGAGGTATCTCTGCTTTTAATCCATTTTTCTCTTTTTTTTTTTCCCTGGTGTTGCATACAATAATTACACAAGCGTTCACTGGTGTTGGTCCTCAATGTGCTTCTGTTGTTTGATAAAGTGGAGTAAAACACAGAAGAGAAAAACACCTTTAATGCAAAGAAAACTAGTTTTATGAATGTTTTTCCAGACTCAGTGATACTGTGTGGAGATGTGCACACATGTGTGTTTTCTCATTAAATTATGATAGGGCATATCCCTCCTCAGGGTTAGATATGTTATAAGATGCAACCCTTTAAAAGTTAAATTCCCTTTGACTCTGTTTTTGTCCCCTCGCCTTCCAGAAAAGCTGCTCAGCGATCTTGTTTAAATGTTTTGGGGTTTTTTTCGGGGTGTTGCACAGAAGACACAGAGGGGATTTAACAGAGCTGAAGATATTTTGCTGAAAACAGCTGCCTGCTGTGACTGGAAAGCAAGTTGATGAGAAATCTGAGTATGAACCAAAACAGTGGGGATGAAAACAAAAACATGCTAATGTGGTTTGTGATGCTATTGTCACAACGCAATTACACTGGGAGCCTGCAGACAGCCAGACTGACGGAGCGCACGTCAGCCGTCAGCGAGGGGAAAGTTTTAACCGTGCACCACATATTAATTACAGAAATGTTTACTCATGTTGCATGAGTTCTGGATGTACTGCTGCCTACACACACACTCGCACATACGTCATATCAGCCTAGATCATCCTCTGGAGGATCCCAGGCTGGAGGTACCATCATCCCACCTACACACCTTGTATGAGACGGGGAAGCAGGAGCAGCTGGTGTATTAATCCCAGGAGTACACACATACACACACACACTGTCAGCAGGGGTTTTTTTTCCTTCCAAAGTTATATATATATATGTGTGTGTGTGTGTGTGTGTGTGTTGCATTCTGCCTTGTGTCGAACAGGCTGTGTAAACTGTCCTCTTCTTCATGTCTGCAGACTGCAGAATGTACATCAAGCTTCTTCTTCTGCTCTCTGGTTATGGTTGCTGTGGTTTTTCCATTCTGCAGGCGTCTCTCGTTAAAGCTTCCGATATGTTCATACCACACACACACACACACACACCACAGCACGTGCATACATGCAAGTGTTTCATCTTTCGGCGAAGCCGTGGCGATATAAGCGCCGCTGCCACTGTTGAGTAGGAGTGTTCGCGCTCGGCGCACCTATAGATAAGCATTCTGTTGAGCCCCGGGAACAATGTGGAACAATTTTCCTCCTCGCGACAGGAAACATTATTCATACTCCCCCACAGTCGGTCAACTTTCTGTCTCAACTCTTTTTACTTTCCTCGCTAATTTGTCAACCTTACAAGAGCGCGTTGCCTCAGGCTGAGGTTTTCATTCTCCATCACAGACAATGGACAAGGCCGCTCTCTCACATGCAAAAAAAATGGAATGATATGCATTGTGCTGGTGAACAGATTAAGTCTGACTTGTTCTTTAGTTGATTCGTAGCTGCGAGGTTCACCTTGATACTGCAGACAAAGGCAGAAAATATTCATTTATTCATTATTAAGACTAATTTATACCACTAATGCACCTATGCAAAGAGTCAAACTTTGTTTATACAATACATGACTGAGGAAGATGAAGAAAATGGTGTTTGTCCTGTTCACAAGAGAAATAAAATCTCCATTCTCCCTCAGATCGAGAAGCCGTTCCCCACCAACAGCTTCAAGCGGCTTCATTATTCATTCATTATACGTTTTCCGAAACTGAAAGATGTTTATGCAACCTTTTAAATCACACTACTGTTTGATGGCAACAACATAAATACACATTTGCTTCAAAGTGAGTCTGTTTATGCTGAGATTTCAAACTGTGTTGTTCAGCCTCAGAACTCAGGAGTTTGGAAAGCCGCCTCCTCCTCTTCAGCTTAGACTCACACACTGACATCGACCGTAATTAACCATAGAATAACAATGTTCCTAAAGTAAATCTTCTGATTTGTCTCACAAATGCATCCTTTCAGATGGAGCTGTCACCTCCTGAAAACAGTTTTATTCAATAAGTTAATCTAATTCCTCCCATTCTTTCCGGACGTGCGTGCAGATTGCTCAGGACTCGTCTTGTCGTGTCTGGATGCTCGTGTTGACCTTCGATCTTCTCGCCGCTCTCCAGGTGGTACCACGGACACCTGTCGGGCCGCGATGCGGAGAAGCTCCTCACGGACAAAGGCAAAGCCGGCAGCTTCCTGGTGCGGGAGAGCCAGAGCAAGCCGGGGGACTTCGTCCTCTCCGTCCTCACCAACGAGGAGAAGCATGAGAACGTGGACCGCAAGACCAAGGTCACGCACGTCATGATTCGCTACCAGGTGAGACGCCTGCGTCCGGGCTGACGCTGACAGGAAACCCCGGCTTCGCTCAGCCTGAACTGCCGTCACCTGGTTTCAGCAGGACGGCAAGTACGACGTGGGCGGCGGCGAGCGGTTCGACACCCTGGCCGACCTGGTGGATCATTACAAGAAGAACCCCATGGTGGAGAAGAGCGGCATCGTCGTTCACCTCAAGCAGGTGGGGAGCTGGGACTTTACAGCTCAGACCAACTTCTTCTCCCTCTGCCGGTTCTGTAAACCTTCTTCTTCCTGCAGCCGTTCAACGCCACCAGGATAAACGCCGCCAACATCGAGAACCGGGTACGAGAGCTCAACAAGGTGGCGGACAACTCCGAGAAGCCCAAGCAAGGATTCTGGGAGGAATTTGAGGTGTGCAGCTTTTAAAACCGTCACTACCTGATTGGTTCCCTTTCATCATTCCAGAAAAAGGGAAAATTGATATCTTTTTTAATGAGTCCGTCGTCATTTTAACAACTCTGTATTCAAACGTTTTATTATTGAGGCTCCAGTTAAGAGCCGATAACTCACGTCTTATGGACACGGCGTAATTCTAGAAAGTGATTTATGTAAATAAGTGGAGTGCCACCTTCACCGGGGCGCCGTTTTCACACTATTAGGAAAGGCTTTCAAAATGAATGACATGTATTTGTTCCATAAACACGGTGGACTCGCTCTGAGATCTCAGCTCATCTGTTTCATGTTCTTTTTTTTTTTCTTTACACTGAGTCACTTGTTTTCTCGTCTATCGTGGGAAATCTGAATGTATTTCTGCCATTGTTGACCTTTGAGTAATGATGTTGGCCGAGGCTTATCTTGCGCCTCATGTTCCCGGTGTGTCATTTTCATGCCGGCCATTACTGTGAATTATTTCCATTGTGTCAGCTCATTATTATTTGCTCAGTTTTACACCAAATATCCAGCTTTTACACTTTTACAGCAGAGTCCCGTGCAATTGTTGGATTATCTGCTCCCAGTTTCAAATCCTTATTGAGATGCATCTTTTTTGTGTTGAAGTGTGTGTGTGAACTACACAACATACACAGCATTAAAAAGTTGTGGGGCTGACTCACAGTTTAGCTGCACAGTGTGAATTAGGTGGAAATCAATTCAGGCGAACAGTGTGAGAATAGCAATGAGGGGCTGGATTTGTATGTATGGCTTACACCTGCTTTTATTTATTACAGCCAAGTAAGTCAAGATTAATGCTGTAATTGCGTAGCGTATCCTTCCTTTCAACAGCAAGCCTGCATCCAGGATAAATTTAAGTACCAAGTGTGAATAAAGAGTCCTGGAACAACAGGAATACTGAAATACACACTTTTCCTCTTGTTGCTCTCCAGAGTGACACCTGCTGTAATGAGAGCCTGCTGCACTGTTCAGAGCAGGAATCAGACGTTAATCAGAGCTTACGCACTCGAAGACCTCTTCATTAGATTTATTCAGTCTAATTCAATTCAAAAACTCAATCGTTTAGTTTGCTAAGGCTTGTCACTTTTTAGATTTTGATGATTTTCAGTCAGGAAGTTGATGGATCTACTGTTTATTGGGTGGATGTTGTCGTGGCTCTTGGCCTGCTGGCCAGAATAACAGAAACATTTCTGGATCTACAGTTAAAACCTTAAAGTTAAAGTGTAACATGCATGATATCGACCCGGTACGAACTTCGTTATCTTTGTAAATGAACGGCAGGTCTGACGGTACATAGCCAGCTGATTTAATAAAGCGTCTGCAGGTTTTATAAATGTGCTCAGATGTGAAAAGTTGGTTTGTGGAGATTTCTCCGGACTGACCTCTGACCTCTTCTTTCTTAAATTCTCGTTTCTCTTCTGAAGGTACTTCAGCAGCAGGAGTGCAAACTGCTGTATCCCCGGAAAGAAGGCCAGAAACCCGAGAACAAGAGCAAAAACAGATACAAGAACATCCTCCCGTGTGAGTCACGCGGCGACCTGCCGCTTCCTGTCTCTCCAGCTTCCTGTGGAAACAGTGACTCGAGCCCTCAGCTCGGGCTCCGGCTTCAAACTGAGCTGATTGACGCTGACGTTGAAACGCTGTCGTTTTGCAGTCAGTTGATGTTTTGAACTTCGTGTTTTCCAGTCGACACGACGCGAGTGGAAATCAGGGACGCAGATCCAGATGTTCTGGGCTCAGACTACATTAATGCCAACTACATCAGAGTGAGTGTGTGAAAGGAGCGGAAACGGTGTGGTGTGGTGCGTTGCGCTGCGCAGATCTACGTCTTGACATGGACATTCTGACGGTTCAGAAACTGAAACTGTTGACTTATATATATTTTTACATCTAATCTTTACATTTTAACTTAAATGTAATTTTAAAAAAGCCTTTCAGGTTTTGGTGTGTACGCATGTGTGTGTTTTATTGAAAACACTTTTTAGAACAGTTTCACACTGTTCATAAGTTTAGTTTTATAAACTAAATTTGAATAGGAAATCACACTTTAATACATTTCATGTAAAACAAATTAAAATGTAACTGAGGAAGAGAACTGAAACCATTGCAAGTTTTTTTTTGTGGTGCTGCATTTTTTTTAAAAAAGGGATGTGTTTAAAAAAATAATAATAAATCTTGCCCTACAGTTTTTATCAATTCCTGCAGGATTTTGGCCAAAAAAATCACATTGATCAATTTTTTTTTAAATGGTGTTGAAAAAAAAAACTTTTTTAACCAAGTTTTATTGAGTTTTTTGTTTTGCCTGCAAAAACAAGGTTTTAATCCACAAAATCGATCTCCTTTTGCAAGTTTTAATTTTGCCCTCAAACACAAGATTTTTTTGAGTTTGAAAAATACGTAGTAATCAAGTTTTATTATCCACAAAAACACGATTTTTAAGGCCGCAAGTTTGAGGAAAGTCTGCAGATTCTGAGTTACCAGTCTTTACTTGGCAGAACCTTTTTCATTCTTTTTATTAGAAACTGAACATCTTGAGTTGAGAAAGTTTCTTTAGTAGCAGGAACTCTGGAGAAATTGTCACTTTACACTGTACAAAATGACATGTGCTGCTAAACGCATTGACAGACACATAATCAAACAGTTCTTGAGTCCAGTGGCGGCTGTAATAAATGTTATCAGAGGTTTAAAATACTCGAAATCTGTCCTTCCTCTCAGAGTATGCATGAAGAAGGACGCCACGTGGCAGAAGGCAAGGTCTTCATCGCCACACAGGGCTGCCTGCAGAACACAGTCATCGACTTCTGGAAGATGGTGTATCAGGAGAACACACACGTGATTGTCATGACCACGAAGGAGATGGAGAGGGGGAGGGTGAGACGTTTCCCTCAAACACACACCTGGAGGTTTCCAGCTGACGGCTGGCCGGCTTCACAAACGTTTCAAAGATTTAAATTAACGATGAGAGATGCTGATAGACGGCGGCGAGTGTGTCCACAGGGACGTGGTGGTGCGGCTGTAGTAGGTAGTAGTGGGGCTGATAGTGAGTGTGTGTGTGTGTGTGTGTGTGTGTGTGTGTGTGTGTGTGTGTGTGTGTGTGTGTGTGTGTGTGTGTGTGTGTGTGTGTGTGTGTGTGTGTGTGTGTGTGTGTGTGTGTGTGTCAGGTGCGGGGGTTGGGAGGGAGACGGCTGGCGATAGTATGACAGTTAAGCTGATTGAAAAGCTGCTTGAGATGAGCCGGGGCTTTAGCTCGTAATACCCACCACCCTCGCTCTGTCTGCCTGTCACTTCCTCATCCTCGTCTCTCTCTCTCCCTCTCTCTCTCTCTCTCTCTCTCTCTCTCTCTCTCTCTCTCTCTCTCTCTCTTTCTCTCTCTCTCTCTTTCACCGCTTTCTGTCCACGTTCAGAACAAGTGCGTCCGCTACTGGCCGGACCTCCACGCCACCAAGGAGTTCGGGAAGGTCCTGGTGAGGAACGTGGACGAGCGGCCGGCGCAGGACTACGTCCTGAGAAAGCTGGAGGTGACGCGTCTGGACCGGGTAGGGAAAGCCGCATGCTCAGAGTGCGTCGTCCCACTGACCCGGGGTCAGATTATCCAACCCTTCACACATCCGAGGACACACACAAACAATCCCGCTGTTCGGGCTCATGAGAGAGGATCAACCCAGGAACACAAGCTGCGCTCAAGCTGTCTCCAGCAACAGCCTGACATATAAAACTGTTCCTCGCTCAACGATATTCTCAAAATCAGTTTAGTTTAGTTTAGTTTATTTAGCACATACAATGAAATATATCACATAAACCAGTGCAGAAAAAGAAACAGTGCAGGGAGGAGCGGGCAAGCCAAAGGCTTATGAAGAGCCCCCACCTAATAAAATTATGCAGATATCGTCAAAAAAAAAAACAACAACAACAAATAAATAAATAAAATAAAACACAAAACAACAAAAAGCATCATAAACTCTCATGCAAAACAAAAGAATGAAAGAAGAAAAAAAGACAAAAGAAAAGAAAAATGCTGTTGACCTTATATGGACATGCTCATAAAAATTGACATTTTTGTTGATCATTATAGGCAACACTGAAAATAAACTAAAAAGAAGTTAGCAGTCTACGGAAAAGCTAAAGTACAGAGCTCTCTTGGCTACACTTTTGAATTAGATGCTCTCTTGCGCGACTTTTAAAGATAGATTAAGATCTACAATTGTTGGCAATGTGGTACCAACTGTTCCAAACTTTGACACCTCTATACCTAAACAAAAATTGGCTTCTAGATTTAAGACATTTGGGCGGATGTAGAGCTGAGGCCTGTCGTGTTGAGTAAGAATGAAAATGAGAATTTGCTGCAAAGTACGTCCTAAAATGCTCAGGGACCTTTTCATCTGAAGAAAATATCTTGTACATAAAAATGCATATTTGATAACTGTTAATATCATAAATAGTGAGAATCTGGAGATTTTTAAATAAGGGAGCAGCAGTAGCGTCCCAGACAGATTGAGATGCAAGTCTAACAAAGCAATTCTGAAGAATTAAGATTTTTTTAAGAGTGGTTGTAAATGTACTCCCCCAAACAATATTACAGTATGAAAGATGCGGATAGATTAGACTGTAATAAAGAGTAAGAAGACACTGTTTACTAACAAGTTGACTAACTTTCCTTATTATACCAAGAGATTTGTATATTTTCTTACTCACACAGTAAATCTGTTCTCTCCAACTCAAACTCTCATCAATAATTATTCCTAAGAATGTTGTAGATGATACTTGGGGCATCTCTATGGACTCAATTATAATTTTAGATAAATCCTTATTGTATGATTTTTTCCCACTGAAGATAATAAAGTTAGATTTTTTTTATATTCAAAGATAATTTGTTCATTTTGAACCATGTGACAAAGGCATCTAAACCATCATTCGCATCCCTTATTAAGGAATTGAAGTTTGGGTTTGAGAGAACCAGTGTTGTGTCATCTGCAAACATAATTGGAGAAACGATGTTTGAGGTGTTACACAAATCATTTATGTAAACAAGGAATAATAGTGGACCAAGGATGGATCCTTGTGGAACTCCACAGTGAAGTTGTGCTCTGTTGGAATGGCAGCCTTTTACACAAACAAACTGAGTTCTGTTTGAAACATAATTTGACAATCATTGATGGGTATCTTTATGGAAACCATATCTGTGAAGCTCTCAAAATCAGTATCTGATCAATTCCTTGTAAAATCTGATGCTTTGATCGTAACAGACTGCGGGTAGAAATTATTACATGAGAGGAGGGAGTTCAGTGAGATTTTAAAAGGAATCGATTTCAAGTGTGTGCAACGTGTGAATCTACAGTTGTTGGGTAGGCGGAGGACGATTTTTCCAGTTTTTGATTTTTTTTTTTTTTTTTTTTTTGGCACTAAAACGCTCCCCTGGAAAAAAGGAGTGATATTTTTTCAGTTGCCAGAAAAGTTTGATCACTGTTTCAAATTTCTTAGTAGACATAAAATATGATTCTCTCTCTCTCTCTCTCTCTCTCTCTCTCTCTCTCTCTCTCTCTCTCTCTCTCTCTCTCTCTCTCTCTCTCTATTAATTTTGAAAATACAATATGTAAAACATACAATATGACGAATTGATAAATCAAGCAAATTCTAGTTTATTCTGTTCAACAATGGACTAGAAAGAAATCGAGTTAACCTGTAACTAATTAAAAAAATGTGGGATCCATAATGTGCAACACTTTATCACTATGCATCTCAGTGTGATTATATATTAAATGTGTGAGTCACGCATATATACATATACAAACATATCATCAGCATATACACATATGCATTCAGTATGCCACTAAAATATACATACATGCACACACACACACACACACACACACACACACACACACACACACACACACACACACACACACACACACACACACACACATTTCCACTGACTGGCCATCTTCCTTTTCCATATAGTTCTTTAGGAAATATTTAATTAATGCCATCAGAAGGGTTCTTTTCCAGTGTCAGGTCCTTTTTCCCGCCACTTTGTGCTCACTGGTATTTTATCAGATTATCTCAACCTCAGCGGGTCAGAACCAGGAGACTGAGGGCGTCAGAAGGAAGTTTTTGTCCCTGCAGATTCACTGAGGGATTCATTTCCACACGTCACAGCTCAAGGAAGGAGTTTAGTTCTGATCATGAATTTGAAAAATGGCCTCCTGTATTTGCTGCATCAAACTGTTGGAGCGACATATTGAGGTTCCCACCGCTGTGCAAGGCTTCTTTGGTTTTTACATGACCTTTAACAACGATAAGACAACAGTAACAACCAGTACACAACACTGTGTGAGTCTATGTTTTGTTGTTTTTTGTTTGTTTCCTGCTGTAGAAGGAGCCTTTGCGGTACATCTGGCACTATCAGTACCTGAGCTGGCCCGATCACGGGGTTCCCAACGAGCCCGGCGGCGTCCTCTGGTTTCTGGAGGAGGTCAACCGCACCCAGAGCGCCATTCCAGACACTGGACCCATCGTCGTGCACTGCAGGTAGAACGGAGATGCAGAAACGGGTTATAAAGCAGATGAAATGATGCATCAGGAGCAACAGTCAAGTTTACTTGAAAGCCTCTGGCATTCAGGCACATTTCGCTCAGATCACGGGTCTTTAGCATCATACTCGAGAGAAAAAACTTAGAGAAATACACATTTAGGAGCAGAGCATTGAAATTTACCAGCAGTCAAATGTATAATGGCTAAAATAGCCTTGCTTCGGTTCTCAGAAAATAAATTCAGAGAGGAAATCTAGTGATCAGAACTCAGCATACACTGAAAGATTTTCTATTTTTTAAGTCTGAAACTATTTTAATTTACTGTTTTTTCTTCATATTGGCCAAGTTTCCCATCTGAACTAAATATACACTGGTTAACTTAAATGGATACATTTTATACCCACTAAATTTAAAATTATCTAGTTTTTAATCTAATATTTTCCATGTGGCCACTTGGGTGCGCTGTTATTACAGTTCGATCTTTGATCACCTAATTGAGAAAATATGACTCCAGTAAATTACAAGACCTGTGCAACAAGTTCAAACCACAATTCATCAACTTTTTGAAGCACTTTTGAAGAGGAGGATAATCTCTGTGCCACTTTCAGAGAAATATTTTCTTCAGAACCAACACAGATATTTTTAATTCAATTCTACATTCATGAATTCACTGAAAACAGTCATAAAAATCTCCAGAGGGAGAGAATGTGATTGTGTTTGACTTGTTTGGTCTCAGATTTAGTTCATGCTGAGGTAGTGTGAGGTACGTTTCTCCATTTTTTTTTTTATCTACAGGGAAATCAGTTGAAGTTGCTCAAACCTGTTGAAATAGATTGCTTCATCCAGTGTCCTTCATCACTTCCACACACGGATGTTCTACAAACATGACGGACAGAGCCGTCTGACTCATTCTCAAATAAAACCACATGCAGGCTCACTTTGAACCTTGAGGTTCCTCTTCCTCGACAAGCTGAAGGATGCCACGGACACAAAGATTTCTTCGAACGTGAATGTGGTTTCAGTGCCAGATTTCCCCAGATGTGTTTGTGATTTGGACCTTTCTCCTTTGTTCTCGCTGCAGTGCGGGCATCGGGAGAACCGGCACCATCATCGTCATCGACATCCTCATCGATATTATTAATCGACAAGGTAGGAGACCGTCAGCCGAAGCTTACACACTGCGTGGCTTCAGCTCTAACTGTCTGGGCGTGTGTGTGTGTGTCTGTGTCTGTGTGTGTGTGTTTTAGGTCTTGACTGCGACATTGACATCCCTAAGACCATCCAGCGGGTCCGGCAGCAGAGGTCGGGCATGGTGCAGACGGAGGCCCAGTACAAGTTCATCTACATGGCGGTGCAGCAGTACATCGACACGGCCCAGAAGAGGCTGGAGGAGGAGCAGGTATCTGCAGCGCCGAAGGGGGAAAACTGCTCACAGCACAACACAGACCGGAGCTGGGATATGAGCCATGCTGCCATAGCACACTGGAATAAAACACTTCACATGGATGTGTGCAGTGGAAGCTACATTTGACTCAGTGTAAGCGGTCCAGAATGGGAATGACACACACACAAGAGGTGGAGGATACCGGCTACAACCAGTGACACACAAAGCTGCGTATGCTGCATTTTACTAACAAAACCAGCAGAACATCAGACAAAAGCAGCACTGCCGCAGCAGCCAAACGATGCAAAGGAGGCTGGGAGCCAAAATCACAGACTGTTAATATGAAAATTAGAGGCATCAGAATGCTGCGGTAGAGGTGCATGTGTCTCTGTCGTCATCTTCATCCTTTAAAAGCTTTCCTTTGTCAATTTTTCAGAGAAATAAGATGAAGGAGCGAGAATATTCCAATATCAAATATCCCCAGATGACCAACTCCAGGTCCAAACCCAACATGGCGTCTTCACGCTCCTCCTCTGTGTGAGTAAACCCGAATGATCACGAATGATCTCAGCACAAAAGGCATAGAAAATGTCTCATTTTATGTTGTTGTTGTTGTTGTTGTTGTTTTTTAGATTGACAAATGACGATTCATCAAGCGTGTACGAGAACATAAACTTCAAAACCCCTCAGACGTCATTTAGCAGCAACACCAGGAGGTAAAACCAGTGGCGGTGGACCTCCACGTCTCTCTGTGAGTGAAAGAATTCAAGTCTTTTACTGTCTATGAACAATGGAGAGACAAAGAAACCTGATTCTTTCTGGTGCTTAACATTATATTCCATTAGTTCTTCATGTAGTTCTAGTTGGAGAAACTGGGAACTGAATTTTCCAGTGAAATCAGGACTCAAGCTGTGTTTCCTCTGATAGCAGCCGCTTCACTGTCTTCCATTTACTTTCTCTTGTGTATGTAGAAAACTAATGTTCCTTTTTTTATTTCCAGGGTTCAAATTATAGGGTGAACTAGAATCAGCTGAGTTAGCTACAAAGAAAAAAAAAAAACAACAAAAGATTCCATTTAAGTTGAAATTATAATCAAGTCTTTCTTTTCTCGCTTGTAGCTTCTCATGAAATCCAAAAGCGTGAAAGCAAAGGATTCACAGCTTTGTGTCGGGGTCATCGCCTTAAATTATGGACTGAATGGCGTTTTAATTACCAGTGAATGTATTTAAAATGTCTATTTAATTAGTGTTCTGTGAGAAAATCATTACATCCCGACAATTTAAATGCAGCTTTTTATGCCTTTCAAACAGCACTGACACATGTCAATCCAATTCATCAAGTCCCGCGTCTTTTTGGTTTAATTTTCTGAATTAGGCCCTGCAGATTGTTTTAATAGCTGGTTTTTGATTGGCATTTCAGTCTCCTAACAGGAAAACTTCTCCAGACTTGGCCGTAGACAGGATTTTGTCTCCTGAAAAGGATTCGGCCTGTGGAGGTCTCTCCTTATGTTGCTTCATATTTCATCTAGATCATATCAGTGTTCCAAAGCTGCGAGCGGAGCTGCTGTCTTATTTAGCCTGTGAGATATGGAGGCTTGTAAAAAGGGGTCACGATCTGCAAAAATGCCAAGTTTAATTTCAAGAGAGTGTTCATTTTCAGTTATTTATGCTCAGTGCTCAAAAATGCTTCAGTCAAGAAGCGGCCGGCTCAAATTTACACTAAAAAGTAGAACTTTAATGCTCCCTAGCTGAGACTTTCAATGCATTTTTTATATATTGTTGGATAAATAAAACACTGATCGCAAATTTGTGCATGTTGGAAAGAGTTATGGTTGGAAAAAAGTCACAGGTTAATAATGAGACAAATTCTACCATAAAGAGTGTCAGAACTCATAAAATCAGCAGCTGCTTCACATTTGAAGCTGCTGATTGTTCATGTTTGCTGCATGATGGAAGCAAAAAGAGAGACAGCATTGTAATGATGCTAAAACAAAAATAAAACCATTATAACTTCACATTTTGCGATGAATTTAATGTACTTAATGTACTAAATTACATAACGGTGACAAGCGAGAATGTTAGCCCACCATAAATGTCACAGAGATTTACTAGAGAGTGACTGTGTGCCTTCAAAGTAAAAGCCCAGAGCTATCACCTGTCAGCAAATGTCGAAAGTAATAAAGAATAAATTACAACTTTGTAAAATATTGGACTAAAATGAACTGCTCAGTGTGAGGTTCATTTTGTTGTGCGAGAGATGACTGTCCTGCTTCATGTTTAGACTTTTGTGACGAAGTAACTTTAATTACCATCAATTTAATTCTGACGTTCAAGGTAGTTTCTTGCATTTACAAATTCATACGCACAAATGGAGGTGATGCCTTGCTCAACACGTGGACAGGGGGGAGGTGGGGATTTTAAACTTCTGATTGCGGTCGGGGTGTGTGTTGGGTAAACGCTCTTTCCACTGCATCAGGCTCATGATTCCCAGTGACTCGCGCCGTTAACGCCGCTCCTCCGCCTGTCGCTCTGTCTTTGTTTCAGTGTCAGCGGAGGTGTCGCCTGGTCTAATCAGTCTGAGGGGGCGGGGCAGAGGGTCCGAGGCGCCCCCACTCCCGCCTGGACCCTGGTACCCCGGCCCTGGGCCGCCATGCTGCACCTGCTGGAGCTGCGAGTGTGGAGCTTCACCCTGCAGGGAGGGGGGAGACTCCTGAGCAGGAGCCCCCCCAACTCCACCACCAACACCACCACCATGCTGCCCCCTGGACCTGGACGTCCCACCTCTGCTCCAGCCTCTCTCTCTCTCTCTCTCTCTCTCTCTCTCTCTCTCTCTCTCTCTCTCTCTCTCTCTCTCTCTCTCTCTCTCTCTCAAACAGCTCAAGTGCCTTGTCACAGGATGTGTCTCTGCGTTCGCCTCCCTCAAACCTGCCGTTATCTCTCTGTTTTCCTGGAAAACGACCCTTTTCGAAGTCAAACGCGGCGTCTGTACCGGGACCCGAGACGAGGTCGCGGCTGAGCCGTCCGTACGCTCCGGTCCGCCGCCGCCGCGTGAACTCGACCCTCAGAGTGTTTCTGCGCCGGTCCCTCCAGCTGCGGCGGTTATTACCGTGGCTGCTGAGTGACGGCGGAGGGCGGTTACGTAACCTGCCACGGGATTCAGGGGCACGGGAAGGGCAAGCCCTCCCCGCCTCACGTCCTCGAAATGGATTCAGTGGACTGCTTTAATTTGATCCTCTGGAAGACGGGGGCCGACGTGGAGAGAGTTGTTTGCCATTTCACCTGCTGTTTCGTTTGCAGATCAGCTCTTTGTGGAAAAATTCAACCGTTTTTACTTTTGGCCACAGCCGGGCCCTCCGTTCTGTCATCTGACCTCCCTGTAACTCTTTTTGAGTTTTTATTTGTCTCTCCTGTCCTTTCTAATGTTATTTCATGATGCTGTTGGTATAATTGTGTAACATATGAGATGTTTATTTAAATATATATTTATGAGAAGGTTCCTAGTTTCTGCTTACGGACCCCCGTGAAACGACGTCCGAGCGATACTTGATTTCTGTAAATTTACAGGTGAAAGTGTTTCACAGTGGAGAATTCATTGACGTTTTTAGTAGCCAATCGCACTGAATGTGCAACACACACCTTATGTCAGTGTTAATACAGGAAGAGAAGCAGAGGAGAAAGGGTGGACATTTATTCACTATAATTTTGTCATATTTATTTGGCACAGACCAAGACAGAAGACATTAATGAGCCCTTTTATTTATGATTTCATGAGATCTTTAAACACCTCGTCCAAATAACTCACTTTAATTGAGATTGATGGCTGCATAAAGTGTGTTTTGGGTCCTTGGCTGCGGAGGATTCCTGAATGAGCGCTGGGAGCGGAGCGGGCCGGGCGGGCCGCCCGCCCAGGGTTCGCCTGGCTGTCCTCGTTTATCAGCCGGTCTGATGTGCTTCAACATCTGTCAGTGGAGATCGTCACAAGGAGACAAGGGAGAAGGGGGCGATTACAGTGGGCCAGATGGCCATCTGCCCGAGATTGAAGAATAGATTTGTCTCTAAAAAGTAATTTAGAAGATGGCCGTAATCCAGGCCTGATGATAGCGGGCCGGGCGAGCCCACGTCATTGATGCGATAAGGAAGACGACGGAGCCGCGGCTCGCTGAGCCCCTCCGTGCTGCCCCGTCTGGCAGATTGCGGGTCTATTTTTAGCCCCCGGGGTCGGCTCCGCGGTCGATCCCGCTCCAGCGCCGGCTCTGAAATGTTGGTGAAATCCGACCCGGCTCGTTTAAGGACTAATGACTTGATGACGGTCTCTTAAAAAATGCCTCTGATGATTTGACAGCACCAAAAGGAGCGTTGAATGGTTGGTGGGGGGTCGTCAGGGCGGGCATGTGTTTTCTCATCACTCATCTTTCTCTGCCAGCGGGAGCTAAACCAGGTCAAGGACGCCGTCTTGTTTTCTGCGCTGCTGCTAAGTTGGGAAGTCCCAGCAGCTCGTGTTTCCCACAGTTCAGAGTACACGGCAGCAGAGCGGCCCGCTCGCTGCACAGGAATCAATTATTAATGAACGATAACCCATATATTGAGATAAAGCTGTCATTGGATGCTGTTGATTGCCGTTATTTCCTCGTCACGTGAAGAGCCCGGATTTAGTCCCATTCGGTGTTTCCAGGTTAATGACTCTGTGAATGAAGTTTGTGAAGATAAATAGAAAACTTGAACATGGAGCGTGTTTGAGTTCCTGTTTCTCCTCGTTTTCCTCTCGTCTGTTCCCATGAATGAGAAACGACTCATGGAGTAGCTTCCTTTTGTCTGAGCTGTGGGGTAATTCACATTTCTTTTTGTTGTTTTTCACTTTGCCTCTCGGGGTCAAACTGTTTTTTCCAGTACTTGAAAGTGTGAAACTGCTGAACCTTTGGCCTCGGGGCTGTGTGGATGTGTCTCGGCTGTGGGAGGCTTTTTTTTTTTTTTTTTTTTTTTTTTTTTGGGTAGCGCACTAGTTTTCAGTGTTTCAAATTTTATTCTTCTAACTGTTTTGTTGTCTCTTTTATTTTGTATGGAATCTGATTCTTTTTATCGGCGTAACGTCGCCTGTATGCTGGAGGTCTGAGGTAGTAACTCGGTATTTTCTTTCTACTCGTCCTCTTACATTTACTTGAACATGACGTGTGTTTGTTTGTTTGTTTTGAGTCCCTGTTCCTCTCTCGGTTGCAGTACGCCTGAAGTGAATAGTGGTTTAATAATTGCTCCCGTGTCGTCAGCGGAGCCTCTTTTGGCCCTCTTCCTGTTCCTCTTGCACTGGATCCACCCAGACGCCTTTTTTTGCTGTACATGCTGAAAACGCTGATGCAATGAGCTGCCTGAAAGGGCAGCAAAAGGGTTCTTTATCGTATAGTTTAATAAAAATCTATGATGGCACTCTGTCAACTGACCTCTATTCTTGTTTCTGTGTGTTTGTGCTGAATGATCGTGTGTCAGGGATGAAATATGAGGAGAAAGAAAGTTCATTAAAACATATATAAAACACATGTTAATTAGGGCCCATATCCTGCAGAATTTCATCTCGAGTGGGGCAGACCAGGAAAATATTGCCGAAATAACCTTTAAATTTAAACATAAGTTTTTCTTTGTTGTGGCGCTTACCAAAAACTACTGTGATCTCAACATAAAGGCAGTTTTAATCGGTGCAAAAAGCAGTGTTATGTAAAAATTAACAGATGCAAAAATGAGAAGAGTTTCTACATTTCTTATTTCATGATGAATTATAAATGCAAAGCCAAATTTAGAAAACAGAAGCTGCAGCATGATGCAAAAGCTGCAGCACCAGGAGGCAAACACCAACGCCTCGGGAGGAGAAGAATTTGAAATGTGAACCAGTCGTATGATGTGTCGCCGTGTAATTATCACAAATTACCTGGAATGTTCTGGAGTTGGTTCTTTTCAAGCTTTTCTTCCGCTCGTTCTGTCTTAATGTTTCTATATCTGCGAGTCTTTTCTCACTATCGAGTTAAGGAGCTGATTGTCTCTCTCCTCATCTGTTCCTTTCACCATGGAAAATTCTCATATCTGAACACAGGAAAATTATTCCAGAGGAAACAAGTAGCCTAATTTTATTTCTAGAGCACGTTTTCTGCTGAAATAATGCAGCACATGACAAAAACACGAACTCACAAGGACGAAATAAAATGAAATTGTCAAAGATTGAGGGGAGTATTCTGCCATCTGCAGCAAGGGAACTGTAGAGCCAGAGGGTCAAAAGGTCAAAAAATACAAAAAAAGGGTAAGGCAATAAACATCAACTGAAGAAAGCAGTGAATTGTACCTGTACTGCGTTTTAAACCACTTTCAATTTAATATGTCCATATTTCAAGAGGCACACATCATGATCGCTCCTTCAGCCGCAGTCTCATCATCTTAAAGATAAACAGCATTTTAAATCAAATTTTATTTATTCAGATTTTATCTGGATTATAATTGACTTCCTTACTGAAAGCAGAACAGCAGAAGAGATGTGAGTTTGTTTCTGATTTGTTTACTGTTCTTCTTTCTTTGTTCATTTGAACAAAAATATCAGCATTTTCCTTCTTGCTCTCTAGAGATTACCTTGTCATTGTCGTGTTGGACCACACCCGTTTACTGGTCGCTTCCCGGCTTCAGGAAGTGATCTCTTTACAGCAACCCCTAAATGACCGTTAACATTTAATGTTTGACTCTCGCGTGCAGGACGTCACACGTGATTGGAGAAAACCCCGCCGCTTATCTGAGGCGCCAAATCCGGGAATGGATGAATAAAGGACGCTTCCTTCTGTCGTCTCGGGGTTAAGGTCCACCAGGGGAGGAAATGAGGCGCAGACGGCGCGGAGTTTGTTTTGAAGGAGAATCCTTTTGCTTTAATTTGCATTGCAGCACGTCGGGAGCTCGGTGTTTGGAGGGAATTTACAGCATCTGCTGCTCAGAAACATTAAAGCGCTGCCATAAAAAGCTGACAAACGAGAGAAAGATGATGAGCCTCTCTGAAATTATTGCAAAGTTGATAACGAGGCTGTCAGGCACAAACGTTTCCATCCAGACAAATTAGTTAACTTTTCTTTTTATTACAGCTCAGTAAACAAAGTCATATCAAAACACACAATCAAATGTACACAGTATAAAGTTCTCAGTTGGCACAGACGGATTACATTCATTCTTTGGGGTGAGGGACCTTCGCGGCCTGTCTGATATTTGCAAGGCAAAGTTCCCGTCGCATCTTAAAGCGTTTCGATGGCCGACCGAAGCCAGTCAAGTCCCAGTTCATCAAACTACACTGACGACAAATTTCCAACATACAGGCGTGTATTAAAGTGCAAAAATAGTTGACATTCATGAATGTTTCTGTGTTATTAAGACATGTAGTCGCTCCTGACATTGCTTTCTTCATTGCTAGAATCGGCGGCGTGAATCACTGGCCCTGCAGTCGCAGAAGGCGTCGCTTATCGTGTGAAATTTTAACAGCTTCATGTTTTTACTACATTCTCATGTAATTATGGCAACGATGCAGAGACGAGTCCAGAGTCAGTCGTACCACGAGCTTCCCTTGGATTCAGGGTTCGTCCACTCTGCTGGTGGAGTAGCTTTAATCACTGTGTAAAGGAGATTAGTCCAGTTAGGCAAGCAGGAGGGGGATCGGGCCTGGACCCGACCGGGGTGCGTCCCACCCGCCTCTCGCTGCTGATCGGACCCTGACTGTACAGGTCCTGTACGTCTGGATCAGTCCGGGCTTCACAGACTCAAAGCTGCTACATCTACAGCTTGAACGTCATCATAGTGCTAACAGTTCAGTCTCAATCACATGATAAATTACTCCATTATAAGAGATTGTGGAGAGGATTGATGCTTCAAATCTTACAGTGTGTGGTTGTTTCTGAAACTGCAGCTTTAATATTTGTGGTTCTGCTGAAACCGTTCTGGCTGAAATTTCAAGACAGAAATGCACAACGTCCGATGATTATTGTTACTGTTTTAGATTTACAGTGAGGGGCAGCAGGTTCAGTCCTTCAGCAGGAACATCCTGGACAGAGGGTTGTAGGTGGTGGTGGTGGTGGTGGGGCCGGGCCGGGGGTGATCTCTCATACAGTGCATGTTCCCGGTGCTGAAGACGCACTGCAGCGGCCACAGCACCACCACGATGAGCAGCACCATGAGCACGAAGAAGAGCACCATCCGCTTCCAGTCGGACAGTCTGTTCACCAGGCCGAACCTCCGCGAGCTGGTCTGCGCGGGGGGCTCCGCCGCCTTGCTGGCCCCAATGTCAATGCAGATGCAGAAGGCCGTGGGGCTGTCGGGGCCCCCCGAGCCGGCGTCCTGCAGGGTGGTATTGTAGCACAGCTTCTCGCCGTCCAGCCACACCGGCTCCACGCTCTGCTGGTGGATGGGGAGCTTGCAGAGCACCTCGTGGCTGGTGGCCAGGGCGGGGGGCCCCTCGGCGGGCAGGGTGGTGGGGTGCCTGCAGAAGGGGCAGAGGAGGCGGGGGCTGCCGGCGGCGCTGTCCTGGTGGACCACGGAGACGGCCATGAGGCGGGACAGGCACTCCAGGCAGAAGGTGTGGGTGCACTCCAGCACCTTGGGCGCTTTGAAGACGTTGTCGTAGACGTTGTAGCAGATGGAGCACTCCGGCTGGCCCGACACCGACACCTTCTTCTGCGGGTCGATGTGGACCTCCTGGTGCTCGTACGGCGCGTACCAAATCTGCGGGATCTGCTCCATCTTTGGAAACGTGCACCTTCCCTCTCCTTCAGATCGATTGAGGTCGTCACTCTCCTTCTCTTTCCACTGATAATCTAAAAGGAAAAAAATAAAACAGTGAAGATGAGGAATTAGCTTCACTGACAGACAGACGCCATGTGCTCAACTGAAGTTCTCACTTTGTTTTATACAGGCAGGCTGACTGTTTTCGCTGTACTTTGACCAGCCCACATTGTACAAATCAGGATTCTGTTCTTACAGTCAGTCGTTCCATCAATAAGTGATACATAACAGGAAACTCCTTTTTGGGAGTTTAGCAAATCAAAAACAATGACCAAACAAATGAGTCACTGGCAGGACGGGACGGGACAGGACACTCCAGGCTGGAGTGTGTGTGCTGCAGGGACGGTCTGATTTCAGCAACCAGTTACCTTCAGTCTAAAATAAAGTGAGACGGTCCCTCTGCTGTGATCGTGCAGGATCCATACGTGACTCAGCAAACAAGTGTAGCTTAAACTTTGCTCTTTTGCACCTTCCAGGTTATATTGATTTATTTGAGTTCTGATCCGAGTAAATCAGCTCGGGTCATCAGAGTAAATACTCGATTCACCCGCAGATAAAGCAGCAATCATGCACGTGTGAGCCAAGCCTTCCCAATGAACTAGTTATCAAGTTTTTACTGCTGCTGGTAAACATTTCAGCTCGCTATCAGCAGCAACAGATCCTGGTCAGGTGACAGCAGGAGTCATAGAGACTTGTTGAGGCAAAGAGGATGAAAGCCACCAGGAAGAAGCCTCTGAGTTACTTTATGACGGAGCTGCAGGACAAAGTTTACATCCCTGTAAAGAAATGTCCATGCAAATAAGGCCTTCTTTCTTTTCCAGCTCGAGGACCAATAAATACAGCAGAGATGCTACTTTGTTGATTGTGTAGCACCGTTTCACACCTCAGTGAGAGCAAATTCATCAAACTTCAATTTTAAATTTGCACCTCTGTTCCGATTCAATTCCTGATGACAACAGTGGTTTTGTTAATTGAAATGCAGTGCGTCGTGTTGACAGAAACAGAAGCTTGTTGTCATTATTTGCACAGAAATAATAGCTTTTCTTCATTTTTGAAAGAGAATTAACAGATTTTTTTCGCTTAGACTAGAATGAAAAGTGATAAAGTTTCCCTGTGAGCTTTTAATGTGAGAAATCTGACGGCTCTGGTTATTGTTTTAAACCTTTTTTTACTTTAACATTGCGGACATTGTCCCACTGCTCTTTTATTCCATTCTGTCTGTCACTTTATGTAATTTGATCTTAGTTTGTTCTGCATGTCTCAAAAAGATTGGCTGTAGAAATGAAGGGGGGAAAAGCCAAAACAAAAAACCTAGTGTCTTTTTTTTATTTAGTTATTTAGGGGGTGTTATAAACATAAAAATGGCTTTCCTCTCTCACCACATGTATAAATAGGTTTTTTTATTAAGCTTTATCCCTAAGCTAAACCCTTTATAAAGCATTCAGTTACAGTCAAGCCTTTACAGGGCAAATAAACATATATGAGCACACACAGCTTTTCTTTTTTCTATAAAACTGTTATAAACTCATAACAATTGAAAAACACTCATTGTCTTGTACAACACGTTTTGTTGCAGGTGACAATCCTGTGTTCACAACAGCGGGATATACTTTCAATGAGAAATTTTCCATTTTTGGGGGGCTATATTTCAATTCTGATCAGTGTTACAGTTTCTAGCTGCACATAAATAACATTTTGTGACGTTTTTGTAAGATTCTTTAGTTTTAAGACACAATTTAACAAAACCTGAGTGACCCCAACCGTATCACAAAAAAAAAAACCTGAATATAATATGTTGTCATGTAAACATGTCCCAGTAAACATCTAATCCACGGAGATGACTGTCGTTGTGCGATTGTGGTTAAACTTCATCAGAGGCCGTCTCTAGATGATATCAGCCCCTTGAATTATTCTTGCACTGACCATCTGATTGCGGAGAGGTCACTCAGGATCAATGCAGGCTTCTTCAGTCATGTGACTTTTTGTTCACGAGTTCGGCCCTTCATGAAACTAACAGATCAGGTTTTGGGACACTTGTCCAGAGCCCGAAGCAGGTTTCTTATAGCTGATTTCTGAAATTCTGGCCTGAAAGGCAATTTGCTGCGCTCTTCTGTGTCTAATCTCTTCTTTGTTGCACTTTTTGTTCCCTATTTGGTTGATAAGGCTAATAAATGGAAGCGAGCTGCCTTCTGGCGCCGAGCACTGAGAGCCGCTGTGTGTTTTGTGGAGGATGAAGGATGTCGAAGCACAGGTGTTCTCCTCTCTCTGCCCTCAGGGCCGGCGTTGCCCTATTTCTCCCATCGACACAAAGTCCCTGCTTGTTCTCTGTCTAATCGCTTCATCTACCCTTGACATTCCTGCACCTCCACTTCTGTCTCCTCATCTCGGCTGAATTCAGACATGCTGCAGGAGGATGAGGACAGATTTGTCTGTATAATTACAACACTCTTATCAGTGTAAAGCCTCCCTTGGACACTCACTGTGGCTCAGTTTACCTGAAATGGGAATGTAGTTTGTAGGCGAGGCTTCCTGAACATCTGTCTGCCATGAAATAAGTTATGAAGAAAAATGAGATGAAGTTTGGTCTGGAATGATCTTACAGTTTCCATGAGCATTATCACCCATTCATAAATGTATGTGAAAGCAATTAGTCAAGCAGACATAAAACTGATAAAAATCTAATTTATTAACTGCGACATGCAGGCTGTGGCAGTTTCTCAGTTCCTCAAACAAATGAAATTAAACCGTGGTGACGCAGCGCTGCTGTCGCCGGTAATCAAACAAGACTCCTTCAGCGACATCAAGGTTAATCACAAAACGGATTGTTCACAGGTAATTGAGACCCAACCTTAAAGGAGGAATGTTTTTCCCCTTGAAAAACCCCAGGCTATGTTAATGTTGGATGACTGTAAAGCAAACAGCAGCCGCCCAAGCAGCAAAAAACAACAGTGTCACATTGTCACAGGCTACAGCACAACCCGAGGCAGTAGTGCGCCTGATGACCATCTCCCCTTGAACTACAGGCTCTCATTGGTCTTTATTTTCTCTTTGCTTTCCAGTGATATTACTGCATGTTGCACAAGACTTAGTGAAGCATTGAAAATCTTATCATTTAGTGTTTTAATCGCTTCAATCACCTCAAACATGTACTGCTGAAAAGTAAATTTAAAGATACGCCTGTTTGAACATAAATAGCCTACAGTGGATAAAGACGCACAATGGCATCCGACAAAAAGTGATCACATACACAGAAAACTACACCCAATAGTGTAACACACACAGCCACTGGAGCAAAGCATGAGGAATTCCTCAAAAAAACACAAGGCAGGTTCAAACAGACGCAAAATGACCTCAGGGAAACACAACACGACACAACTCATAAAAGAAACAAAGAGACACAATAACTGCAGGACAAACAAAATGACCCGAAAGAAACGACATAAAAACACAAACTGACCATAGAAACCGGAAACGGCCATAAAGAACGACTCCAAAGAAACAAAGCAGACACAAAAAGAAATGATTGAGACAAATCAAACCAGGAACAACAAAAAAAAACAAGATGACTTGGAAAAAACCCAACTTTTCATGCGCGCGTGGGATGGACATGATTTGACATGATTACACACACACACGCACACAGAATTATCCTTATATCACCTTGAATAAACTACAATGGAATCATAAAACATGAGGCTCTTCTAGAACGCCCAGGTCTGAGCTCCTAAAAGATGACTGAATAAGTCTCAGCGTTTGGTTAAACATTTTCAGTTTTTAATTTGCTGGGTGATCAGGAGGAATGCACCTTTCACTGCCAAATCACACACAAATCAACAGAAGCAAGAACAACGTCCCTGAAAGTGAATCAATGAGTTGGAAAAAGCTGCAGAGAGGGAGAGACCTTCTGTTTACGTCATATTTGTCGCTGTGTATGAGAAAATTAGGGGGTTCATTCTTTACAGAAGAATTTATGAGCTATGAGAGCACCCACCCATCTATCAACACTCCCAGCTTTTTCTCTGTTGTTGCTCACATTAGCAAGCATGAGCTGAATTCAGGCCTGGAAACGTTCTCAACATGGGTTTTTGTTGTAGAGTTGATCAGTACCTGATGCATCTTGAAGAGCCTGGAAGCTTTAAGACTTGTTTATAACTTAAAAAGTCTAGAGATCTTGAAGAGTCACAGTCCAACAGACGGATCATAAACTATCGAGAAGAGTCAAATATTAACTGGGAGTAAAACAAAACTTCGGGCATTATCTGGGTCTCTTTATTATCTGTTTGTCCCACTTTATGATTCCTTGCTGTTATCAACGACACGTGTGGAACCGCCTGTCCTACTGACCCACTCTCTCCCACGAACCTGACTTTCTGCATCTGTTGGTTGGAGAAAACACGTTTGGGCCACGAGATGCTGCCCTCACAGTCCTGGTTTTTCCCTGCTCTTTTGTGCGGAGCTCAGCTGTGTGTGCTCTGTTCAACTGTCACCCACAATGCTGCACTACCGGTTCTCAGCCTGAAAAGCAAATGAAACTGGATCCGCCTGACGTCTGAGCCGAGGGGAGCGCTGCACACCGTTGGAGCGAGGGGACGGAAAGAGTCGTGCAACAGCAGCGGCTCCGGTCAACACCAAACACAAAGTCAACCCAGCAAAGTGAAAATGTGAGTGAGCTGCCACAGCGGTCCGCCCTACAGGTGACCCACTTCTACCGCCATGCTCGCACTCCCGCGGTAACGGGCGTGAGATGAATAAGCCAAATTAACAAAAGATCAAATCTGGGGCTTTCTTCCTCAGAAGGAGTGTCTCAACTGACAGGACTGCGCCTCCTCTAACTGAAGCTGCAAGTTGGACAACTGTGAACCACAAAACCCTCAAGGCAACAACATGTAGAGCAAAGGTTTAACTTTACCAGTCAGAAGATGAAGACGTCAAAGGATCCCTCTGGTGGATGTTTGGGGGCGGGCGGGTGGGGGGTCGTACTCCTCTCACTCCTCTCACTCCCTTCGCATTCGCATTTCTCTCAGACGCTGAGTCACTTCTGAGGTCCCAGCAGGGGAGTCGGATGGTCAGAAACTGTGCGTCCTCTCAGGCTGAGATCCTCCTCTGTGCTCCAATGCTCTCCTGGAGTTGCAGTTGTGTTTGTGTTTGTGTGTGTGTGTGTCTTTGTGTGGGTGTGTGTGCTCAGCAGCTGAGTTATAGCACGCTCTGTCAGTGTCAGCTCTGAGCACCTCCTTCCTCGGTGTCCGTTGGCCGGTATCACCTGCCCTGCTCCGTCAGCTCCCTTTTTAGCACTCTATGCAAATGGCCTCAGACGGAGTCTTGGCCTTGAGCTGGTGTCTGGAGGAGGAGAAGGAAGAGGGGGAGGGCGGAGGGCGGAGGGGAGGGAGTCCTCAGGACTTCACTAATACACATTCTTGCTGTGTGGAAAAACTCCTCTCTGTTTCATTTCAGTGTGATATCTCGGTCCTGCTCCCTCCCCGTCTTAACAAAAACAGAATAATGCAATTTTTCGTCACCAGCAGCCCAACAAATTCACTGTAATAAATTCTTCAGCTGACAGCTGCGTTTCTTTTCCAGTCAACAATATCCAAGCCTCCACTCCAGCAGCTGGGAGCGGCGCATTCGTCCAGCCAGAGTAACTAAAGGCAGACAGAATGAGACAGCCGCTGTGTCCCAGCACCACTTCAAACACCACAGCCACACAGCGTTTGCTTCAGCCTGTGTGCTTAAGCTGTGCCACAAACACACAAAGGCTTCCTTTCAGTTGGTGATAAGGTAGCAGGTGGTGACAGGGGACTATCTTTCCACTCGAGCTTTACTCGGTGTGAACGACCGCTCGTTGCACTTCTTTACTGGAACTCAGCGGTGTTGGTCAATTTGACAAGTTCAGCACAATTCATCGACTCTCAGATCCTCAATCGATGTCCAGGGTTTCCGAGCAGAGGGCCTCAATTAAAGCACAAAGATTTATGTTGGGGCTGTTGTAATGGAGCTGTAACCACGGTGCACGTGCTGAGCGACTGTGACGGGATTTATGAGGGAAAATTAGATCTTTTGTGGACGGACTTCTCCGATATCCCCTTGGTGTGGAGCCGAGTGTTGGGTCTAAGTTGTGTGTGATTCCCAAAACCTTCCAGATAAGTGGTTTACTGTGACCTGTTGTGCTGACTAGACTAGTTACCAGCAGGCTGGTTAGTTATGGGAATCAGTCACATCGTCTTCCTCTGAGATGATAAAATAACATCACGACTTATACATCAACACAACTTACACTGACCTCTAAAACCACCTATTGAACACCCTTTAAGTCTCCAGTGCTTTCAACTAACCTTGGGGAAATTATGGGAAATTACTCTTTTTCCCCACATGAACAAAACACACCTAAAAGAGTGTATTCATGCATCAGGAACAAAGACACCATCAAGAGATTGTTTTAGTTGGAGAGGAGGAAGTCCCATTAATCCCTTGAGGCTTGTTTTTCCAGCACTTCCAACAGATAGTTGACTGGAATGTGATCCGTTGACTTCAGCAGTAAAGTCAACATCATAAACTCATCCTCCTTAAATCATTACAGGTCATTTTTGAGTACAGCACCTTACCCCATTGAATGAGACTATTGATTTCAAGCTTCGACCACAAAGTTAACAATGTTTAGATAGACGTCAGAATGACTTTCATCCAAATCTCAGGATTTAAGATCTTCGTGAGAACAGGACCTCTGTTGTCACGTCTTCCTCCGATAGTGAATCCCAATAGAACACACTTACCAAACCATCCACACGTCAGTCGTGACACGTGAGATGCTTTTTGGCAGAGCGCCCACATCTTGACACCTCCGCATTGATGGAACAAGCCGTCACTCATTACACTGTAGTTTTTAATAAAACCTGTCATTCAATCAGATCACTCAGGTGCCTTTAGTAATACGTGCTTTGAAGTTGTTCTCTTTTCTTGACTCTCCAGTCTCTGTAAGTGTAGATGTGTTTTGATGTAAACAGCCACTATGGGATGTCTGCTGTTCTTTCATCAGCTGAGTGACTCGATTTCTCATTTTTGAGAAGGCATCATGACAAAAAGAAACAAGTCTGTGGTCAAACTATAAATAGTTTCATTAAAACACATTTTTAGACTTTCCCAGTTTTTCAACTACCACAGGAGTAGTTATACTTTTTACTGCTTAGAGATCCAGCAGCCGACAACAGTAATACTTTCATTCATACATCTTCTTTACCACTTGATCTAACTTAGCACTGCTCCAGACAGAAGATGATCCCAGCAGAGGGAAGCACACCCTGGACAGGTCTCCTGTTCCTCACAGCCACACACACTCACTTATGGGCAGTTTAGATCCACGACTGAACCAGTGGTGAAAGTTTCTGGATGTGAGAGGAACTGAGCAACCAAAACCAAAGCATTCACAGGGAGGTCTACAAATTCTCAACACCTTCTGGGACCGGCCCCATTTACACAGCAACGTGTAACGAGCATTTTGAAAAGTTCCACCAAGTCATTTTCAAAAACTTTAGTAAACAGCACCTTGATGTAACATTCCGTCACTTTGAAAATCTCTGTCTTAAGGTGTTTGTTGATTCCTGAACTCGACTCAACCCAACTGCAGTTTATTTATAAAGCACTTTCAAAACAGCCACCATTGTGACAAAATACTGCACAGAAAAAGTCTGATGTGCAGTGGTTGCTCATTCCATATCTTAGGGGTGAGGATAGAAAAAACTCTGAGCGTCGGTTCAGACCTCGGTACCCCAGGAGCCTGACCGGAAGCAGGAGTGTCGGGGTGAAGCAGCTCAGAGAGGGAAACGGGCCGAGACCATTCCAAGATCAGGGACTGTTAGTGTGCTCCAGCTAGCAGCGCTCCAAATAAACCTGAACTTACTGGACACCTTAAAGGGGCAAATTTAACTTCTAGCGCACATATCCATATCGGCTGTTTCCAGAGTGTCATATTCAGATGGGTAGCTGATGAGTCTCTAAACACTCTCTGTTTAATCATGTAAACTGTCTAATAATGACAACAAAACACCATCATGTTTGATCTTAGGGGTAGAAATCCCAATTAAGGCGAGAAAAAGCTGAGAGAACTTCTGAGAGATCTGCTCTTCAAAAGACTTTTCTAAACTTTCATTCAGGAAATAAACATAAAAGGAATAAAAGCACATTGACCAGGAGGAGGCTCGTTAAGACGACTTGAAAGATGTGTGTTGGAGGTCTTATTTGATTATCCATTTGATTTTATAGGAATGACTAATGACTCCTGGCCATTAGCAATAACAGGTTTCTGCAATAACATCTGCCAAACTGACTGGGTTATTTAGTAACCCGAACACAAATACTGCTGTATCATATCAGCAAAGTCATTTATTGGGCGGTGAGAGGTGGGTGCTTTAAGGAAGGAGTAGGCGCACAATCAAATCTTGTTTTATTTCTCTTCCTGGATCCCATGATCCTGGTTCATAATAAATATGTCAGCGGTTTAGTGGGTGGCTGGGTGAGTGTAATAAGCCGCAGTCAGGCTTCCTGCATCACAGAGCTGTGGCGTGGGGGAAGATACACGTGAGCAGGAAAGCTGTGGGTCATAAAGTGACACAATGCTGACTGCCTCGACGTTTGCTCAAACACTAAAGATCAAGGATGATATTTTCAGCTGCAGGTCACCGAGGGCAGAGGCCACGCTTCGCATTTTCTGTTGATAAAGTGTACAGTGTGTATACAGGGTTATCTTACAGGCAGTCATGCATGTCTACACAGGGTTGTTAATATCAGCTTTAAAATCTGGTAGAGTACAGTGAATGTCGCTGACAAACAAAGCCTTACATGAAACCATCCATATTCAAACAAAAGAAGTATAGAGCCTTGATACATATCATCCCCATAAAAACATCAGGGACGGGCCTCTTGAGTATTTGCATTTGACAACCCAGAGTAGGTCAAACTTTCACCATATGGTTGAGTCTTGCTCAGAAGGCTGGAAGGCTTTTAAATGACATTTGATGTGAATGACATTCAGCAACGCTCCCCAGCTGGATCTGAAATGGAGACGTTGTTGGTATATGGTGTGTGTACAACCGTGCCATAGAGTGACATTTAAAGTCATGAAATCAGCACGACGCTGTGTGATCTATCACCAGGTTGCAAGAAACACGACAGAGGCAAACTTTTTCATGTGTTGAAAACAGGAATTCACATTGTTCATGCACAGGTGTATAATACTAATGTATTTGTGCAGCATAGTGAGTTTGTGGTTCTTACTCTGATTTAATAACAGAATTTTTCTTTTTTTTTTCTTTTTTTTTTTGAATTCAGCTTTAGGAGCCTTTCTAAAGTTTGCATTTTCAATTTGGATTTGTTAACATTTTGTGGTGGAGGAAGTTCAGACTTCTTTTTGCAGATGCTCAGCTCTCTCAGTAATCCTTCAATGGTGGACACAAGCACTTACTTTGATTTTTAGTTGATCAAACACGAAACCTGAAGACTGATGTATCTGTGTGTGGACGCAGCCAACAATGATTAATTTGTTATCTTGGTGAATAAAGCCCAATAAAAGCGGTAAAACCATTATGAAGGTTGATTGTTAAACAGTGATAAAGGTGAAACAGTCACGTGGATGAGGAGACTGTTCATTTTCCACTTTCCAGCATTGTCTTCTCGACACTTCAGCTGTTTCTTCAGCGTCACAGGAAGTGTTTTTGAAACTTGGCCTTAATGAATGTATTCCCGGAGCGGGCGCACAGCAATGCTGCACTTCCTGCTCACGTTCTGTCTTTTAGTGTCAACCAGAGAGATGCTGGAGCTGAAAGGTCACCGCCGAAATTAAACTGCCTGCTTCCAATTAATGCTGAGAGCGCCATGTGAAGGGCCAGATGCACGTTAGCAGGGACCCTGAAAAGGAACCCCGGTTTGAGGCCAGAGGGTGTTTTTCTGTTTATTTTGTTATTTATTTTATTTTATTTATTTATTTTTTTTTTGTATCTCTGGTCTAATTTGGATTCCGTGGTTTAATCTCACAGCCCAATAACATGCATTGTAGCTTAACTGGTGTTTTCAAAATTGTCCGAGTGTGTTTGTGCGCTTCTCGGTGGATGAATGGAGAGCAACCAAAGAAAACCCATGCAAGCACAGGGTGAACGTGCAAACTGCACACAGAAAGGCCTCAAAGCCGCGGATCTTCTCCCTGGAATCACCACCGCCACCATACAGCAGCCACTTTGACCTTATTCACGAGTCATTTTGAAGCTGTATCTCATTAAAACCTTTGATGAAACTTTTTCACAGTATTTCCTCCTCACATTGATCATATTGTAAGAACTTACAGGGAAAATAACACTGAATGTACCAAAAAGAGTAAATGCATTCAAAAGATTCACATAGATATTGTGAGATTCATTCTTCACTTATTTTATCTATACAAGTAAATAACTCCAGAAATATATCTATTGCAAACAATGGTTCTCGCTGCTTCCTCAGGCGTCTCAATACACCACCTTCAGTTGAAAACTGGTAAGTTGCAGTGAGTTGAAAAACTTATCGACTTTGATCAACACATTAGCAACACATCAGAAAAATATGTTAGAGATGACACCAGGGCTGTTCTTTAATTTCACTCTGCTATTAGTGCATTCATGTAAAATTTTATTGGATCATTAAAGATTAAAGTGTGACGTCAACTTTTAGCTTAGATGATAACAGGAAGGCGTTAAAAATACCTTTTTCTTTCAAAATGTAGCCATTTATAAACAGCCAACCCTCTTTCTTATTGGTTATCTGAGTTCTGAATGTGACTGTTGTGTTGTCAGTCATCATCAGAGTGCCGAACACTAACACACTTGAATGTGAGCATGAATTGGTCTGTTATTCAAGTAAAAGAGAAGTACAGTATAAAATAAGTCCTTGATAATGAAACAACTATAAAATTTGATGGTAACACTGAGAAATGTAAAAAAAAAAAAATGCTATGTAAACATCAATAAATGTATTTATTTTATTGGCAGAAGTAGGACATACATGAAAAAATTCAGGTGGTTTCCATAAGCATTCCTCTTCACAATAAGTAAATAATATGGACACAGACAAATATTGATGCCAGCAGCTGTTTAACTGGTTTCTGGATGGACACAGCAGCAAGGGAATAATTCTAGTCGACTAAAATATCATGTATTTCCTCTCAAATTATGTGTGTGTCCTCAAAACGCCTGTTGGTGTTATGTTAACTGTGATAGATCCTAGTGACACTAAATGTGTGTGTGTGTGTTTGTTATCTTCTGACCAATGTTTATCACGTGATGTTAAATGAAAATTCAAAACAGGGAAGGAAAACAAAACAAGTTGGGATTTATGAGTGTATGATTCTCAGTTTTATAGGTCGCAGAATGTGTTCAGGTCATCACTTTATCTTTATGGCCAGCAACGGGAAAACAGTCTCACTCTTTATCGAACAATCTTTGCCCTGCAGCTCTAACCATGGGGTTTTTACTGTCAGTCCTTCATATGGAAAGAGAGGAAACCACTTCCTTCTGTGTTTTCTCTGTACTGCAGACATTTTTTCATTGTATGAAATTGGTAGAGAGTACCTGCAGCTTCCCAGCAAACTACATATATTTATCAAAAAAAGACTCTGTGAAAGTCAGATGTCTTTAAATTGGGTTATCAGCGTCCTGAAAATACCCCCTGTTGCTTTTGACAAGGACAAATAAAAATATTCCAGCTTCATGGGAACAATTTTTTTTTTCCAGCATGGCGACACGCGCTGTCAACAAGGTGGTTTTATGGTCAGGGTGGGTCACTTTATACATTATTGCATCCCGGCATATTACTTTCGGTAAACAGTGATGCAGTGTTAATTACACACACACACACACACACACACACACACAGTGTTATTTTTTTTCCCTTACTTCCTTGTGTAACAATCGGTTTATAAAAGCCATGACTCAACATTACTGGTCAGTGTCATCGAAGTCTTAAATACGGTCTCAAACTGTCTCAAAGTCATAACATTTCAGCTATTGGGGAATCTTACCAATGAGATTGTTTTGTTCAAGGTCTACCTATTGTCCATCCATCCATCCATCCATGGATCCATCGCCTTCACTTCACAGTCACAAGACCAACACTGAAATGTTTCCCAGGTTACAATGGGAGAAGAGGAAAAAAAATTCATTTATTTCTCATTTCCATTGGTCTGTAGATGTAACCACACTGCAAATACATTAAAAAAAAACTGAATTCAGGAAATATTGTACTGCAGAGAGGCAAATAGGAGCTCTTGGTGCTTTTTAGCAGTCAGAAAGATTTTAAGCAGACTTGTTTGTGCAGGCATCTGCCTGAAAGTAGAAACAGAGATGAGTGTATAGATACCACAAACAATAACGACAGGGCCGGCTGGTGAGGCAGGAATCACAGATACTATTGCTTCTGAGCTTGAAAAACCAGAAAAAAAGAACAATACAGAAAGAAAGGGAAAATGAAATGCAAGCTACCAGTACACAAAAACAAAAGCAAGGTCGTTAAAAAAATTCACGTAAAGAACACGCTTAGAAATGAAGTAATTAAGGACTACATAACATGTTTAAAGGCTTGTCCCTTTTTGTTTAGATGATAACTACAAACACTCTTATCCAGGTCATTAAATAGCAACAAATATCACCAAGGCAACTGGACTTGCTTGTAGTGTATAAAGAAACTTCCTGTAGTAGTGTTTCGCCTCGCCTTGTTGATTCAATGTGAAAAGTGTGAGTCCCAGTACAGGACCCTGTGGAACGCTGACTTTTTTGTATACTGAAGAAATGTCGATGTCATCTACTACAGGTCAATTGTGGATGGGTTATAGTGTGTGAGAGTGAACTCAGGACGAGTTAATAAGCTGTGGGAGTGGAAGCGCTCCAGAACTGTTCCGAGTAGAAGTGAATTTAAAGCAGAGTGAATAACAGCGCTATCACTTCCTTGTATTTAATTACAGCATTATGAGACAGACACCTGCTGCGCTGTGCAATCCATTAAATCCCGATGTTATTAATGAATGGATGAAAGAGGAGGGTGTGTGATTAAAACAGTCAGGTCATCTACACACTTGTGTTCGTGTCTAACGGTGGTTAAATGCATCGTTGCTATTGTCAACATTTCTATGTCGAAGTTTACTCCTTAAATAGTGTCTCCTCACTTCATTCTGCAGGATGATATCAATAACGAACACTGCTGTTCTTTTTAAGTGTCTCAAATGAGTTGTGAGTAGATTCAGGCCTCAGGTTGATTAATGACCTTGAGAGGAAGATTGCTGCCGCTCCTCCTCCAGGAACATGACAATTAATATGACTGGTGGGGGGTTGATTCGTCCAGACAGACTCTTCCTCCTGCAACAAGGTCCCTGCAAGACGCCATTTATCAGAGGAATGATCAGTTGGATTTGGAGGCGAGTGATCAAATACACAACAGTTTGCATGGAATCATCATTTTATTGTACATCTATATATGAAAATGTCCCTGTGTGGGGATTCTCTACTTTTACAGAAACATATTTTCAATATAGCCAAGAACCAAAGAATATAGTGTGAGTTATAGGCGATAGGTATGGCAAGAGTTTATTATGATAAAATGAAATATTAGTGTTTTTCTGTTCTTTCTGGTAATAGCGTCATGATACATTGTTTTTTAATAACTCACAAGACTCACATTGCTTTGAGATTCGGGCCTGGGAAGATGTCCAGTTTCTGCAGAGTTGTGGATCTCAATAATGACTGCATTGTCTTCCAGGGTTGATTTCCTCCAAACTGCCCAGCACCTGCTCTGACTCTTCCGTCTTGGGAGGGGTATAAGTTTTATTCTTCTGTTTCTGTGTCTCAGAGTGATTTTGGTCGTGCAGGCAGGCCGGCTGTCTGTGTGACTCCTGCACTCCAAATAAAACTTTCAGAAGATCATTCGTTGAGGATTCTTTTTACCCAAGGCTGTCAGTGGTACATCATAGAATTTCCACGACAGTAACAGTTGCTGTTTAGTGAACAAACAGCTTCTGATAATGCAAACAGATAAGTCGGTGCACATTGGAGACCGAGAGCTCAGAAATAATGAGCTATGCTCGAGTAGTGAGCTCTGAAATTCATATCATTAACACATTTTTTTTTAATTGTGTATTTTCTGGTTTCATGCGTGCGACATTCAAATACCTTAAAAAAAAAAACAAAAAAAGAAATTTAAGGAAGCCATAAATATCTACCAGACAGAGAAGATGCATGTGAAGGAGGCACTGTGAGATGGCAGGATTTTCAGGTGACTGGAGCGTGCTGTGGAAAGCTGACACTCTGCAACGTCGTCAGTCGTTGGCGTTGACAGGTCGGACTCCTCAGGCTCACAGGAGACACGTGAAGAAAGCCTGGGCAGTTTGCCCAAACGAACGGCTCGCAGATAGCTGTGAACCGGTTCTCATCGTTCACTCAAACGACCGACTCCTTCGCAAACATCACAGCACTGCGGGGGGTAATGCAGTGGGGTTATTCAAGAAAAGGTACAACACTTCCAGTCATAATTCAGATGGGATTGTTATCAGAAGTATGACCCAAAAAAAAAGCAAAACCCACAACAAACAAAGCCTGTGACTTGACTGGGTGAAAGGGGGAAGGGGTGCGTGTAGCAGTGCGCATGCGTGGAACGTGTACTGTCGCTGAAAGTGCAGCATGAGAGGAACCACCTGGCCATCAGTGGTCCACGTACGCTCCAAAACGGACAGGGAACATGGGAGCATGGACGGGCCTTCCAGAGAGCAAGAGACGTTCACCAACAAGACAAGTCTTTTGAACGACTCTTCGATAGGAACGGCTCCTCAAGATCCAGCTTCCTCCAGAGAGCCTGTAACCTCATCTCTAGTGCCAGCCTGTCCGCGGCCTCGTAATCAGCCTCATATCCACCCCAGCTCCCACTCACCACGGTGCTGCTGGTGCTGCTTATAAAATATACACTCAGCTGTCAGTGTGCTGGAGGAAGTGAAAAATGGAAAAGTCGTAGTTCCTCTACTCAGAAGTATCGTAAGTGAGTCATGATTCCTCATCCTCTTTGGAATAATGAGTGAGAAGAACGTTCACTAACTGACTGAAGAATCAGCTAGGGAATGTTCTTGTCCTGTCGGAGCTCAGTGCAGCATTTGATGCTAACGATCATCCCTCAGCAGAGACAATAATATATCAGCAAGTTTAAAGGTATAGCACTGAACTGGTTTTGGTCATATTATCAGACAGGTTCTTTTTTGTTCATGTTAATGACTCTCCAGCTCAGACTACAGTTGAACATGGAGTTCCACGGGGTTCTGTTGGAGGACCTATACTCTTCACATTATACATGCTTCCTGTAGCGAATATCATCAGGAAACACTCCATTAACTTCCACTGCCATACAGATGATACACAACTCTATTTATCTATAAAACCAATGTTTTTTCCACCTCAGTAACATTTCTGGAACATGTTGATTCAGAGTGACGCTGAAAAATTAACCCATGCCTTTGTTACTTTCAGAGTAGACTGCTGTCTGAACAGATGCTTGATGGAAATGCTGCAGTGAGAGTTCAGGAACTGGCAGGAAGTTCCCGTCTCTCCTGGTGGTGCTGCCTGGACTTAAAGAGTCCGGAGGAGTGATGCTCACTGTGCTGCAGAGTGTGTGGCTGTGGCTGCATCCTGAGCTCGGCTGTGGATTTGCTCCGTCCTGACCGGGCAGCGCTGAACTCTGAGGGCCGTGAGTGGCAGCCGACTCCCACCATGTCTGTCCTGATTAGAGGACGTGTTCAGGCGCCTGGCTCCAGCCTCGCGGCTCCGGCGGGTTCACTCACGCTCTCAACCGGGATTAGTTACAAATGAGTAGTTTTCAAAGTGGGGCACAACAGGAGAATAAATCTGTGGGTCAGAGGAATGAATTATTTCACTGTTTCAAAGATATCATGAAAAAAAAATAGTACAACTATTGAACTTTCAGTGACAACAGAAGCAGAATTGCCACTATATTACATGTGATCTGATTTAATGTTGAATATTTTGATAACAATTTGACTTTTGACTTTTTCACAATATGCTCATTGACATTTTCGTTTCACCCCCAACAAACAATCATAAACAGCCATAACATAAAACATTTTGCATCTTGAATACAGAAATTCACCTGCACCACCACATTCCATGTCAATCAGACATTCAGTCATAATTTCAGCTTAGCATAAATAATAATAATCAAGATTAGGATGTGTGTCAGACGCTCATACTCGTGTTTTCATCTGCAGTGAGGTTTGGTTGTGATTCTCAAAGTTCACACACACTGAAGTAGAGCATGAACAGTCAGTGTGTTCAAACCTTTGTTCATATTAACAGTGCTGTTTCTCTTGCCTCTAATTCAATTTGAGGGCTTCTTTGTTTTCCGCCATGTTGTGTTTCTGGCCTCTGCCGTATCACATCTAAGAGTAACAATAGATAAAGTGTTTTAAAAAGTCCTAATTTTTGTGAATTGATTGGAACTAATTTCACTTTCTCTGTCATTTTGTATTTAGACACAGAAACTTAATGTATCCCACCTGAGTCTTTTATGGTATTAATCTTGTGACTGTGGTGATAATCATGAAGCTGGGATACATTATACAGTCCCGATCAGATGACATTTGAAACGATCACCTCTGGATCACAACAGCTGTTTAGAATGACGTCTTATAATGTGGGAATAAGTGACAAAGCCCTGGATTCAACTAAAAAATGTGACTTTAAGCTTGTGCAGTGTGAGAACTGAGGGAATTTATTCTCTTTTTAAAAAAATCTGTTAATATCAGTTTGATGCATTTGATCCAAAATGATGTTTATCTGATTTTTAAACAAATGACATCCAGCTTGATTTGCTTCGACCTGTTGCAGTGAATATAATTAAGTGTTTTCAGCATGACTTTATGTTAAATCGTTAGATTTTACTCTTGTCAATATTTTGAACTGGTTCCTTACTATGAAACAGTAAGCAAATATTGTCAATCAATCCAAAAATTGTATTCAGCTTCAGGTTTTTTAATTCCTCATGAGTGAATAAAACAACTACAGAAGTTTTGCTGCATTAAACCTAAAAAAAAAAAATTAAAAAATGGCTGAAAAAGCATGAAAATGAGTTCAAACTCCATTTTATTACTGAAACACAACTTGTGCATACATGTTTGAGAATTTCTTAGCAATCAGGTCACATCAGGTATCGACCACGAGTTTTGATTTATGGAGCATTATAAAGTCAGAGTCATGACCTATGTGTGTTTTCACTCATTCATTCATTCAGACAGGCACTGGCAGGAACGCTGCAGAGGGAGGGACGACAGCGCCACAAGCACCGACTGTCCTCATCTGACAAAAGAGGAAAAGTTCCTTGTGAATTCCCGAGCAGGTTGATCTCTGTTTGTATAAAATCGGTTTGAAAGTTTTAACTCGGTAAGTACAAACAAACCCAGTAAAAAGTTGAGTTTGTTTCTCTGAAGTGGTAAAAGAAGAGATCTGGAGCAATTCTACTCTCTCTGCCTGAACTAAATAAACTTGGGTCAATCAGGTCAGGGTGGCTCCTGGATTAGGTAAATATCTGGTTATTAATAGAAGTGTGCAGGCTACAGCGCTGGGAGGAGTCCCGGTTAAATCTATACAAGACTCTAACAGTAGACTTAAAGTATTAGTGCCAGTTCACAGAGTGTGTTTACACACACACACACAGAGAGTTTATCTGTGAGACACAAGAAGGCACAAGTATATTGTTTCATCCACTCCGGTTCTAACTGCCTGTGGGTGAGGCCGGGTCACACCCTGCACAGATTACCAGTCCAACGCAGCAAACAAGCCAGACTCACAGGCAAGCAGGAGACATGAATCACTCTGAACTCAACGCTCGGAGCGTTTCTGCTGTTCCCCTGTACGAAGACATCATTTTCAGAATGCTGCTTCGTAAATACAAGTCTTATTTTCTGAAATGAAAATGAAAAAAAAACAATACATTTCCACTTGAAATGTCTGGTAAACAGGGCCTCAAGCCTGGACCTAAACCAGGTTAAATCTGAACGTGGAGCGAGGGTGTTTAACCGCCACGCCTCGGCGCAGCAGCCCAGCAGAAGCACACATCCTAAAACGGGATCCCACAGATCTGTTCTGGGATTAATCGGCCTTGATGCGAGCTGCTAAATGCGGCTCCTCAGTTGATCAAATATCCGTCAGAAGACGGCCTCGGGAGGAGTGAGAGGAGCCGGCTCGTCTCTGCAGGAGACGCTGGCAGGTAGGAAGTATGTGTCGATTTGCATTAGGCCTCCGAGACGCGCACAATATGGCCATTTTCTCTGTTTTGTTGTTGTTCATGAAAAGCAAAGCACGTGATCTCTCTCCAGCCCGCCTGCCGTTCCATGAAATCTCGTTTCTTTCTGAACAGGCTGCTGTCAAATTTTTTCCCAACAAATGTCCATCAAATATAAGTAATTGCTGTGAATCCTGTACTTTCTGTGATGGAACAGTAAATACATTCATACTTTGGTCTGAGCAAGTCAGAATCAAACAAATATACCCTTTACCTCTGCACAGCTAACAGTACCAGAAAAACAAAGAAGGGAAACAAAACATCTGTTAATTCCATCGTTTTAAAATTTCCTGCCATCACTGGAAGTGTCGGCTTGAAAAGTAAACGCCATGTGAGAGCAGTGATGTCCACGCACGGGGAAACTCATGACTTTTAATTGCCCGTGAGGAGAAAGGAGAAGTGCGTGCAGAGAGCGCCCCCACGTGGCCGTCATTCGAGGTGCGCATGGTGATCATCACGTGACAGCTGCCTCTCTCCGTGACCTCCTGTGTGTGTGTGTGTGTGAGTGTGTGGAGATGCAGAGGAAGGAGAGGTTAGTGTGTCAGAGCAGGAGCAAACAACCCCTCAACGCTGCAGGAGAACCGGTTCCGTCAGAAACCTTCCAGCTCTGCTCGCTCGGGCTCAGAACGTCAAACACATCGGATGCAGAGGCCTCCCAGGGCGGGGGGGGCCTCACAGTCCTGGCCCTTCAACCCACGTCACTTCTCTTTTGGGCCCACTTTTAGAAAAAAACAGAAAAAAAAAATTAAAAAGTTCCATTTGGTATATTTTTCGTTCCAGTTTATTTAACGTCTACAGTTAAAATAATGTATTTTTCATCCATCTCCCAGAAGTGCTTCAAACAACTGTCTGAACTTGTGCAGAAATCATCTACATTTTTTAATTAAAGTAAGTGCAAATTGTAATCAGGGTTTTTCATGTCTGATTCGTAAAAAGATGAAATGAAAGTGAACAGTTTTGCATTTCTTCTTTCCACTGAAACAGAGACGTTTTTGGAGGTCAAGGCGCCATGTCTTTTTACTGGTTTGGCCAAATTGAGATCAAAGGAGCGCTGAAATGGAATGAGTTTTACACCTCTGCTCTAAAACCTCTCATCCACAGCATCGCCTCCACAGCCAGCCTGCAGGATCCAGCTCGCCTCATTCTGTCCTCAACAACATTCAAGTGCAATAAATATTCCGTTATCCTCACATGCACGCCAAGGAAGAACAGGAAAACTATTTTATGCAGAGACTATCCCAGAGAATGATCAGCTGCAGTGAATTAATATGAAGTATTTTATAGATTTTTTCTAAATGTGTCGCAGAGATTAAGTTTGCAGATGAATTTCAGTGTTATCAAACTCATGATGTGATTTGACTGAATTAAAGTGATCTGCATGTAAAGGCTGCAAAGTGTTTAGCACTGTTAAATACATATCCTGGACTCGAGATGTTGTTATTTTTCTGATATACATTCAGATTTTGAGTTGTACTTCTGCATCACAGAAAATCCAGACACCCAGAAAGTAACGTCCTTAGAACTCATTTATTCAGAACATGTGCAGGACACGTCATGCTTTCATACAAAAATATTCTAAATACTGTACATTAGTTCTGAACATGTGCAAAATGTAAAAAAAAAAAAAAGAAATTAAGATATTTACAACTCCAGTTAACAGGAAACAAGTTAGGAGTAAACATATAAACAGGCTTTTTTTAAAATGAGGTTTAACCTGCAAAACCTTTGAAACATTCTGATCAGAGTTTAAAAAAAAAAATCTGAATATGAAATGCAAAGAAGTGGAAACGGCTTAAAAAGGAAATTGCTGAAAAGGGAATGCAAAACCCATGGAATTTATATGGGAGTGTAAAAAAAAAAAGGAGGCGTGTAGATGTACGGAAGAGGCAGGTTTTTTTTTTTTTTACATCTGTGGATCCAAATGTAAGAAGAGTAAACAGGTTTAAACCCGGTTCAGAGTCTGAACTGGAAAGTTTCCCTCAAAGAGACATCATGTGATTGATAAAGACAGGGAAGAAAGGAACTCTGAACGGGTTTCCAGTTTCCGCCCAGCGAGCAGTGCACGCCGCTGCACGCCGCTCGGACCACGCCGCCCCTCCTCGCGTCCCGTTCACATCAGGATTCTCATTCACGTTGGCTTCTCCAGCCACTCCAGCAGCAACAGGTTTTCAGGTTTTAATTACAAAGTCTTTCACTTAGCAAGATAAGACGCTACTTAATTTGTAGGAGCTTCATCTTGTTCCCTGAAAGAAGCGGAGAGGGATAATGAGCTGCTGCTGCTGCTGCTGCTGCTGGAATCCAGCCTTTCTGAAAGGAGTGAGAGTGGCGCTACTCACCCAGTCCTTTCAGGAATCTGTTCACGCCGCTGGGCTCCGGCTCGGGGCACGAGTCCAGATGCTCGGCCACTCGGGCCTCGAACAGGCCTGCAGGGAGGAGAGGGAGAGGAGCAGGGTTCAGGACCAAGACGGTTCAAATTCCAGCTGGGGCCTCCTGTGTGGAGTCTGCATGTTCTCCCCAAGCGTGTGTGTGTGTGGGTGGGTTTCATGAATTAAAAACAATGCATCTGGTGTCACATTCCAGTCAAAAAACGAATCCAGAATATCCAGAATACATTGGAACAAAGCCCATACTCTCATTAAGTGCCCCCCTTAGGACTCGAACCGGGAACTTTCCACTGTGAGATCAGACGGTGCCAACCACTACCCCACCTCTGTAGTGCTTCAAGGTAATTTATGGACTTTTTTCCTTCATCTCCTACACTTGAACCCTGATAAACTCGTCTTCATGGCTGTTTACTGTCCAGAGACGTTTTTAATGAGTGGCTGCTGTGAGTCGTTTAGCTTCATCACGCAGTACGTCTGCTTTAATATGATTAAATTACACACAGCCCATCGTCCATTAACGGATTATTATGTAGTCACATCTCACATTAAGTCAGATGTTGTTAGCCCATTATCTAAAATGCTCTTCATACTTTGCACACCTCCTAAATTTCTACTCTGTATAAACCCTCAGTCAGACTGCTGGATTCTTCTTTATCGGTATTTTATTTCTTGTTTTTGGATTTTATCGTCTGCATATTTTGGATTTTTTTTGGGCACAGCTCTGAGGTGAATACGAAAAGCGACTTACGCAGCAAAGAAATGTAATCTGAAGGCATCGGAGGTTGATGTGAACAGATTATCATGAGCTTGAAGGACACTGCCTGTGGATGTTTTCATCCTCCTGCTGATTTCGTTATGAGAGCCAACCGCGGGCCGCCGCGGCTCCCAGAGATCTCTCTTCTAATCCACCGCCGCCCCTCGCTCACCTCGCCCCCGGCCCTTGCGCAGCTCTTTGTCCTGGATGAAGCCGGCGAACATCTGGGTCTCCATGAAGAGCTGCAGGAAGAGGCGCACGCCGCGCGACGGGTGGGACTTGCGGAAGCTGTCGCGCTGCAGCTCCTTGGTGCCGTTGGCGGCTTCCGCCATGTGGAGGGGGTAGTGGCCCACCAGCTCCACGAAGAACCGCACAAAACCCTCCGACACCAGGGAGCTGAGGTCGGCCGGCTGACCTGCAGACACACAGGGAGGCTGGCTCAAGTTCATGTAATCAATCAGAACAATTCAAAAATAGTCCTTGGTGCTGTAAGATGAGCACTTAATCTGATCTCTTTTTTCATAATAATTTTATCTCAGAAGCCATACAAATCAAAGACATGCAGGAATCAGATGGTTAATGCACTTCTTTGAAGCGCAGAGTTACTTCCAGGGCACAGAGTAATACGAAAGGCTACTTCTTGCAGACTTCCTGGAATAAAGACATTGTCAAATCATCCTGTTTAGACTATTTTTAGATGGGGCCATGCAGAGCACGAGGACATGGGTCTGCACTCTGACTGCATTGTCCTCTTTGATTACAACAGAAACCGGTCCGCCGTGACTTTATTGCTGCGTCACCCAACCGACAGTTCAGGCAAAGCAGGAGCAAAAACAGGCCCTGCAAGTTCTAGGAAACGCTGCGTCACTTTACAGAGCAAGACTCCACAGGTCTCATGACGAATCAGCCAAGTAGCGTCCCAAATGTTCAGACGAGAGCTGCTGACGTTATCCTGAAGCTCGTCTGTCCAGCGCGGTGCGGACCAGACGTCGGTGTTAGAGCGGCGTCCAGCTTCATCCGGAGAGGAGGACGCGACACACTCACCTCCGTACGCGTCTGCGGCGTCCTGTCGGAGGATCTCCTCCCTCTCCTCCAGGATCTGCTGCAGGGCGGCCTGCAGCTTGCTGGGCAGGATGCAGTCCTCATCACCAAGCTGCCACATACCACAGGAGAGGTCAGAGGTCAGGGGTCGTCATAATTAGACCATTCGTCTACAAAGCCTGGTCTGTTTTATACAAAAGGGTGCAAACAACAAATGTCTGGTTATGTTAATGAAGCTTCAATAGATAAAGACCAAACAGACACAAATTCAACATGAAGTTCATTCTTTAATGAACAAGGGTTTGACATTTGGAAAGACACACACAAATATCCAGATGAATTAAGGCTAAAAAACAAATATTTTTGGGTCATGTTAATAAATATAAACTAAAATGAGAAGCTGGTGCTACATGTACCAAAGTCTGCACCAAGAGACAGACTCATTCTGTCCCAGTTCAGCGACCAGACAGGAAGACAAGCCGACAAGCTAACGGACACTTCTGTGATAAAGTGCCTCAGCACTGCCACTGAGGCAGGACTTTAAATCTTCCCTCTTGTCATGTTTCCTCACCTCTGGGACACTCTGCCTGTATAAACTGCTCCTTTCTATTACGTGGTGCAACTGACTGGTTGACATTCAACCAAACGGCCGTTAAGCGATTATTAAAAGCTGAAACAACAGAGCTGCCATTTTTCATTTAGCCTAACAAGTTTCAAAATGCCGTCCCACATGCTTTTTAGGAGTAACAGGCTTTAACAGCCTTTTTTTCCTCCAAGTGCCATCTTCATTTAGAGCCACTAAACACCACAAGGACAACCTGTTTTATGATGTAAATTAAACATCACATTTGAAATAACTGTTTCTCTTCACATTTTACACACAGTCCTAATATTTTATTAGTGTTTGTATTTGCAAAACCACACATCCTTTTGTTTGCACATTAAAATAAAAAACACTGTTAAATCTTAGTGAAATCTTAGTGTTAAATCCGAAAAATTGCATGACTCTGTGTTTTTAATGGTTCGCAGCTGATCTGTGTAGATTACTCCCACAGCACGCATAGAAATCATGGATTAAACACTGCTTTACTTCTGCCGTTATTTTCTGAAGTATTAATTCCTCTGGTCTGGATTCAGAACTGCAGCATAAAAAAACAAACAAACAAACAAATAAAGCATCTGAGTGAACCGAGAGTGTTTAAAGCAGCCGACAAACACAGCCACAGATACTAATGGTGCACAATCCAACCTGCGTGATACAGCACTAATCCACTGATACAACCACATCATGCTTCTCTTATTAGAAAAATAAAAACCCCTCATTCGTTCATATCTGGTGCTACGGTTTCATTTGCAGTTTGGTTTGACTGGTTTGTGAATGATCACGTTTCTGAGGAAAAAAAGGTTTGAAATGTGGGTTTTCTCTACTGTCCGATGGATGGAAGCAGATGTGACAACAAGGAACCGCACACATCAACTTCATGCTGCTTCGCTTAACTCCAAATGCCTCTTTGCTCCTGAAATTAAAGTGGGTCACCGCTTTGTACCAGCTGGAGGCGCTAATGTACAGTTTACTGTTGGTCGACCTTCACTTGTTTTCTTTTCATGGACTCGGCTCTGACTGCCCTCAGAATTTGCTCTTTAGTCAAACTTCCTTTGTTTTCCCACGTTTCTGTCTTCACTACATCAACTTTGGGGATGATGTGCCACTTTTTGACTACATAAGTGCAATGATCAAAAAAAAAAAAAAAAAAAATCACATACAATCGGTGTCATTGAAATCCATCTGTCAGGGATTACAATCTGTGTGCATGGTTTGTTTTGGCTCAGTGAGAAGATCCTGCTATGATACTGAACTGAGCTGTAATGGTTGTTTAACAATGATGTAATAATGAAGCAACCAGTAAACCAGTTTGAATATCTGACGTCTCATCAGGTTGACCCCACAAAATAAGACGTCAGTCTGAAACGCTGTCAAATCAAGATAAAATCTGAACACAGCCCTTATTCACGGCTGAGTGGGAGATCAGTGTCAGCCGAAACCGCGGACGTCCTGCTGCGAGCTCACCTCCTGCTGTCTTACACTTTTTTTCTTTCAGCAGCCTCCACACACTCCAAAGCCAACAAAAGACAAGTGCAGGCAAAGGCATCGCTCGCTCTGGGACCGCGCCTATCGTTCCCATTACACAAAGCCGTGTGTACACACCTGAACAACAAACTTGTCTTCACACAGATCCACGATGAGCACCTGGGGAAGACGGAGGGAGGAAGGAATGAGCGTCACATTGCTGAAACGAGGGCTGGAAAAACAGAATCTCGCAGAGGCAGAGACACACACCTCCTCGATGGGCAGCTCCAGCAGCTCGTTCAGGCAGGGCGCCAGCACCCCGATGAGGAACGGCGTGGGCGAGCAGCTGATGTCCAGCATGCCGGCCGGCAGCACGGGCACGAAGGTGTGCTGCCAGGTGAAAGGGTAGAGCAGCGCCAGCACGGCGTGGCTGCAGCGGGACAGCACGCTGCCGCAGAGCAGAGCAGGATTAACTTCAACACGGCGCTGCTGCACGGTTCTCACAAAGATCAGATGACAGTGAGATACCAGTCACAGCTCCCTACACACACACACACACACACACCGGTCACCACTAATGTTCAGACGACAACATTTTCACAGCGAGCCTTCGACAGATGACGTTTGTGTGTCAGGAAGTTCTCCCAGAACGTGGTATTTATGACTATTTGTGGGGACACTTCTTACACACTTGTAAGAATGCTGAAGAACACGCCCCCTTTCTTCTGATTGGCTCCTGAGCCACTCCCTATGTTGACAAAACGTTTTATCACCTGCTTCTGCAGGCGAAAGTAATTACAACAACACTGTCAACATGTGACAAAGAGAAAGAGAGAGTCTGTATTTCTATGGTCTACTTTGGTGGGGATTATTTGAACTGTTTTCTGGATTAATAAAACTGAGCAATTTATTCATGTAATTTATGATTTTTGAATTCCAAACATTATGATCTGATTTCACGCAGCTAAAAAAGTCAGTGATGTGACTTTGAGGCTGATACGAGTTGGATAGCAATAGAGCAACTGTTTTCATGGCACCATCACGGATATCTCAGCTCGGGTCTCGGTGTTGTGCTGCAGTCGCTACTCTCAACAAAACTGTGTTAAACATTCAATGCTTGCCTTGTAATTTTTTTGCTTGATGGGTTCGGGAGCCAGACCGGAGCATCTTTCAGGCCAGTTGTGGGTTTATCTGGGTTTCTTCCCACACTTCAAAAACGTGTTTTATGTTAATTGGTGACTCTAAATTTGCCCATAGGAGAATCTCTATTCGCCGTGATGGACTGGAGCCCATCCGATGCCTTTTATCAAACCTCATCCACATTCAGCTGGAATTGGCTCAAGCAGCTGAAAACGCACTGTGCTTCATGTATTTCTGCACCTCTAAGCTTCAGTCCCTCAGTTTGTGAGATATTTTGAAGAGGTTTTTGTGCACATGTCTGAAATAAGTAATGTTCAACACAAGCTTAATGTATTTTCACATGTATTTTTTGTGCCAGTAACTACATCGTGGAATCATTTCAAGAGAGCGAGAATAAAATGTAAAATTCACTCACTACGGCTTTAAATTTTTTAAGCTGAAAAGAACTTTCCAAACCTGGTGCACGGATACTTTCAGACCAAGAAAAAAAATAATCAGATTAAACATCTCACACACGTATGACTTATTTTATAATATTAGAAGCTCGTGTTTGAGTTGATGTTCTATCAGCCAAAACCTTCGGTAACCCGCTGGTTAACTTCACCCCCTGGTAATAAATACTTTTCTCTTGTTTCTATGAGGCTGGACTTAAACTAAACTGTGGCCGTTTTTGTGTGCATGCTCTGGTTTCACATGTCAATAGGAAAGAATGAAAATTACACTCGTCTAAAACAGTAAAGAAAGATGAACTACCGAGTTATAATATCAGCTTAATCTCTGTAGTCGTCATTCTTTTACATGGCATCTGTTGTCCAGAAAAGTGGCATTTTATCGACAGCAGAGACTAAACGAAGAAACTCAGCTGGCTGTGACAGTTTAGTTTCGCCAGACTGATGATATGTTGTTGCAATAGTAACACAATACACTCCGTTTTTTTCTATTCTTTGTATTTATTCTAAGTCTCTGCCTGGGAGCCAAAGAGACTCAGCAATGGGATTTTTAACCATCCTTTGTCTGCAACACAGGAGCTGAGCAAAGTCCTCTGAATGGATTTTATCATCTCAACTGAATCTCTGTAGGAAATCTGAGCGTCTGCATGAAGTCGTTAGTTTAAAATGAGCTAAGAGAGTTAGTTTTTATTCTGTGTTTCACAGCTCTGCCCTTACAGATCATTCTCTCTCTCTTCAGATTTACTGTTTGAAATGTGTGTGAAGTCAGGCAGGAAGGACTACTCTCAAATCTGACAGAAGGATATTCAGGCTGGGCAGGGTCAAAAGCCGCTGTTGAATAAATAAACCTGACTGAACTTGCCGCTGAGACTCGTTTCACAGTTTGGAATTTAGTGACGCAGAGGCCACACAGGTACCCGCAGGTAGATGAGACTAGAGCTGCTTTACTCCAGTGAAAACTGCAGCTCGTCGCTTCGGTGTCCTCGAGGCGTACCTGAGCTTGTCAGCGATGAAGATGACTCTCCTCTCAAGCAGAAGGGAGGCGAAGACCTGCAGGAGCTTCGCCACGCTGAGGCACTGCAGCAGACTGTCAAAGTCCACGTGCTCCAGCCTGGAGTCCACCGGTCGACACAGAGTCAGGACCTGGAACGACATGTGGTGGTTTGCAGCGTGTGAGAGTCACTGATACACTGGATAGAAGGGCTATGGTTCTGAAGACAGTGATTTCAGACCTTTAGAAGAACCTAACATTTCAGCCAAAGAGAGAAACTAAAGAGGACAATCAAAGGAGCAACATGAGGAACCATACGCCCATATCGCTTCATTCAACTGAGACCAGCAGGGCACTGACACCCAATCCAGCTGGGAGAAGACAGGATACACCCTGGAGAGGTCTCCAGTCCATCACAGGGGAAAAACAGAGACAGACAACAGCACACACTCTCTCTTAAAGGGTAATTTAGAGAAACCACCAGGAGAAAACACACACATACTCTGCAGGGCAAGTCCTCACCCAGACTACAAACCCAGGACAGGAGCACAAACGAGAACGAAATATGAAACAGAGCTCCAGAGGAGCCCACTGGAACTGGAGGCCGTCTCTGACGGCTGAGTCAGAAGGAAAGAGTGATTTTGCAGCATTTCCTGGGTCTTTATGGGAAGGGTCATTACTTGACTTATTTTTGATCTGCTCTGGTGATGACTCAGTGGCTTTCTGTTGCTGGTTATAACATACTTAGAAAATCCAGCTCTATTGTCTCCACGGATAACCTCAAATTCTGAATCATCCTCAGCTTGCGGGAAGGAGTGGTTAGGAGTAACGAAACTGCTAATTAGCATTTCCTGTTTTGGTGTTGGTGGTTACCTCATGCCCAGAGCCAGGGAGGAAGTTCTTGATGGTGACGGTGCGTCCGGGAGCTGGGAAAGGGGCTTCCATCACGCTCCGCATGAAGGGGTAGACAAGCGCCGGGGACATTTCTCTCCTCCTCTCCACCTCCTCCAGAATCTGAACACACAGCACACACCGATCTGGACGGTCTGGAAAAGCTGTTTTCTCGCTCGCTGCCTGTTCGCTTAGCAGCTCACTGGAGAATGGGTGGGACATTTAGACACACATACAACTTCTCTTTTTGAAAAACACACCCACTGATTGCACAGGGTTATGTTACAGTGTAGCCTCATTCACTCTTGATACATGCACATGCACTCCTTGAGAAGAATAGTACTGAACTCAAGTATATCCAGCAGGCTTTCATCATCCCGGAGCTGCATCACATGGTTACTGTACCTTTGCAAACAGGTTGAAGCAGCCCAGCTTGCTGACGATACAGTGCACCTCAGGAAGCCTCTTTCCCTTTCCACTGGGCTGAAAGATAAAGTTCTGTATGTCACATTCAGGTTTTTTTTTTGTTTGTTCTTTTTACAAAAACATCATTAAATGCATCACACAGAACAATCCGGTCACAACTTTCACTTCCCCTCTTAATAATGCTAATAATATGTAGATGTGGAGAGTGGGAAATGGCCAAAGTCCAAAGTCTATCTACATTTATGACAAGCGTGGTGAGTTTATCTACTGAGAGAAAGATAAAACTGTCCCCACTATTCCAAGTATTGACACAGCATAGCTGCAGCAACATTAAGAGACAAGCTCACGCTTAAAACGGCCTCACGAATCTAACAGCTGCCGTCCTTGTGAGGCAAAATCGAGGGAAAACTGAAGAAATTCCTCCTGCTTTGTGTCACTGATTCTAAAGCGGTTTATGGTCAGTGATTCACTTCTCCTCCGAGATGTTGAGTAAGCACGTGGCGGCCTGCCATGGCGTCACACACTGCACATAAACACATGAACGCCGGAGCCCGTGATTCACACACATGCCTGCTCACCAGGATCTTACGGCAGTAACAGAACCAGCGGCTGCCGTCTTCTCCGGTCAGGACGAAGGAGAAGGTCTCGCTGTGAGGTCAAAACAAGAGGCGGCATGTTAACCTGAGTGAGGGAATACACCGATTCTCCAGGCAGAGGATAAAGAGCGAACAACATGAGCACTTCATCAAAAAACAAACACCTGATGTTACTTGTTACTTCTTCAGGATGTAGTGGAATTAGTCTATTGACTGATGTCAAATGAGGTTTAAATCAGTGTGTTAAAGGAACTTTTAATCAAGCAGTTTTATGAGTAAAAGTTCAAAGCACCGAGGCAAACTCTCAACATATTGATAGGCCATAAAAGAGCTGATACTCATTTGAGTTAGTTCATTATAAATTACGCGAGCTCCCTCATGAACAGGAGTTTAGGGAAATAGTATCATTTAAGACAGGAGTGTGAAACATCGCTGCTATCAAACTGGCATCAGCCCTAAAGCCATGCTGTCAGGATGAGTTCCTGAAACGGTGCACAATGCACCAACTTCAGGAGAAATGTGTTTTGCACCAGAAGGTTAATTTAAATCACTTGTTTTCTAACAGTAATCAGTGCTGCCATACAGCTGCCAAACTTCAGCACCTAAAAAATAGTTGGTTTAACAATGGGAATGCACTGTAAACGGATGCAAACTTCGTAACTCACATCAAAGCAATAAAATCCATAAAGACAGTCTGATGTGCCTCGATATTCACAGATTTAATTAGATCGGGCAGAATCTGAATCAGCCCTGCGGGGAATCTGCATTGTTGAAGCAGCAGTTTATTGGTTACAGCTGAGGAATCAAGACAGGAAAAGAGGAAACGGGCTAATCAGCACGATACGTGGTACGAATAGTTGGACGATTTGTGCTAAATGCATAAAAGGTGTGGATAATGAGAGGAATGTGAACACAGAAAGCAGCCTCTGCTGTAGTAGCTGAGGTGAGATGCTATATGTTAGCAGAGATGGAGCTGACCTCGGCATGTGTGCGGACGGCTTCCAGTCCAGTGTGTCGGGGAAACAGAACTTGGGAATCACTTTGAGCTGATCTTCAGCTTCTCTGGAGAGCCGGGACGATTTCTCGAACTGGAACAACCGAGTCAAACGAGGTGTACAGTCAGCACACAACCCACCTGGTTACTTAGATAAACAGTACTGAGTATTCTCATCATTGCGCACATCAGTTCACAAGGAAAAACTACTTTAATCCTCAGGAAAGTTAATCAGTCGATCTGAGAAAACTCCCTTTAAGACTATCTTAAATCTTAATTGCCTTTCACATAAAATAAGCATCATCCTCCCTTGATTTTTGCCAAACAAGATAAAACATTGTCCGAGGAATTGGTGCATTAAATCACAGCGCTGTGATCAAAGCGGAGCTGTTCCCACTGCCTGGAAGACCGGCGGGGTAATGTTACTGTAAAGCCGCCTCCTTACCATTTTGGGAAACTGCTGTGTAATTTCAGGAGAGTAGGTGTTTCCCGAGGAGCCTTTTCTCAGCGACACCACCACGAAGATCTGGAAAAGCTGCTGCTGCTGCAGCTGGATCAGATCCCTCTCCAGGGTGCGGTAGCCCGGCCGACGCTTCAGCGTGGACTGCTTGTAGACCGATCTCCTGGAGCCTGCCAGACACCACACAGCCAGACAATGTAGTCACGCTGGGACAAACCCCGAGCGGCACACGCAGCCAAAACGCATGGCAAATGGACATCACTTGGTTCAGAGTCTTAGACAACAACACTTCAATACGTGCACGGAGCGACTGGACTATCAGAAATCATTGGGATCCTGTGAGGGGTTTCAGCCACTGAAAAAATAATAAAACACGTCATGCTAAAACGTGACTGGAAAACTCTGTTTTCACTCCATCGTCACATTTTGGAGAACGTTCAACAAAACGTTGATCTCCTCCTCACTCCAGCAGAGGCTGGTCACTGACTTTCCACTGATGCACGGCATGTTTGTTGTGAAGACTCAGAGACATACATGTACAGTGGTGTAGTGGTTAGCCCGCTTGCCTCATCGTGAGAAAGTTGTGGGTGTGAGTCAAGGCTTTTCTACAGCTGCATGTTCGTCCTGTGTGTGTAACGGCTTTTTCTGGTTACTCTGTTCTTTTTCTCCACGGTCCAAAGACCTGCGTATAAGGTTACTTGGTGACCGTAATTTCCTTGTAAGTGGAAATATGTGTGTGTATGTGTGTGTGTGTGGTAGACTGTCTATGTGTTTTCCCTGTGATGGACTGGCGATCCGTTCAGAGAATGTTCTGCCTTTGCCCACTGCTAGCTGGGATCAGCTCCCTACATTGGATGAATTGGTATAGAAAATGTACGGATGGGTATATATGCACAAAATTGAAAAGAAACCTAGGAATTTTATTCCCCGTGAAAAGAAAAACATCTTCATCAGTGCCACTCTCTCCAAACCAAACGTCAAAGCATATCTCAACACATTAAAGGAATGATTTAACTCCATCCTGATACCATCACTGCCGTCCTCGGCGTCGCTCTCCGTCCCACTGGCCTCTTCTACAGACATGAATGAGAGGACAGAGACAGATTAGCAGGGAGCAGAGGAATGGGAATAATTTGACAAGCCATAATCAGTTGCAGACAGTCGGCCTTTGTTTCATAATCTGTGGCTTTGCCCACCACAGCGGGCCTCCATATCATCAGAAGCGGGGTATTTCCAGCAAGAGGCTCCACATGCTCTCATGTTGATGTGTTGATGTGTGACATGCAGGCTTCAGAGCGGCTCACCTCGTAAGGACACTCCCTGGTTCTTAACCCTCTTCTTCCCACGCTTGTCATCAAAGATGGTCAAAATCTTGTTGACGTACTGCAGAGAAGAAGACAATCACGGGTACCTGTCAGCCCCATATAGTTTGAGAGCGATTACAGGTTCACGATTCCAGGTAATCATGAGATAACAGCCTCTGAGTACATTATGGATTATAGATTTTTCTCCCTCTTTACATTCCTGTTTGTCTTAGCTGGAAGTTTCAGGGTGCTCTCAATTCTGTGACAGCTCTACATTAATACACAAAGATCAGCAAAACACTTAAAACATTCAGGAAACCCAAACGTATCTGTCAGAGGGACAAACTGTTCTGAGGAAGAAAAGCTGTTGGACAGTGAAACACAAACACTACACTGAAACAAACTGTTGACACGGCAGACGGTTTAGGGACGCCAATTGACTAAATGTTGGTCGTTCGTATTTCAGCCGTTCGATTCCCCTTATTGTTTGGTTTAAAGTCAAAACCAAGCAGCTCAAAGTGGGACGTCCTGTTAAAATACCTTCTAAAAATAGAACGGCATTTCTCAGACCTGCTCGGAGGCACAAAGTAAGCGTCAGGTACTTCTTGAATCCTGATCCATAACAAGTAGCCACCCTTCCAGAAGTCCGGTTCTTTACCTTGTCGTCGAAGCCTCTGCCCATCGACAGTCGTTTGGAGGCCATGGGTCAGGAGTCCGATCGTATGTGCTGACTAAAAATGTTTGAGAAGCTCTTGCGCATGTTGTTCCACCACTATCTATTTTTCACAGCATCCTCTCCTTCCTGTTCAACAAGTCACCGCCTCCACGGAACGCTGAGCACATGATTCATCATTCCACAGAAGACGTACCAGTTATGTCACCTTCCATTGGAGGAAACGTGTGCAGATAGGCTGTCGATCAGCCGTATCAGCCAATGAAAACACGCTCGGGCTGCAATGCACGAAGGTCAGGACTGAAGTGGAAATACCATGCTGAGAATGCCATGTTTTTCATGAAACAATTTTAAAAAGGCAAAAAAAAAAATGTTTGGACTCTTTTCTCAATATTAAGCAGTTTTGCAAGATAAATGAGAGTTTGACATGCCTGAGAAGATCGTTTTACAAGCGAGTGCCATGCTGGTGAATCTTCTCTGACTGGGCAGATATCAGGGTGGGATTCCTGAAGACCACTGTAATGTCCAGTTTTAGCTCTATTTCTCTGCTTTTTGGTGAAATGGTTATTATTCAGCGTCGATTTTGAACTTGGCGGCTTTTCTATATGGAGTCTGCATGCTTTCCTTGAGCGCACAAAGGTTTCTTTCAGGTAATTTCACCACAGCGCAAAAAAAAAAAAAAAAAAAAAAGAGGTTTACTGGCGACTCTATAACAGTTTCAAGTGAAAATGGAAAACGTTCTCTGTGTTTTGGGAGTCCGTTTATATGGCAGCGGTGGTTGAAGCCACTAAAAACGCAACTTCATGGAAAGCCTACCTGAGGGTTCCTGTGTATTTTCTGAGTGCTTGCACGTTGGGGTGCGGCTGGTTTGGGAGAGCTTGCGATGGTTGAAGATTTGGACGCCTGGAGTGCCTTTTGTTCCACTTTTCCAACATAGCCGTGCATGGTTTGGGTTTTGGGAGACAACTGGAACACAAGAGGAGTGGAGTTAGCTAATTAAATGCAATCAGGCTACATCAGTCTCTTCCCCTGATTTCCTTTCAATCTCCGGTGAGATGGGTATCAGCTTTGGCAGCCTTCATGAGGAAGGATTTGCTCCATTACCTTTGAGACGGGAGGCCTTGCTATGGGGAGACACATGGGAGTCCGCTTGACATCTTCATAGGGGTTATCTCTGGTCACCTCACCTGAGGGAAGACAGTGAGAGGAAAGATTACACAGGATGGCAGGATGCTTTACCGTCTGACATTACCTGGAGAGATGAGGTAACTGAGACCAGACCACAGAAAATATAGTTTGTCACTGTAAATATTGTCTCAGTTGCTAAGACAGTTTTGCCCCTGTAAGACGGGATTTTCTATTTGCATGTTGGAGAGAGGAGGTTGGCTTCTGTCACATTTCCCTCTGCGCTCGAGATAAATATGTTGCAGATCTCCAGACTTTGTCCTCATAGAAATACACAAATCGTTTGAGAGATACCATCCTTCAAGGTCAATGGTGACGTTCAGGATTTTGGACCGTTTTTACCACAAGATGTTCAAAGCGTTGGAAACAAAGATGATGATGATGCAAATTTGAAAGGGTGTCAATGAACAGTTGGAAATTGCAATGCAGAAAACAACAAATTCTCCAAACTCTTTGGCCAGCCGATCAAATTCGCCCGTCACAACAAGGTCTTATACTATTAACACTGAAGAGGCAACTCAGCTTACAGACAATGTCCTCGTAAATGTTGTCGTCAGAGTAGGCGTGGTAAAGGCCCGACTGCCGGGCCTCGTCTCGCAGCGTGCCTCGCTGTGCCGTCAGACGTGCCGCGTCCTCGTACTCGAAAGACTTCCTGCGGTGGAGAGGGAATGAAAGTCTGTGAAAAGCCAGGCGGGCCTAAAGATAGCCAACATAGCATTGTTTAGGCTATTGTCTTGTGTTTGACCCAAGTCCTACCACAGAAAGCCTTGTTGATATCAAAAACAGCAAATGCAGTTAAAAAAAAAAGAAAATGCACTGTGATTATCTGGCACATTTACTGCATCTGCATTGTTTTACACAATCCCACCCGTTCCCATTCACAGGACCACACACTCTATTGAAAGATAATTGTCCAGCAATGGAGGAAAAGTCTTACTTGATTCTGAGGTTATCTGGAAACCAGTGTTAGTGCATGTGCTTTCAGCTGCTGTTGTAAGTAAGGACAGAGTCAGACACTCGAGTTTAAAGTGACGCAACGCTCTGCCCTGTGGAGGAGTTTCATAACCGGGAAGAATGAATGACAGTCGAAGGCTTTCTTTGGAAATCAATCTATGTGCAAACATGAAAGGAACTTATTGGGGTGAGCATGAAAATAATGGGGCGCATTACATTCCGCCCATCAAACAACACTTGTCCAGAAGCAGCAGCTCAGCTCATACAAATGTGTTGAACATAGTCACAATAAAGTTACTTAATATCGGTAATTTCGGGACAGAAAAACCCACGTTTTAGTGTAGTAACGTGTTTTATCACGCAGAACTTGATTTTCCTGGGATTTGTATGATTCATCTGACTGAAATGCATGACCATCATGACCTGTGAGTGAGTGAACACCCAGAATAAGACAAGCGAGGGCTGATAGGATACCAAGGATCTCAACCGCTCACACTTTAAACTGATTTTCATTTAAAACATCGGCATTTAAAACTTATCAACTCGTCACCTTTACTCGTGAAGTGGTAAAACAAATGTTATTATCACTAGGCATAACTTGTCATATTTGAAGTTTGTGTAATCAAATTTTGATTACACCAAAATACTAACAATACTCAGTTCTGTGTTTTTATCTGTTTAGTTCTTAAGATTTCTCTGACAGATTCAGCAATCACAAATATTACCATTCATATTCATCAAAGGAAAAAAAAAGTCCTTTACAGTGCTATATAAAAACCAACAGTATTTCAACATGATTGGTGTGTTCTTATTGCCATGACTTTCTATTATTACACACTGATAATATTTCAGGTAAGTTACAGTAAAGAATAAAGTGTCTCTGTGGGAAAGTTCACCATTAGTTACATCTCACAAAAAGTCTGTCATACTAAGTATCCAAGTGTCTGAGCTCCTGATATCGCCAACACCCACTGGAATAAATTCCCAACAAAAACACCTGATACAACAGAAAATGGGTTTTTCCGTGTCTCTTGTTTTCCACAGTTTGCTGCTTTCTGTTTAAAATGCCGTCTCATTTCCTCGACTTCTCCTGCTGATTCAACAACACATTAAAGGAGAAGTAGAACCACAAAATGTTTATTTCTTCATATTGCTCATCTTGACCTCATTTCAATAAAAACCCATTGACCAGAGCACCATGGATTTATTCGCCCGGCCGACCAACGCGGCACCGCTGTGGGCACATTTTGGTTTCAAGGCAAATAAAGCAAGGCCCAATGACTCTTTTATTACGGTGTCACATTTCTTAACCTCAGACTGCAAGATGAGAGTCACTGAGTCAATTTGCTGGTAAACAAAATTAAAAAAGATAATCAAAATAACAGTACATTTTAAAAGCTGCTTAATTATGAGGGCTGTAACTGATGGTTTGTGATGTCTAGAAAAATAAAACACTACCAGGGAGCAGAGAGGACTCCCACAGCAACACATTTGCAACATGAGCGAGTTGAACACACATTTAGAAAAGAGAATAGAAGCAGTCGTAATTGTTAGACGTCAGTGAGTGTGTACCTCTCACACATAAACAGTTGGAGGTTATGACTGACTTGTTTTATATCACTCGACTCCAGTGTCTGGCTGACCTGGCTGCAAATCTGGATAAAACGAGTGCTAAGTCATAAAAATATATCTCCTTGTACATCGCGTGACAGTTTTTGTCATGACACTGACATAAAAACAGGATATTATTAGAACTTCATTTGCATATCACATTTTCACCAGTTCTGCTGTCTGAAAGCGGCGCACACAGCCGGCCCCATTCACACTCACACGTGCTTTCTCTATTATATACACAGAAAGTTAAGCCCGCAAAGTCAGCAGCGGGAGAAAAATGGCAGCGCATCAGGCTAAAGAGACCGATGAATCTGTCAAAAAGACAAGCGAGTGTACCAAGAGGTTTACGCAGAATGTGGTTTCGTTCAAGGAGTGGACTGAGTTTACCTTTGGTGGTGAAAAAAAATGGCAAATGAAAGTTTGAAACTGCAAGCTGAAGTGACACCAGATCAGGAAACACCCTCACTGTTGCAGAATATAATGAAGAAACTGTATTTTACATATAGTGCGTTACGAGATGCTTGTTTTTGTACTTGAACAGGGTGTGGTCAGGGGTCGCCAGGGTTTACAATCGTAAAGATTTGGGTCAATCAGGAAAAAGGTTGGGGACCCCTGAAAAAGCATAAAGGCCCGAGAGCGTCAGCTCCACGGCAACATCCCGTCAGAAGTGTGAGAAAGTCTCCGCTCATGGCAGCATAAGCGAGGTAAACGTACAGAAACGAACTAATTTTCTGACAAACTCTAGTCGGGTTTAACATGACAGGCATCTGCAGCTGATGTCCACAACAGCCTTTTTTAGTAGTTTTGTTTGGCCGCCAGTGAACGAGCGCCCTTGTGTTTGTGTGTGCGTGTCTGCCGATGGTGACCCTGAACCCACGGCTGCGGGGGAACTAGGCCACAGCCGAACAATAGAGAACAATACTGCCAGATCACAACAGGACTCCAGCCAGCAAATCCACTGCGACAGCACCCGGGCCAAAAAAACACAGAGAGCACAGCTGCTGCGTGAAAGCCCATCACCTGCGATTTATTCTGAATACATGTTAAGCCGTTGGCGTAGGACTCACCTGTTCTTCTTATGCCTGGACAGTCCTGCGGTGGGTGCGACGGGACACGGCGGGGGAGGGAAGTTGGGCGGCCGTGCTGTCCTCCTGCTCCTCCCGTTGGAGTGGTTGGTGTGAAGGGATCTCCCTGTGCTGCTGCTGCTGCTGCTGTTGGCTCCCTGATACTGGAATGTCCTCTGAGGTTTGGGAGGTGGAACAGTTTCACCTGACGAGTCTCTGCCTCGCTCCCAGAGCAGCCGGTCCCCCTCCAGCTTCCTCCAGAAACCGCGCGAAGTGTAAAAGTTCCCGGCCGGCATGCCATCTTCTTGGTCATCCGTCGACAAGGGCAGAGGTTTAGAAACAACTTCAACGTCCAGGATGCGGCCCACCTTGAGCTCACCGTTGGCTGTGACGCTCTGCTTACCCTCCACTTTGGGAGATGCAAACTGGTGTGTGGGGAGAACTTTTTTTTCTGAGAACTGAGTGGGACATTTCTGCAGATGTTCTGATTTCCGAGTGGCCACACTGCGCCCACTTTGTGCTGGGGATTCCCGAAAATCCAATCCCAAGGTTTTTGCTTTTGAGATCTGGTTGGAACACCCGTTACTTAAAATATCTTCGGACAGCGCTCGGGTGACAGTCGGACGGCGTGCCTTCCCTCCGGCGTCCGGGCTGCCGCCCTGCTGACTGCGACCCTCCCACTGCGAGATCTTGTCCCTGATGCTCACGGCTGGCTCGTGAGGAGGCGGCCTCGACGACTGCCGGTCCTGCCAGGGCTCTTTTGGGCGGCGATTGACCTCGCCGACCCCCCGCCTGCCCTGCTCCAGTCTCAGAGCCAGCATGTTGAGAGGGGGCAAGTGTCAGCTCACTCTCAGTCTTCTACGAGCAGATGCATCAGGGACTTCCTTGCAGGAACGGACATACAAATGTGGTTTTAATTATCCCAGAATGCTTTTCAAAAAACGAATGCCACAGGGCTTATCGCTTCTAATTTTCTGTCTTTATGTGTCTTCTCGCCCGAGCAGTGTCATTTCCACCTCCTCTCATTTTCTGAATGGCCTAAAAGGAATACAAAGACAGTAAAATTACTCATCAGCACACACTTCAAAACAGGTCCAGACAGCACACTGCTGCAGGGTCAAAGGGATACCGAGGCAACACACTCTTCAAGACTGTAGACACGTTTCAGGTTTTCATACTGGGTGTAGGCAGCAACAGAGAGAAAGTCACAAAAGGTGAGTTTCTAGAAATGAATCAAGCATTAAAAAGGGATAGAGGTTACTGCTGTTTCTTTTGGTGCGGCGTGGCTTGTGTCTTAAGCCGCCTGAGCCCTCCGTTTGCCCCGGGGGAATTCTGCATAACTGTCATCCTCAAAGCTCGGTGGCGGGCGGAATAACAAACTACCCACGACAGAGCAGAGTGTCTAATTTATTGTCCCTGCAGAGAAGAGAAGTCTTTCAGATGACTGTAAGGAATGTGCATTTTAAGTGATTTCGGGGGGGGGGGGGCTTTAAAAGCATGAAAACACATGGGTCCATCAGTGCAGACACAGAACCAGCACCAATCGATGATGGGAAACATTTAACCACACCTATTGACTCAGTGGAACAGATGCTCCTCACGTGGCCTGGCCACTAATCACACACACACACACAAGTCACAAACAGATGCAGTGATTACCAGAGGCCTATCGCATGTGCAAAAATGTATGCACAAAAGGACTGAACTCAAAAAAACACAGGATATCAATACAGACAGTGCATCAAGAAATTAGCAGTGCTAACCAACTTCACCAATGCAGTTTCAAAGACGGAAAAGTTTGAGGCAGAATCTTAAATACTGACTTACACAGGCGGCTCGACACTTGGTAGTTGTCTGTCGAACTGAATGGCAGGATTGTAAATTTTCTGCGTTATCACCTGTCATTTAAATGTGTTTTTAAGAAGATCAGACAAAATACAGTCACAGCGAGAAAATCAGTCAACTTATATCACATTTTTATGCAGGTGACTACAGATTTTCACAGTACAGCCTCTTCTTCCAGGTGAGACTCAAACCCATTATATACTACCAATCAAACATTTGGAAACATCTTCTCATTCTCAAGGTTTTTTTTTTTTGTTTATTTTCTTGAGTATTTTCGTTGTAGATTCTCACTGAAGTCGTCAAAACCATAAACACATATGGAATTAAGTAGTAAACAAAAATGTGTGAAATAACTCAAAATATTTTACATTTCAGATTCCTCAAAGTAGCCACCCTTTGCTTTGATTACTGCTATTCATTTACACAACATTTTAACTGAAAACACAGTTTTTGTGTTAACATAACAGAAATGTCATGTCATGTCACACACATCTGAGAAAAGCATCAGTAAAGCATTAAAGATAGATTCCAAAGACAGAGCTTCCCTCAAACATGTAAATATCTTTTCCTGAGCAGACTGAACCTGGAGAGGGTTTCTCTGGTGCTTCAGCTTCAAAGAAGACACAACAAGCTCAATAAGCCAGGCTAACAAATCCTCTTAAAATCTGTAATATCGACAGGCTGCCGGGTAAGGCGAGATACAGGAACATGCGTACCAAACAGGGCAAAGCATTATGGGATTGATCCACTGACTGAATGTAATGATTTTCTGGGTGCATATAAACCTGGATATTAATCTCATCACTTTTTTCAGTGTTTTTGTAAACGTGACGATCTGACCTCTCAATCAGAAAGAAAACCAAGAAGAAACAAAAGTGACGGTGAATCTAAATAAATTGCTGGTTTTATTCAAGCACACTTTCCTCTTTCCATATGCTAGATAAGCTTCATGATATCCTCAATTGATTTTTCCAGAGAACTGATTGGTCAATAAGGTGGTACGCTGATCTCTTACAGGCGCTTGATTAAGTCTTTTTATTGAGACAGTGTAAACCTCTGGCTTCAATCTCACTCTGCCTCCGAGTCTTGATTGCAGTACACCACACCGGACCACATCTGCTTCCTCTCCTGAGCCACCAGGATTCCGTGCTCCCACTTCTCTTTCTTCTTACAGGACAAGCTCTCTGCACTTTAACTTTTGATGGTTTCAGAGGTGTAACATCATTAGACCTGTTTACATGGGTCCAAAAGTCCTCAATATAATCGGATTCAAATACTGTCATGGTAACAACCTTACTAGAGCCGACTTAAAAAAGCATGTTCTTCTCGGTTCTGAATAAGCTATAATGTATCAAAGCATCTGATAAAGTGATATAAAACACTGGCAGAGCTGTTGTAAACATTTCCACTTGTACTACTGGAGTCAACATGGATGTGGTCACGGTGCAGGAGCAGCTCCTGTCTGGCTGGAACCAAACCATTTGGACACGTTGCACATCAGGACTGAGGCTGAGAGCAGCTCCGAGGAGGGGGAGAGATGGTAAAATTCCACAGCACAGCTCATGATCACAAAACTGTATGAGCTGCATTCCATAAGGGGGGTGGCGGGGGAATATACATATCGAACCAGAGACAGTCAGTCGGTCAGTCCATCTCACAAGCAGTGCTTTTGTTTTGGTTTGACCTAAATCGAACGTATGTTTGCACCAGAGTGTCGCTCCATCATGGCCAGACCTCAGTGATGACAATGCAGCTTCCCAAACTGACCCACTTGTGTTATTTGTCTGTGTGCGGCGGTATGTAGTACAGGAAGGCATGAGTTGCGTTTCCTGTGCTGCAGGAAGAAGGATCAGCAGACTGTCCATAATTATGGTGCGGGAAGATTTGCACCCGGCTGCAGCCGCTGATTCGGAGCTATGTTTAGATCAAACCCTCATGATGGAAATAAAACACTGACTTTGAAAAACAATAAACCCAGAACCATGGCCTGAGAGAACTGATGTTAGTGAGGAGGAGCTTATCACATCAGGTAACAAAATGTAAGCATGAGTGAATTAAAGTTTACGAGGCTGTGAACTCTGCAAAGGGGCATGGCTGTGTTTTTGTTTTAGTGAAACCGACTGATTCACCCACATAGTAACCAGACAGACGACACATGAAAAGCCAGAGCACCCCGTCATCACCTGGCAGCTAAATGACACCTAATAGCACCCTCTAAACTGCAGTGGCACACCCTTGCAGGGATGCACGGCGTGACCAGGCACGTTGTAGGCTGAGGCGCTTTATCATCACAGGTGACAGGTAATGCCATAATAAAAGAAAAATGCAGGTTTGCTACATGCACTGCATGAAAGCAGCAACAAAAATGAAGTGCTATAAATGAGTGGTCTGTCAGCAGCCTGCAGAGGACCCTCTGTGTGCAGGGATGCTGTCAGCATCACACTGAAGGACATGAGCTGTTTAAGGCATTTCAGCACCATCAAACTTAAAGGTTTGGGTTTTTTCCTGTGGCACTCAGCTGTAACAGCCTGAGAGGAGATTTTGTTGTTGTTACTTCGACTGTATAAAGAATAGTGATTTACAAAGAGAAGAATACAATAAAATGCTTTAAGGTGTTACAGACCAAGGAAACTCAATAATCACCTCTGACCCACAAAGTTGGCTGACTCATTCGATAAGTTCTATAAGTTATACCTGCAGGTATTTCATTTCAATCTACACCATGTAATCTACCCTACTACTTTATAAGCATAAGGTGTTACTCTTGTCCTTTGAGCTCTTTATTGCCCGTTGAGCTTCATTTGTGGTGGCCAAGTTATGTAGTTAATATAAAATACATACATTCTATTTATCTATGCAAGTAATCTGAATCAAATATTGACAATGCAATTAAACTCCTCTTTAAAAAGTAATTAATACTGGAAATGCAATACTTTTGACTTGTTTAAGTACAGTTTGGTAAAATGAAAAGCAGTGGTACTTTAGTAAACTCAAGATACATGTTTATTGAGTACTTATGGAGTAAATAAAGTGCCTTTAAAAAGTAGCAAGTGCATTTTTAACGTAAAATATTCACGCCGAGTTGAAGAGGGGATTCCTCTGATACAGGAAAGTACTGATGTGCTCATTAGAAGTTGACTGTGTTTGTTATTAAGTGAGTGTCATCTTAAATTTGAACTTTTTATGATGGACCCAGGTTTGACTGTTTGTTCCCCATATGGGAGAAAACTTTATGTGATAAACTCGAAGTTCATAAAACCGAACAGCCTCAGAGAGCTAACACGTGACGAAATGGGAATATTACAAGAGGGAAAAAGTAAACTACACATCTTTACTTACCTCTGTGGCTTAATGCGAAAAAAGTCATGTTGTCTGCGCGTAAAAAAAAAGATACATATAAAATCCACATCGTTTAATCCATGGGGCTCCGCGGTGTGCGATCCTTTGCTACGTTAAAGTAACGCGAGTATCCGGGGACAGACTGCAGTTACCGGTAACTTACTGGTTTATTAAGTCTTAATGGGGCGCAAAAGTGTGTCGCCTGTTCTCATAAGTGCACAGAGTAACAACAAAGAGAGCAGGCAGGCAGCGGAGAGGAGCAGCGCTAATCGCTCTCCGCACCCGGGCGGTCCGCGTCAATAAACCGAACGCACTTCCGCTCCAGGATTTCAAAATTTACTATAGTTACAAATAATAATAATAATAATAATAATAATAATAATAATAATAATAATAATAATAATAATAATAATAATAATAATAATGAAATATATTCAATTTCTATGAAAAATATATGCCTTTTTGGTTATTTTTTGTTTATAGGTTTTCACTGTTTTGAGCGGTCTATTTCAGATCCAATTTTTTTAACAAAGATTTTTAACATATGATTGGTCAGTGTGGTTTATTTCATTCTGTTCTATTCAAATTGCTGCTGTTCTATGTGATATAATCTGTTTGCCTGGTCTCCCTGTGCATGCGTGGAGTTTTTCCAGTTTCCTCTCAGGAGGTTCCTCAGGTGTTCTTCAGTTCCCAGGTGATCGCAGGCAGCTTTCTGGTTTTTCATGAGAGGCTCAGCCAACCATGTTTGAAGTTCATCTGAAGTGGGGTGTACCATGCTGATAGTCAGCTGGACAGCTACAGCCACATAAGATATAAGATGAAACATATTTGTGGTTTGTAGAGTCTGTTTCTGAGCATCGTTGATAGTCTGGACCTTCTCTTGTTTCACGAGAGAACAAATAAATGCATATATGAATAGATTGCACGTTGTCATTATCTTACTCCTAGAAATGGAAAATGCCAATGATATAATGTTTTATGCTTGCTTTGAAGGGACAGCCATATCAACAGCAAAATCAATGAATTGATTATTATGATTCTATCAAGCACAGACCCAACATTCACAGAGAGAAACAGAGGGGAATCTAGAAAAAAAAAAACTGTCAAGAAACAAAGACTAGAACAAATACACTGAAAAGTCACTTACATCACATCTGCCTCCTGACTTGCTCACGGTCTTTTATTGTGTGAGGATCAGGGCTTCCTGTCTCGCTGTGAGTGTGGGTGAGCAGCTTGATGAATCTGTGACTGTGAGAAAGTTTGGTTGGATCCTCTGAGAGGGAAGACGTCATCCCATCCACTCCTGCAGCTGTCATCCATGAATTAATTCTGTAAAGTCTTCAAATGTCCTCGGTTATGGGGTCAGTGGGCTCAGAGCTGCATGTGTGGGTTATTAAACACTTTATGTGAAGCATTTCCACATGTAGTTCAGCTGAAGAGGGCTGGATCTTCACCAGAAGAGCAGTGTTCAATGTTTGATGGAAGGTTCGCTGGTGGAACAATGGTTCTAATTTGCATGTATAGTCAGTTTGTGCAGTGTTTTTCTTTCAATCTGAATGTAAGTCAAAGGTTGCATGAGGTATAGTACTGCCCTATTGTCAGGCAGCTTTTTGATTCTCTTCCCCTTTGTTTTAGTTTTTTCTTGGGTTGCACAACATCAGTGGGAGTTGAGGGAATTGTTGTTACTGTCGGTGTCTACTTCATGTTGCTGTGGTTAAAAACCAAGGACGCGATAGCATCATTAATCACTCTGCTTTACTTTACTTCTAGTTGCACTAATGGTTCTTTTGCTCCCACAGCTATTTGACGTCTGAACATCTGTTCACGTGCACATTGCCTCATTCCTAACTGAAACTGACTGTAGTAGAGACAATTTTCAGTTGTCTTGAAGAGATTTTTTTCTAACCTCATTTTGTTTAGTGTTCTTTTTAATATGCGGTTTGGGAGTGACAGGGAGGTTGTTCTGTCTGCCTGCCTGTAAAACACACAAAATCCTCCTTGTTTTTTTACATTTTATTTTCTGTCATTCATTTACAAGCTGTTTCTCCAGCGGAAACACAAGCACAGCTGAATGTCGGAAACTCAGACATGCACAGAGAGCACATTTCCTCTTCCAGTGGAGACGACAGCTATGTCGGAAGGCCAGCTGCTTTAAGATTAGTGTGTTAATATGAAAAACAAACGTAGAAATTCAGCGTCACAACAGGCACAGGTTGAGACGACGCGTCGATCAGGTTCACTCAGTCTTCAGGCCCTCCTTGATGAGGTTGAGCTCGTAGCACAGGGTCTCGTAGCGATACGCCATGCGGATCTGGGCCACGTTGGTCTTGCGGATGTCGTTGCCCTCTGGGCCCTCCTCCAGGTAGCGCTCGCCCAGGTTGTGGACCTTTTCCTGGAGCACAAACGAAAGCCGTTTTCAATGTGAGATGCAACGGCCCCTCTTGGAGCGTGATCATGGGTTAAAGGTGCTGTAGGCAGGATCCTGCATCTCCGCCATCTTGCTTAGGGTTACCTATGCAAGATGGCGGATTTGACCCATCTAAGATGGTGATTTGAAACCCAGCACAGCCAATCCTGTCCTGTTTTCTCTGACATAACGCCCTTACGCAAGTTAAGCCCCTCCCACAAGAACGTGTGACGAACGCCCCTCGACCAATCGCGGTTAGAGCCTCATGGGCTTTCCTGATTGGTCAAAGATACCTGGAGCTGTCGAGATTCCTTTTCAGCTCAGAACAGAGACAGATGGAAACGCTGCGCCCTCACGGTAGTGCAATTATGCTACACTCCTAAAGGATTATCAATGGATACTCTAACATTTAATCCAAAGAAAACACAGAAAAATTAGCATTGACGAGCAAAATCCTGCCTACAGCACCTTTAAATGTTTTTTTTTTCTCCTCTACCTCATGGGACATGCCACTCTGCAGCACACTGTTCCTGGAGATCTCACACATGTCGCAGGTACTCAGTTTAAACACCTGAGCTGCGATGGCATACTCTTCCATCAGGGGTTCCTGTGGACAGAATCACAAAGCTTAAAATGTGTCTAACATGTAAATGAAAGCCTATTTTTGTGTCACGAAGGGCCCCTTCCTCCGTGCTGTCAGACCTTGGTATAGTGGAACTGCATGGGGTCGTCAGTGGACAAAGACACCACCAGGCCTTTCTTTTGGAACTCCAGCAGCGGGTTTTTGGCGTATTCCAAGAACAGGCTGTTGTTGCTGAGGGGAGACATGGCAATGGGGATCTGGGCCAGGAAGTACAGGTACTGCAGCACAGGGCTCTGGATGGGAGAGACAGATGGATGGATCCAGGGAGGTTTTTGTGAGTTTTATGAAAGTCTGCTGATTAGACAGTCAAACTTTTGCACCTGTTCTTCATCTGTGTCCGGGGTGTAGAGCACATTTCACTTCAGAGGCAACACACAGTGCAATTTCACTAAAGTAGACCAGACCGGTAAAATACTGCCATAAAAACCTCTAAACTTGAAACTTTTTCTTTGTTGTGGCACAGAGTATCCATGTTGAAGATGTCTACATTTTCACAAAGCCAAACAATGACAACCAACAATGACTACTGTCTCAATATAAGGCAAATTTTGATAAAAGCTTCTCGTGCATAATAGTAAAATAATTTGTCAAAATTTTCACTTCTGTATCTGTTACATTATGCATGATTTTGCAGACTCCCCTGACAGCATGGCGTTGAGGCTACTGCGAGTTTTCTGTCTTTCCTTGCAGCATCATTGATACCTTGTGTTTGCCACTCTTAAAACATTCGTTAACAAAAATGAGGGTAAACAACTTTGGATACCTGAAATCTCTCCTGTCATGCAGAAACAAAGCGTCTCTCACATTGTTAAATATTGTTCAAACAATAAGTTCAGCTGAGATTCACTAAGATCTAAAGTAAATGTGTAAGACAACATCCACTGAACTCTAATCACTAATCACTGGCACCTCCTACACAAAACCTTTCACACACTGAAGCACGATGGACGATTTCAAGTTCCCTTCGAGAGTCGGGTTCTTGTAATCTTTGATAAGACGCTACAGTGTATCAACAAAGAACAACTTCTGGAGGTTTCAGAAACCCCCCCGAGGCGATCACCCTTTTTGCCAGTGTGGGCAGAATCAATCAGAGCCTGAGGCAGCGGTGTGAGGGTCTGTTTGGACGGTGGTTTTGCAAATCTTGGGGTGAAAAACAAGAATAATACATATTCTGTTCACATTGTGTAGTTTTTTGTTGTGAATTTTACATCCTAACGAGCATTCAGTTTTGAAATATGTGGACACGTCAGCACAAGAAAAGGCAATTTAATCTAATCTTATTGGTGTCATTATGTGCTATATGATAATTACAGCTCCACAGACCGCACTTAATCACTGCATAATTATCTCGCTGTTTTAAAGCGAGGGACTTTACCTTCTTGAGGTTAAGACCGTGGGAGATGTTGTCGGCTGTCATGAAGGCAGCCAGCAGGTGAGTGATGGCGCCGGCCTCGCCGCAGTGAGGCCTGAATGTGAACGTGTTCATCCCCCTCTGTCTGGATGAGGGACAATAAATAAGAGTTGTTCAACACTCCGAGGAATGAGAAAAGTTTCCGGCATTGACAGAAAAGAAGGTAACTCACCTGCGGAGCTGGTTGAGAACAGCGATGTTGGCGTACATGTAGTAGATGTAGTAGGTGTAGGACGGGTTCTTAACAATGTCCCACTCCTCTGGTTTGGGGCTTTTAGTGGAGAACATGTGGCCGCTGTGTTTGGACTCATCATCCACGCTGTCGAATCCTGTTACCTGCACATCTCAAAGAAAACATCTCATCAGAGTGGGACCTTTCTATCCCAGTGTTTTCTCATGTCAAGTGACAGTCTCTCCGGGATGAGATTTAGATGAACTCACGTGTTTCAGGAAGATGCTGAGGTCTGGGTTGGACTGTGGGTCGATGGTGGCCTGGAACACCGGGAGGAAAATGTTCTCCAACATCTTCCCGAAGTGGGGCACAAAGTCCCGGCCCCTGAAGATGTCGCTGAGACACAAGAGAGACCAGTCCGTTCATGCGCTCATAATATTTTTGAGATGTTTAAAGCTTACTGACATCTTATGTTATTGTAATGGAGACTGGCACACGGATGGAATATGGTGCTCTACTCACTAGATCCTGGGTACTTGAATCATCCACTTGAGCTGTGGGGAGTAGACTCTGTGCTTGACGAACCAGCTGGAAAGTTTAGTCCACTCGCTGGGGTTGCAGCCGTAGATGGACAGACGGGGCTCAGCATACTGGTACCTGGCTTCCTCCAGGTCAGCGGCAACTTCCTAGTTCAGACAGAGGTCAGAATCAGAACACTGAGCCCTGAAATTCCTCCATAATCAATGTGATGAATAGATTTAGGTTTTACCAACGATATAAACCTGACATAGATGCAATGACCAAGTATGGAAACTGCGTTCAGGCTGACCACAATGCAAAATGAAGAGGTTGTTAACCAAAACCTGAATGAAATGAAGTCTCCCATCATTGTGACTTTAATGCTGAGCTTGGCATTCCAGTGTGATTACTTCATTTCAGTGTTTATTATGCAATCTTGTGTTTGAAATAAATTGAGGAAAAACAGAAGAAAGTCGAATTTAAATGTTCTGAAAAGGTTGTTTTCCATGCTTGCTTGTTAGAGATTAACAAATTTGGGGCAATATATAGCACAAACATGAGTGAAAACACATGTATGCAATTTATATTCACTTTTTTTCCTAAAATTCAGTAGAAGGCTCAACAAAATCAAAATAGGTTTCTTCTGATTTTTTTTCTTGCTCCAATCTTGACAGGGTTTATTTTATCAGAGCATGTTAGAGGCAAAAAATATGCAACGCTCAGAATGAATTATTTCTACAAGTCCAACCTTGATGATGGTGGCGAAGTACTCTCCGCTGATGTGGTTCTCTGTCTTCAGGTACAGGTCACGCAGCTCGCTGGCTCCCACAGGGTTGTACTTGGCATTGAACTTGTCGAAGCGCTGGAAGGTTTGTCTCCCCTTTGGAAGGAACAACGAACATTTGTTGGATTTGCTTTAGCCGAAGACGCCTGATCTACTTGCTTTAATGAGACGTACAGCATGCACATCCAGCGAGTCCACAGTGAGGTCGTAGGGGTGCAGGTTAAGCGTCTCGAAGAGCTCCTTCATGGTGACCTCCCTCCCTTTGAGGTTGTGCACCACGCGGTCTGCATCCTCACGGTAAGACTTCTTGATGAAGCGGAGCAGATGCTTCTGGTTCATGCAAGCGGCGGCGTGGATGTGAGTGTCAACCTGGAGGGGAGATGAGAGTGGATCACTGTAGTTTTCAGGTATTGTGATGCAATGACCACAAAAATACCACAAGAGGGAGCAAAAGATACAAGAAGAAGTTCAGAGAGTGTAGACTCAATCAGTTTAATTCAATCAATTACCTAAAGCAGAAAAACAAGTGAATGTAGTTGTGTTGAATAGAACCTTTAGCTCTGTTGCACTTCCTTTACAGTAAAGGTCAATGTAATGAGTCAGAAAAAGAATTAATATGTTACTGATGTCTGCTTTGCTGATCATTTTTACCTTCCTGCAGTTGTAGAAATCTCTGTGCGGGTTCAGCTTCAGCTCCTTCATCTCCTCCATCTCATTCAGCATCTCGTGTACGTTGAACTTGGACATGAGGAACTTCAGACGGCGGTGAGTGTAAGTCTTGCTGCAAACAGAGAATAGATCCTCAATCCCAGTCTGACCGTGATGTTAAAACTCTGAACCGTAGTCAGTTTTAAAGGGTTTAAAGTAACAGGAAACAACTATAAAACAGATCAAATTGACTGAACAGTTCCACAGGCTGTTGCATGTTTTTTCTTCTTCTTTTTTTATTTAAATATTTCAACGGACTCATCACTACAATAGTGGGAATTGATTTTGAAATCCAGTTCTCAGTAATGAACTCACGTCGGGCCCTGGGCGATGAGCGCGATGAGGAAGTTCATGTCGTCGATGAAGGTGTTGTAGTCGGGGCACGGCAGGTCTTTGGGCTGATGCTTATCCGCAGCGGCAGCGTCGTTGTACACGCAGATCACGCCGTCCTTCATGCGAGCAACGTAGCCCAGGTTCTTCGGCAGGTCGGAGGTGTCAAAGGGGTCGCCTCCATTCTGTGGAGGAGCTGTGAAGACTGAAGACGGTCCCAACATGTAAATACACAGTTTGGACTTCACCTGAGCTCATTCATGTCAACATTTAAAAAAAAAGAAAAAAAAAGAATAGTATTTATAAAAATGTGTTGTGTGGAAAAGGATCTTCTTCAGTCAAGGAGAGTAAAGAAATGTCAGACTTGGTGTCATCAGCAGAGCGATGAAGACTCAGTTCATGTTTTCTTAAAATATCATTATAATTCATGGAGAAGGCGTCTGAATGTTGGCTCAACCAGCCCGTCTCTCCTCACCTGGCTGCACTTCGTCTTCGATCTTGAAAGACTCGCTCTCGATGTCACGCAGGAAGTGGGAGGTGGTTCTTGGGTACCGCTGAAAGGCCAGCCTCATGTATTTCTCCCTGATGGTCAAGGCACGGTACAGACCTTTACAGGACAGCTCGAAGTCATCCATGGTCACCTGAACAGCAGAGATTTCACCGTTATCGCTAATTATTTCCCTCTGTATCACAGCCATGCAACAGGAAATGATAAAAGACCATGAATGGATGGAAGAGGGGAGGGAGTTTTGCAGGTTTGGATTCACTGTGGGTTTTCTCACACGGTGCACAAAATCATTTACCTTTGTCTTCACTACATTACATCCAGTCCTCGCTCGCACCAGTAGCACAGTGCTACGTGGGAAAACACCTGCTTTAAATGATATTCTACATTATGCTACCTGAGTCTTTTTGACCCAGCAATTGGTTCTGAGAACCCTAAAATCTAAAATACTCCAAAGCTATTTCCCCATCACTCCATGAAACCCAAACCCTGCCCTGCTCTCACATGACCCCTGGAGGACCCCTGTCAGTGCGAGGGAGGCCGTGTGGACGCCGACCCACAGACGCTTTGAGTCAGTGAAATTCAAGGTCAAGGCCACCTACATCCGTGTGAAGCTGACCCCGGTCTCTGGGAACATGCCGTCATGCGGCGGTAAACAGAGTCCTGCTGCAAATAGAGCCATGTCCCTGGATTTCAGGGGAGTCCAAATTTCTCTGAGGAAAATTTATTTATCCTGTTGAGTATTGGCCAAACATGTCAAGTGCATTTCCCAAACATGCCTGGGGTGCTAATGTATGGATTACTCCACAGAGGCATTCTGTAGGTTGTGACCTGCTGCATCGACAGAATATATGTGTTAAAAAATCCAATTGGACTGACTGAAGTGTCATTTTAAGCAGCTTTTCCTGAACCTTCCATGTTAGGGAGTTTGCTTTCTATTCAATGGGCTTTCAGAAAATAATACCCAATTTCATTTTTTTTTAATGGTATCCGAGTGACAAATAAGACAAAAGCAGTGGTTCTGTCTTCTTTATGGGTTTTGAGGTTGTTGTTTCCATTGAGGTGAGCTAAGACAGTCGATACACTTTGATTCATATTATAAGACAGAAATGGGAAACTTTAAATCAAAGGCTACAAACACGTAGTCCATACTGTGCCAAATTGACATTGAGCACACCTCCCAGAGACATATGGGAAAAAGGCTGATTGAACTGCATTTAATGTCATGCGTATATGTTTCTGCTATATTTTATTTTATTAAAGTCATTTGGTATAAATCTAACCAATATCCTATTCAAATGTGCATAAAATGAACCTCATCCTTCCATTTCCAGTGAAAGTAACAGCTTTGGAGGGAGTTTTCTGAAACTGCTTCCAGAGGCAGTGATGGGTTTCTCATGTCTGTTTAGAGCTTGATTGCCATTGGGTTTTCTCTCTAAGAATCAAAGAGTTATGATATTGAAGTCCTTAAAATCTTCCATCTCCATAAATACCTGGTTTTTATTGGCTGGTTCAGCAATCATTGTTCTACCACCTGATCAAACTTAGACCAGTGCTTCTTCACAGTGAATCTGCTTTAAGATTTTCACTTTTTTCCAAAGCTGAATACATGAGAGGCGTGTTTAAGATCCAGCCTATGATAAACCCCACACTGCAATGAGCATTTTTTTCATGAAGGCACTTGATCTTTGTACCCCAGAGGCGTAGTCTCCGATGATGACCACTCTCTGGAAGTCGGGCACTTCCAGGTAGGTGGGCGTGTCCACCTCAACCGACGTTACAGGTTCGGCAGCTCCGTGAGAAGCGGCAGTGGGCACGTTCATGGTGCGGCTGCGCTTCTTGCTGTGGGCGAGGGGCGATTCACGGGGGTTAGCGCCTGGCATTGCTCAGGTGAAGCCCATCACCAACAGGCAAGCAGCTCTCCCCATCAGGCTCTTTTTCTCACCGTTTCGCGAGATCATCCTCCGTGTGAAGATGGTGGGCCATCTCCTGGTGCATGATGGGACAGTCCTCAGCCACATCAAACATGGAGATTTCATCGCGGATGTCCTCGCTTTTGGTCTCCGATGCGAAGACCTGCTCCGCGAAGGCCCTCATCTTGTCATCGGTCTCTGCCAGACGCATCGAAAAAGGTTCTCTCAACAACAGGAATCCGTTTTGGTCTCAACTCGGCATGCAACACTGAACCGACGACAAAAGCCACATTCAGGACGTCGAATCTACGCTACAGGAATCTAGATGAAGGCCTTTCAGGACACGGTGTCCCACATCTACAACGTACCAAGCACATGTCTTTCTGAATCACGTGTGGACAGAATCTCATGCACACAGTCAAGCTACTGGAACGATGCACTGACAAACACAGTAGGCTCATATGGATACAAGCTGGTCAAACATGTTTTCAGTGTATGACTACACACACTTAGTTTTTAACACATAGTATTATTTTGTACCCAATCATTCAAGGTTCAAGTTGCTGTCCAAAAGATGACTTTAATCCAAAGAATTAGTTTGAAATTTGTTTAAAAAGGTATTTTACAATATGAAATGTTTTCATTCAATAAAGATGTGCTGTACCAATGAGCCAAAAGGCAAGAGTCAAGGTTTTCTACAATTCTACTCAATCTCCAAGTCACTGAGGTTCGACTTGTCACCGTCTGTACTTACTCTGACCACCTGATTATTCCCAGCAAGAGAGTACCGGTACACACCCAAAAAAAGAGAGATTGTTAGAGAAGCAGTGGTTAGAAAAAGTTAGATTCATGTTGTTAAATATGAAAAGTTACTGATACAATCTTTTGGCTGAAGATAAAGAAAAAAGCACCATATTTGCACAAATATTTACAACTTTGGAAATAGAAAATGCACAATGAGAATATGAATTGCATAAACATGCAATGGTAAATCATGAGGACATGAGCATTAAAATGAGATTTTAGATGGTTTGAAGGTGAATGGATGAGCGGGATTACATTGTGAGGATGGAAAATGGGGAGGACACATGTTAAAAGCGATTTTACAGTTATTCATTAAATGCTTCTAGCATCTTCATGCAGAGATGATTTCATGGTTTCGGTTTACACAGAGGAAAAACATCTTTTAAATCTGATGTGAAAGGTTCCATTTCTGCACCGCTATAACTTCTACACATCTCCATGCATGCGCACGTTTATTCACTGTCTTCTGGGCATTTGGTGCAAAAACAGTCTAAGCCTTTTTGTTTTTGTTTGTTTTCATCCAGGTTCAGAGGTCATTCCCATGGTAAAGAGTCCGCCAGCTCCCTGTAAAAGTCATTTATTAATGTTGAGGCTCACTTTCAGTTCAGTTTCCGCTGGTGCTCGCCTGTCAAACACCTGATACTAAAGCAGCGAAATACACCAGGAAGCTGAACTGAAAGATGAACAGCACACTAATAAACGGTGTCCATTTTCACGACTTTTCCATTTTCGTCTGATAGGTTTTTTATTTACCAAGATTCATTTCACCTGATTGGGTTCAAATGCAGGATAGAGTGTGACTGGCGATGTGACCGTCTCACATCCAGATGCCATGCTTTGGAAATGCTTCATACTGGCTTCTGTCAAATACCCCGGATCAGTACTTACTTCCTCCCTTTGCTGAGTTATCAAAAAGCCCCAGTCAGGGTGGGACAGTCCAGGTTAATGGAGGAAACAAAACATGTGTGGTTATATGTCAAAGCAGCAACAAAGAGAAAGCCACTGCACTACATAAGAAGCTGTCTGAAGCTCATGAACAAAAAGATATTTGTGTACTGAATTTAAACCTTGCATTTCAGTTGAAACTATTTGCTTGTTTCACCAGCCACCGAAAAACCCCATTGTGATGTTTGGTGAAGGGGTTCTTTGTGTTTCGGATTCATTTCACCGGTTGAGTTCAGCCATTAACGGATTTGTTGCTAGCTCTCAGCACCTGCTCTGGCCCATCTGACACACAACCCACCTGCTCGGGCAGCACCGCCAGCTGTGATCACTCTCTGCATCAATAAATGCAAAATTAACACAACTGTATCAATCAATGGAAAAAAAAAAACAAGCTGCAGCTTGTTTAGATGCATCATTTCTATTTGTTAGACCTCTTGTTTGCTTGTGACTAGCCTGCTTGACATGTGCCTAAGTCTAAAATTAGACACAGTTACAACATTTAAACCAATATGAATGATAGAGAAATGATGGAACATTAAGGAAAATGACTTCATTTGATCTTGTGTCATAGCTGAATCTTTTCGGCAATTTCCCAGTTGATACGCTCATTGCACTAACACAAGCTGAAGCACCATCAGACCTCACTGTAAAGCCATGCTTACATTACACCTCCAGTAGTGCTTTGACGCTTTCGTGGGGTGAAGTTTGAACTAAATAATAAGACACGTAGAATTTGACGTATTTTAACTCCAATGAATCTGTCGTTAAGGCTGTCAATATCATGTATTAAAGAGTTACTGTGTGAGTTACGCGGCTGAACAACAGAGAATTTATGACCTGAATGCCTGCTGATACTGTATGCTGTACTGTAAAGGGCAAAAACCCCATCAAACACATTCAACACATTAGTCGCGTTCTCACTGTTCCATCCGTTTGAGTTGAACGTCATGGTGACAGCTGCTCTTTTTCCACTTTGTTTGTGTGAAATGGTGACCATACTGATAAAAATTCAATGAACCAGGCCAGAGATGCTCCACACAAACTCACCTGGAACCAGGACTTTGGGCATGGTGATGCTCTTCCTGTGAAACGCTCCCTGAGAACGAGTAAAAGGTGGTCAGACGCTGGACCACTGCAGTCGGGAAGTGTGGAGTCCGGGGTTTGGTCTGTGCAATATTAAGCTCTGTGTGCCCCACGTGTAACCAGAACCTGCTGTGCCCACATGGAACATGCCTAGATGTAATAGGGAACTCAAATTCTATTTTAAGTGGTGTGTGCACACGCCGAAGACTCAAGCACTGGCGCAGTGTTTTGACAAAGAGATGGGCATGTGTGTGTGTGTGTGTGTGCACGCGTCTGTGAGTGAGGAGGGGGGACTGGAATTATGCAACACCCTGATAACTGAACAAGTTGGTGTGCACATGGTGGGAGCTTTTTGCATTGCTGGCACATTCACGACCTACCTTTCTGTCCAATGCAATCACATGGCTCTATTTTTACCAGTGCTGTTTGGCGAAGCAGCTCGATTAAGGAAACCAAAAAGAAATTGTGGTTATAAAGTTGACTCATCAGCGGTGATTAAAATTTCAGGTCCTTCTCAGGAATATGTGATGAACATGTGATGTACAATTGCATCCAGAGCTCAGAATCGCTGATCTGTAGCTTTCACTAAAGAATCATAAGCGATCAGATGAGCGGAGATCCATTCCAGCGCCCTGCCACCCGAAGTTGGATCAAACTCTACAGATTATGGATGGATGATAAGTAAAGGAGTTGGTTTGGTGATATGTGCTCACACACTGATTAACTGGAGTGGGGATTAGTGGCTGATTGTTTGGCCCTTTTTTGTTATACAGGTGGTCGTTCATTGGTTATTTTTAAAACACATTTTCCTAAATGTCGGGGCGCACAGTGGTGCAGTGGTTAGCGCTCTGAGCTCAAATACCGGCCAAAAAGTTGGCTTTTTGTGTGGAGTTTGCATGTACTTCCTTGGTACTCTGGCTTTTTCCCTCGGTCCCAAAACATCCTGTGAGGTTAATTAGTGACCCTAATTTGCCCTGTGTAGTCATTGTGAGTATGTGTGGTTGTCTGTCTTTCTGTGTTGGGCCTGTGCTGGACTGGTGACCTTGTGACCTATCGAGTGTACCCTGCCCTCATCCTCAAGTTAGCTGGGGTTGGCTCCAGCACCCTGCGACACCCCGCCAAAAAACCCTGGTTGCCTCCTTGCACTTTTCTCCCAGTGTGTTTTGGTCAAGCAATGTAAAGGATGTAAAGGATATATGTGAAAGGATATATTTGTTTCCCCCGGGGGGGGGGGAAACAGGTCAAGTGTGGACACTTGTTTTTCTGAAGAACTTTTACCACTTTATTCTACCCAGTGAGCTGCAGAATGGTGACATGTTAAATTTGACAACTAGTCTGTGGTTAATTATTTGAAACTTTCAATTTAAATTTTTTTAGTTACTCTTCATATACAGTATGTCTAGTGAGGAACCATGCGTAGCACTGACTGGGGCACTTATCAGTGGGAGCAGATGCAAGGCAAATTGGTTTAGATTGTAATTACATATATAAAGACTCATCACGGAATTGTCCTATAAATACCAGGAAAAGGCTGACCGCGAAGGTCAGTGTGCAGAGAAGTGAAGGTTAATGCCTCCTCAGCAGTCCTTGGAAATGGGTCTGTAGTTACAGTAGTGACCTGCCAGTAAAAATATCTCGCTGGATCTTTTGCTGGCAGATCAGTAACTTATCATTAGTGTGCTGTTACTGTTTCTGCAGCTGTAAACTAAACCTTTTGTAAGATCAGAGGTTAAGAGAAGGGAGTGACCTTTGGTATTACATCCGTTGGAGCCCTTTGGCTGCTAAGCCACCGGGGAAGCAACAAGGGCAAGAGCTTCAGTGTTCTGACGTAGTCACTGTCATACCTCCACCGTACCTTGTTTCACTACAATTCCTGGATTGCAGTTAATTGTGTCCCTACTCTCTGGAGCTCTGGAGTCCTGACTGTTTGTAAAAGTAATCTATTCTAGGCTCTGACAAGACTCTTTGGCCTTTTAAAAAAAAGCTTCCCTTCATTAAAGTTGATTAAAGACGGGCAGACAGCAAACTTCCTGATAACATTATTGTTACAGTTACAGTTACAACATACACATAAATTGTGTGTGTGTGTGTGTGTGTGTGTGTGTGTGTGTGTGTGTGTGTGTGTGTGTGTGTGTGTGTGTGTGTGTGTGTGTGTGTGTGTGTGTATTGGTTTGTCCTTGTCCACTGCAGGAGAAAGAGACAAGGGGCCCCAAACCCAAACATAAGCAACGGAGTGTTCAGGAGCCTGAGCTTTTCCACTGAGGCTCATTCCACAGGGATGCAGTCGTGAATCAACAAATGACAGAACGCCACGCCCACAGGGCGCGGTGTGAATATATCACTACCACTCACTTCCCTTCTGAGCCTGATGGCTAACAGGGCTCTTCAGCTGGAGTTTGCATGTTATCTCTGTGAGTTTTGGCTAACTTTCTACTGAAATACAACAACATGCCTGTTCGGTTTGTTACTTTTGCAGACATGAATGCATGTGAGAGACTGAGTGAGTCATCTGAATGCAGATTGATGTTGACCTCTAATAACTTTAGTTTCCCTCCAGTCCTGGCGGAGATGAAGTGGGGATAGAAGCTGAATGGATGAATTATTTGTTCTGAAGTGTTTTTGTTTCTGTTATCAGAATTTATGTGGGATCAGAGGAATTCTTGCATCTGCTCTACTACATTTCCTGTCTCCTGACGATGAGAGTGAAAGCAGGGTACATCCCCTCGTCCATCACAGGGCCTAGAAAAAAATGTTACACAACCAACAACACACATTCACACCTCCATCGCCCATTGGAGTCCTCAATTAACCTTAAACACATGATTTTGAACTGTGAGGAAAACATGCAAACTCCAAACAGGAAGGCCTGCAAATCCCAAACTGAACTCCGGAAGCTTCACCCCAGCATGTAGCTGAATGAGGATAACGCTTTACCGATTTTAGAAGAATAAACTTCACAGACAGACATCTCTAAAGCCGAGACGTTGCTCGTGACAAACGACAAACACACCTCTGAAGTCTCCTCCTCCCGTCTGACCAGCTCCAAGACATTTACCAGGCCGTCTATTTTTAGGGAATGTGATCCTAAATGTCAGCGCTCCTCTTACAGTGTGGCTTCCAGATCAGGTTAGAAATGGGCAGCCAGTCAGTCAAGTTCAGCCAGCAGAAATCAAAATGCCACAAATCAGTGTTCTGCTTGTGTGAAAGGCAGAACAGCAGATTTTCTAAATGGCATACACAGTTATGATGTGCTGGCGATTACAGTTACAAACTAGGTGTTTCAGTGTTTCTGCTGTGTTGGATGGTTTGATGTACCTCACGCTTGGACAGCATGTACCCCAATAGAAATACTAGACCAACATAATGATAGCTCCACACCACAGACTGAATATTTCTTCTTCCTGAGCAAAAGTTCACGTTGCGATAAATTCTTAGACAGAACTTGCAGAAGAAACTGTGAAAGTCCAGTGGCGACGAACGCATTGATAAGTACAGCTGAGGATTCCTTCAAAGTATTCCTGGTTCTGTCATCCTGGGACTCTTCTCGACCGTGAACTTGAGAGAATACCGGCAGCTGGACATATGGTTTACATGCACTGAAGGAGGGAGCACGGAGTCCCGGTCCCTTCTTCATCTCATGTTACTCTTCTCATCATCACCCAGACTGTCAGACACTACCAAACTGCAACAGGTGTTCCCCCGTCCAGCTTCGGCTCTGCCAGTTTTTTTTTTTTTTTTAGTTTGCAGACATTTCCTCTGATTTTCACTTTTCTGATCGGTTGGAGGCTTCACATCTGGTTTTATGCCAGTGCATTCAGGAGGATTTCACAGGAGATCATATTATAACATCAGAGAAAGCTCCAGTAGTCGGTGCTATAAACGCCAGCCACGCTTTGTTTGGTACTGAATATTATCGGTGCCAAATTTACTGGTGCGAATATCTCCTCGACATGAGAGTACTTCAACAGCTACACCAGCATTTTGGCATCAGCCAAGCTCAGGACTGCACTATGACAGGATCAATGTTCTGTCCTGTCTGAATACTGTACGCTTTGTGATTTATTTCAGAAAGTTCTGAAAAAAAAAAGAGGGGAGGTTCAGCAATCTTCATTTCAGCTAATAGAAATCAAAAATGTTTCTCTCCGGGGTTGGAAAATGTTTACATGTTCTCTGTGGATTATAATCTCCCTTCCTGTTTCAGAGATAAAGAGAAACACCCAGAGCTAAAATCAGCATGTGGTGAAGCACAAAGGACCTGCTGGGTTTAAGGCGGCACTTCAGACCAGCTTGGCAAATCTAGTGTACGATATTAGATACTATTCTCCATCATACACAGTGCTGGCTTTTGGTAAAAACATCAGATGCGGACAAACATGAACTCTTTCAGTGAATGGTTGGATGGAAAAGGTGACCTTGAATCCAGGCACTTTAAATCAGCTCGAGAGCCTCGATAAGTGATAATTGACTTTCTAAAGGTGGAGAGAATTTGATTCTGCATCATGTGGCAGAATGATGACTCTGAAATCTCACTTCCAAAGGTCTTTCAACTGAAGAAAGAGTCACATAGGAACGCTTCAAGGTTTATCAAGGCAAGGTTTCTAAAAACTCTGGAAACCAGTCGATAAAAATCAACCGGTGCAAACCAGAAGATTGAAAATTCTCAATAATTTGCTGTGCAGCAGAATTGGTAGACTGATCGTACTAGAGTCGCACTGACTGAGATCAACAGGAATAACTGAAATGCATTAAAAGATGTGGAGGAAATAGCTGTGTTAGAGAAGAGAATAACATTACAAGAAGCACAATTTAATGACAAAATAGTGTTAATGGACTGATCACAGAGCTCAACAGGACGCCGCCAGCATCAGCACCGGACAGCAAGGACACTGACGTAAGGAGAAATCATGTGACAGTGACTGTTATGCCTTGACAATTTCATTGTTAAAAAAAAAAAAACCCTCTATACAAACTGCTCTGGAGCCTTGACCCCTATAAGTTAAGGCCTAAAACACGTCCAGACATCCCTCTTCTTCCCATTTTATCTACCTTTGTTTGTACATAACAAATATAAGTTTAGGCTCATTCCACTGTCCAAATAACCTAACTATCTAAAGTTTGGGACTTTCTGTGTTATTCATAGAAATGAAAACAAGACAAGTCAGATCAGCAGTCCCACAGTGGACGCCTTCAGGAATTTTAACTGGTCTTAATTGCTCGACTGTCCCTCCCAAACCCAAAGTTTACTCCTCAGACACGTCCACACATCTGGAGTACAGACAGGACGTACAGTTCACATCACAAAGGTAGGCTCTTAACATGATTTTGGTCATTAATGTTTCTCAGTAGCTGTTTTCATGTGTCTTTTCAGCTGTTTCTTTCTTTCTTCAGCCGTTCTTTTATCATTTGTGCTGCGACTGATCTCTCTGCCCTGAAGCTTGACCAGCACATGATGGACAGACAGATTAGAGTGAATGTTAATGAGGCTCATTCGGCTGTCTCCACCACTTCCCCTCAGCAGCAGCAGCAGCAGCAGCAGCAGCTCCACAGACGGAGCACGATGGAGGTCAAGGTGTCTGTGGACGGGATTCCTCGTGTGGTGTGTGGCGTTACACGGGAAACAACGTGCCAAGAGGTGGTTCTGGCGTTGGCTCAAGCCCTGGGTACGTACGCATGCTGCAAGTAATACAGGTGAGCTCATCTGTGATTCCATATATGGGAGAACTATACTGTCACTCTTGTCTTTAGGTCAACCTGGACGCTACAACTTACGGGAGAAATTTAAGGAGTTTGAACGTTGCATGACGCCCGACGAACGCCTTCTGGAGACCCTGGAGAGGTACGGTGAGCAGGCCAAGGAGGTCCAGCTCATCCTGTTCCACAATGGACCCTCCACCTGGGATGACATGAGCAGAGCCAAAGTCGGAAGATACCAAGCCTGCCCGCCGCTGAGGAGAAAAGACGCCGGTGGTAGGATGCGGCGGGGGAGCAGCTCGCTGAGTTTGCATCGGCAAAGCTTGCCACCACTGTCCTGCACAGGAGAGGTTGAGAAGAAGCAAGAGGATGTGAAAAGGCCTAAAAGGAAGTCTCTGACGCTCATGGAGGAGGCCTGGGAATGGCTGGAAAGTCTCGGAAAAGGCAGGGTTTACAGCACTGCCTGTGACAAGGACAGCGGGAAGAAGACGGATAAAAAGAATCGCATCTCTTTGGATGTCCATCTCGCCGTTGACAAGGATAAGTCTGGTCGGAGCAGCAGAGGCAAAGCCAGAGGTCAGAAGAGTGTCAAGTCGGATTTGGACCATCAAACGTCGTGTTGCATGGGCAATCAAACCAGGAGCAAAGAAGGCAAACACTCCAAGAAAGCTCAGGAGGGAGAGTCTGAGCTGCACGGTTTGAGCAGCGACGGAACCGAAGCGGAGAAGAATCAACTTCGAGAAACTATAATCTGTCAGCTCGTGTGTTTGCAGAACTTACAGTCTCAGATAGCACAAGTCGACAGAGAGATCTCAGAGCTGGAGGGAAAACAGAGGGCACGGCGGGGCGAACAGGAGGCTCGAGAGAGGGCAGCTGAGGAGGAGACAGAGCAGATACAGTTTTGGGAAAATGAACTGAAGGCAGAGGAAGGTTATGAGAAAGACTTGCAGGGTCAGTTCCTCGAGATGAGAGCGAAGGCTGTGGAGTGTAAGATGAAATTGGAAGAGTACAAGCACAAAATGCAAGGGTTCGATTTCCTAGGTGGTCTAAATGTTTCCCGCGACGATTGTGAGATGGATTCTGGAGATGGTGCAGAGCCTCCCACTGAGACTTCAGCCATTTCACCCCAGGATATAAACCTGCAACAATCTGATCCAGAGGGGAGTGTGAATGTAAACAGGGCCTTCCTGCCCAGGGAGGATTTCAGCCCTCCTCACGCTCTAGTTGCGCCCAGCCAGATCAAGGAGCGGCGGCCCACGGGACCCACAGAGCTGAGGGAGTGGTGGACGCGCTGGTCCGAGGCCCACAGCTCTCAGTCACAGGCTGAAAAAGTCATCCACCGCTCCGAACTCACCATTTATCTGGGAAGTACCAAAGTTTAGGAGTGAGGGCTCACTGACAGGAACATGGTGCCAGATGGTGACACGGTGGTAAGCCCTCTCAGCTCATAGCAAGCAGGTCAGATTTGGATTCGGGCCTTTCCTTTTAGTGCAGTTTGTTTTACCCTGCACTTTAGAGGAAGTTCCTGCAATTTTAAAAAACACGTATATGAGGTATCTTTATGATCTCCGGTTTTCTGGCAGCTAAGATGGATGAATGAATAAATGTGAGCTTGAGGTGCCCACATGCTGGAGGTTTGGAATGTGAAGGCCTGGTGACCACTTCAGACTTAATACTGTTTGTATGAAGAAAACACTTTCAAGTCTCATTAGAATTGGATTTGGACATTTTTGAACACTTCGGTAGTCCTTGGTCTGCATGGGCTAAAGTATGAAGCAGCTGTAGCTCGTTGCCACAGTTTCTATAGTTTCATCTGTGCATAGGCATTTTTTTTTTCTATGTGTTGCTGTTTTACAGTGAGACTAAACATGTTTCTCATTTCCTTCATGTCAACACTTGTTTTGAAACCATAAATAAAGCAAAAACTTTGAAATGAGGCGGCAAAGCGGTCATGATTTTCATAAAACTTTAATCGTTTCATTCAAGACCATTAACAAAAGTACATGAGAACCTCTGTAGGTGGTTCAACTGAAACCCGGTGATCTCCAAAGAAATTAACATTGACTGTAACTTAATGTGCAGAGGCACTACAGCCCACCCACCTCCTCTCCAGAACAAGAACTTATCTGGATTCTTAATGCAGTGTTTTTTTTTTGTTTTTTTTTTTAAACTCAATTTTTAATACTTTCCTCTTCTCATTTAAGTTAAATTTGTTTTTTTGCTTTTTTTTTTTTTTTAATTGTTATATCTGAAGTTTGAACTTTCACTAAGAAAAAAAAAAATAGCACACATTACATACAGTATAGTTCAACCCACAGGTTTGGGATGCATATCAGTATTATTTCTACTAGAAAAGAAAGCCACCCTAAGATTGTTCTGAATATTTTGGCGGTAGGCTGGGAACAGAGGATACATCTAATTTTTTATTTATTTTTTTTTGTTTACTTTTGCTTTTAATTTTTAGGCACCTTATTCTTATTTCAATATTAGCAGATTGAGTTTCAATGGAAAAAAAAATAGCAATATGTGCAAGAAAAAAACAAAAACAAAAACAAAAATAGTATAAAAGAACTGCAGATATAAGATGCCACAAGGAATTCTGCACCTGGGAAAATAATTTGCTTAAGTGGAGCATGTGAATACCAAAAAGGTATCTAAAGGCTCCAGATTGGTAAATTCCCATTAGATTAACTACGTCGACATTCACATACATCACACACACCCGCACACACACACAAACACACACACCATGCTTTCACTTCAGCTCTTCAATAAAGCATTTTAAAACTGCTCAAAAAAACCGAGCAGAGAAGAATCCTCAGTTTAAGCTCGCACATATGAGAAATATGATCCTCCTTATGGAGGGAACTTTGCTTTATGCGTTTTGTAGGAAAGCATACAGTAGAGGAAACTTTGGAATGAATCCACTCAAGTTTCCGGTGCGGGGGGGGGGGGGGGGGGGGGGGGGTAAAAAAAGGAGCAAAAAGTGTGAGGAAAGAAAAAAAAAAAAGAAAAAAAAAAAGAAAAGAAGCAGGAGGTCTCAAGACATGCCAAGAGTCGCGCTCATTCACCCAGTCGGACTACGGGACACATTACAGGTGCAGAATTCCAGACGAAGCAGATTCAAAAGAAAAAGAAAAGGTCAGGACACGGACAGCCACACAGTCGTCACTCTGATTTAGAGGGAGCGGGCCCTCAGAAACAAACACCTCCGTTACACACTAATCACTTCTAGGATACATCACGCACACACACTCTGAGATCCCCAGTTATGCTGCAGGGTGGAGCGCCGCATCGGGTACATCATACACGGGAGGCAGGGAACTGCGGAATAAGAAACGTTCCCTTGCAGATATCGATGGGGATAAAGATTACACATGCCGATTACTGTATGTGTGCGTATGTTTCGTTTGTTGTGTGTGTGTGTGTGTGTGTATGTATGCGTGTGTGGGGGGGATTTTTGTGTGGATGAGTTTGTGTACAAGCATGTGTCAGATCAGGTTCCCTTATCCCCCCCTGCTGTTGCTCTCGGGGACAGCAGGGCCGGCGCCGTATTGCTCAGTCGATGACGCCAGGCTGGCGAGTCTTCCGCTCCACATTAAAGCCCTGCGGAGCAGAGAGAGCGCCGACGTTAATGGATCAAGAACCAAAGACCACATGAGGTTTTAGAGTTCCTCGCACTCTGCAGTTCCACAGCGACAGGTACCTTTGAGTTGTCAGGACCACGAGGCTGCCTCACGATGACCAGGCGAGGAGCGCTGGCATCGTCCAGAGTGATGCTCTTCAGCCGGTTCACCAGGCGGTCCGGGCGCGGGGTCACCACGGGCTTGGGCCCCTCGCTGTCACACAAAACCAGCATCAGATTAACGCCACAGGTTCACATCCTTCTGCTGCGGCTCACACGACCGAGACGTCAAGACATTCCTCATTTGAGAGAAAAGCGTCGGCACAGACAGCAAGAGATGCAGAAAGCATCGCAGTGTTCACACTATCGAAAGGAATTTAAATTTAGCTCATGCTTACGTCATGAACGCTTGAACACTGGTCTTTTTTTTTTTTTTCCCCCACACCGAGGCCTCGTTTGCACAACAGATCATTTATGCACTTTGATTCAGAAAAGCTTCATCGCAGTATTTTGATAATGAGGTTCATTTACACCCAAGAGACACTCAAAAGGCTGCTGAGGTTTCGTGTTTTCACTTAAAATCGTAAATGGGGGTCAATTCTGTGATGCATGAAGATGCAAAGTATTTCACAGAACTGCTTCACAACTTTATGACAGAATGAACTTTTGGTCATTTGCTAATTTAAACGAGTTTCTAAGATTTAAATTTGTCACAGTTGTGTACATACTATGGATGAGCAAAACAGATTAATAAAAATCAACTATGCTTCAGTGAAATAGTTGTTGCTGCAAATATTTATTCACAAATAAGTAGGACTTACAATTTTAAAAAGATCCGTTAACCTTTCCTTGGTTAAAGAAAGTTTTCTGTTCCCAGAAACTTCAGAGGATTTAAATATCGGAGAGAAATCAAGCTGGACGACGTCCAGAGTCTTCGACCTCACCTGACTCGGCGAACGTTGCAGGCACTGCATTTCCCTGTGCGTTGATTGAGGACGACGGAGAACTCCACCTCATCCCCGGTCTGCAGCTCCAGGCCATCCTGCACCTCTTTGACATGGAAGAACAGCTTCTTGCTCTCTCCAACTTCATATGTGATGAAGCCGAACTGAAGGGGCGACAGAGCTCGGGGTTAAAGGGCGGTCCACGCCTGTGGAGTAGAGGATTCTGCCACTCAACCGACGGCTACCTGGTCTTTGACACACTCCACCAGCGCCCGACGCTGAGGGACGACGTGACAGGCCATCTTCTGCCCAGTCTGGGCTATTGTGCAAGTCTGGAACTTCACCAGCTCTCCTTTCTGCAGACAGTCCGCCTTGCTTGACATACCCATGATCCCAAAGGGATAATTTTTTCCTTTACTTCCTGTTTAAAGAGGAAACAGAAGATTAAATTTTCCAAACTTCAACTGGAAGGAAAGTCAACAATGGGCCGTCTTCACCCACCTTCCTCTGAGACTTCAATGAGACCTTGATATTCCGTCTGAGATGGATCCACGCTGCGTATGGGACGGATGACCTTCCCTGTCAACACCGTCGTGCTGACGTCTTCACCGATGCCGTTCACTGATAACGGAACGCAGCTCAGGTTATACATCTCACACACGCTGCGATAGTCACAGAAGGTGGATTCACACTCCTCATACCTGGAGCCACCTTGGTCACTTTTTCAGCGCTGACTTTATTTCCTTTTCCCTTGGAGAGTGTGTACTCCACTGTGTCGCCCAGCTCCAGGCTGTCCAGGTCTCCACACATTTCACTGAACACAAAACGGGAATGTATTTCAGCCTGGGCGCCATCGACCTTCCAACGATTTGTGAAATAAAGGAAAGACAACCCTCTACCTGTAATGAAAGAAAATCTCCTGGTCGTGATTCGCCGTCTCGATGAAGCCGAAGTTGTCCTTCAGCGTGGCGATGAACCCGTGCAGTCTCTTGGCGTTGGAGGCGTTGCGGTTGACAACCCGGATGGAGACGGCACTCTGCAGGCCGGTTCGCTTCACTTCGTTGATCGAGAACTCCACCTAGAGGCCACAGAGAATACCGAGTGCTCGTGGAAAACACACACTGCAAGGATTCAAGTGTTCATCGGCTGCACTGAGGGCCGTAAGGGTTCCATCAGTCTGTCTGCTGCGATGCTTCACTGCTCACCTATCCACTGCCAAGAGCTTATAAGTAGCATAAACGGAGTTCTTACCTTGTCTCCGACCTGTGGGTGGCCTCCCTCCAGGTCTTTGGCATGGTATGGCACTGTGAGCTTCACACCACAGTCTTCATATGCAATTACACCTTCCTCAGCTTCCTAAAAGAGGCAGGAATAAAACCTCAATTATTTCTCTGAACAGCAGAAGTTCTTCATCTAGCGGTGCAGCGTTCAAACTGTCAAAGAAAGGCTTGACCTACTCAATCTGATGACTTCAGAGTGTAGTGAATTAGAAGATGGTGAGCAGTCGACTAACACAAGCGTCAGTGTGCACAAAGCGTCAATCTGAAGCAGCCGAGTTGGTTAGCATTACGCTAATCTACTGCAACAGCTTGGAGACGTAGGGCTGCAGAATTACCCTTCAAAACACCACAACTGGAAAGCTGAGCTAATATTAGCACTCCATTCACGATCATTATCGACATCTCAAGAAATACAGGGTGAATTAGAAATGAGTGGGCAATAAAAGGAAAACTACCAAAAAAAACAAGGGTAATATAGAATATGGCTGAATTGATTTACTACTGCCACTCTGATCACTGGTTAATAAGTGTTTAAGCTCTTTTTTCCTGGCTGCCACAGGTGAGCAGTTTTGGGACAGACCGAGCTTGCGCCTGGGGAGTATCTTCTAAATCTGCCAGTTCTGCTTTGAGAAGACGCTCCCTCGTCTGTTCTGGGTGCGTGAACTGGCTTTGAGGAGTCACATCTTGGCTGTGACACACAGTTGATTCGCTTCAGTTCACATCCCGAGTGCTGCAATCAGACTATTGTGCAAGGAAATGTCGCAATGCGAGTACAATATATCCTGCAGCCTTTTAGCAGTTCAACACAACGAACTTTCCCACAACCCATGTGCCTGCTGGCAGTTTCATTGACCAGCCCTCTCAGCCTCATCAATAATGAGATTGATATTACTTCTACAGATTAATTGATGACCAAAGACCATGCTGGCATCTAAAGAGTTAAACGGCAGTCGGGGCCCCGCAGGCTTGCAAACACTGACCTTTTCTACAACTTTACCCTTGAAAGATAAGACAAAACAAACTGATTAGACAGCAAGGCCCATCAACGGTACGTCAACTTGTGACCTTCAGATTTGTCTTCTAACAAGGAGGAGATAGTATTTGGACTGTTGGTTAAACAGAGTAGTGGTGCACTGCGTGTTTGCACAGTTCGTCTGGGATCTCTATTTGTGACACGTGACTCGTGGCTTCATGCAGAGGGTCTCAGGCCTACCTTGTCTTTTTTCTAACCGACAAGGATCATGAACAGGAGGAGGTCATTGAAGGAAAAAGCAAAGACCAACATTAGAACTAAAACAGAAACTGGACAGAGGGGCAGATGAGGTGAGCTGGCCTGGAAATCTACCGTTTAAAAGCACTGGCTGGATTCTGTTTTTAACGTGTGTGTGTGTGTGCATGATGGTACCTTTTCCTTGCCCTTGGTGGGACTGACGTTCTTGGAGGCTGAAATGACTTCTTTCTCTATCACTCCGATGAATCGCTGCTCAGACTGGGTGTGGAAGGACACAGTGCCTTTGGGAAGCTTCTTGATGCGCACGGCGTGGTTCCTCTGAGCCGACAGCATATCCTGGGACAACAACGGGATCTTCAATTTAGCACCTGCTTCCGGGACTAAAAGTAGACTATGCCAGCTTGAGTAGTAACATAATACATACTTTTGTGAAAGGTTTATAAACGGGACCTACAGGCACAACAGTGAACTCCACTTCATCTGAGATGTGCAGCTGACTCTCCTCCAGAACTTCACTGAAGTGAAAGAACATCCGCGCATCCCGATCCACACACTTAATGAAACCAAAGCCATCGCGGATGGCGGCTATCACTCCCTGGGAAGGACAGTTTGCTTTATAAAGTAACGCTCAGAGAGACCAGCTCGTTTGATTTTTCTTTTTCTCTGCAGAACTCACCATTTCACGAGTCTCCTTGGTGAAGTTGAAGGTGTCAGGGAGGATGTCAATGTTGGTAGCCCTCTCCAGCTTGTCTCTGCGATCTGTAGAGATGTTGAATTGGATGTGGTCTCCTTCCAAAAGAGTCACCTTGGACTTGGTGTCCTTCTCACCAAACGGAAGCTCTTTGTCGGCAAAGCCGACCCGTGCAGTGATGCGACCTGGCAGGGGGTCGTTCTGTGAAAATGGGACAAGAAGGTGAGAACAGTGAACACATCCACACAGTTTTGTGTTGCTGTTGTTGGGTTTGCGTTGTACTTGCTTGGTTTTTGGTGGGGACCTTGGGGATGACCTTGACAACAGTCCCTTCAAACTGTTCAATGCTGATATCTTCGAAGATGACTGTTCCTTGGGGGAGCAGCCTCACATCTGTAGCCACTTCCTTGCCCTGTGAAGTGTTTAACATTAGAGTTAAAAACCAAGCGACCGAAGTCAGAGAGGCTCAGGAGCAAACTGAACTCTTACATTTCTGTCTTTGATGGTGAATTCGACATCATCTCCAGCCTGAAGGGCCTCCAGATCACCTTTGAACTCACTGTAGTGAAAAAAGATCTCCTTCACCACATCTGCTCTCTCGATGAATCCAAAGGCCTCCTGAAAGGAAACCCAACAACACATCAGTTATGACCAGTACAGTTGTTGGATGAGCTCTGAACGGTACAGAAAAGCATCACGAGGTTAAGAAAAACATCTTTTATCTTGCCTTTCAGTAACTTCTTGTTAAACGAACATTCATTACATAAGTCAGAGAGATTAACGTAAAGCAAAGCAGCACTGATGCTGCGACCCTTGCATGAGGACAGCAGGACAGCTGGCCTATTTAAGCTGGACACTTCACAAACAGCTTATGTGCTAAAAGTGGTCTAACAAGTTGCCGCTAGTCTCTTATGCGTTTGCATCACATATAATCAGAGGTACTGCTAAAGAAGCAGGAGTTTGTGTTGTTCCGTATCGAACTGATGACTGAAACGTCTCTTTAAAAGGCTTCGATGCAGACGTGACGACGCAGCGGAGAACCTTACCTTCGTAGCACACACCACACCCTGGCACCTCATCTGCTTTTTATTCACCAGCTGAATGTTACGAGCGCTGACTGCACCGGTACTGAAACCAAAGCAGGGAAACATATGTCAAGAATCCAGAACGATCACCGCTGGGATGCAACTCGCATTCCCTCAGAACTTACTGCTTGTTGGTCTCCACATAAAAGCTGACTTTGTCTCCTGTGTCCAGGTGCATGTTGCCCTCCACGTCATCAGGGGTGTAGGTAAGGTAGAACACTTCCTGCAGAAACACACATCACCGTCACATCTTGTGGAAATCGTTACTTCCTGGATGTCCATCCTCCTATTTTCTTCACTGATGGATCATTTTAGCCATGTTGAGGCAGCAGATGACTAAAAATTAACACGTGCAGACACTGTTTTCAAATGCAGCATATGGTTGTAGTCGAGTTACGTTATGAGTTAGACGCAGATACAATTATTCACTCAGGCAAAGCATGGAACGATTAATTGGGTGATTTTGCGCAGGCAGCATTCAGAGTGGGATGATGGGCGCTCTAATTACATTAAGTTTCGCTTTTTTATTGAGCGAGCATGCTTCAATCCATGCCACTTATCTTACCCCGTTTCTTTCATAACAAACACTGCCGGTGGGCACCTGGCCAGGAGCAGACTTTCCATCCAAGTGCAATGGGATTGATGAGACAACCTGCAGTAAAGGGGCGGGAGATTCCAGGTGGACGCCATTAGCACACTCCTCAGGTCTAAGGCGGAATATTTGCTACAAATATACAAATATACAAGTATACAAGCCCAACTAACACACCGGTGGACATGATGAGTGAAATCTGATGGGACGATGTTAGTCATCGAGAGGTTTTGGGGGGTTTTTGAGTTGCTTTGGCATGACAGACTAAAGACTTTCCACTGATGGATGATGGGAGGAGTGTTTAGCATGGAGTCACACTGTGTGCTGCATGTAGAATTATGTCAGCTTTTTTTTTTTGTTTAAGTTATTTACAATGAGAACAACAGCATCATGGTATATTATCCAGGATTAATGGTCTAGCAGACAAGCTCTGATTCCTAACAGCTGTGTGGAAGAAATATTGTAATCGGCCGTGTGCGGAACTAATCACTGTCCCTATTTAGTCAGACATTTAACAGCAAGACGCATGCCAGCGACTTTAAGCCGATTTGAATTTCAACTGTACTGTAAATGAAAGTTGGGCGAATAGAGGGAGGGAGGGAGGGATAGACACTGATAAGTATCCTCGGGCCAAACAAACACAATAGGCCATATACATGTTAAGCAGACAGACAAGGACATGACCAAAAATAAAATGGTGTTCCTTAACTGGATGAATATAACCATGCAGCACAGTAAAGGGATAGGCGTGCAGGTCTGGCCCCACCTGGCCCGAGATCCGCTCCTCTGGCAGCACCTCTGGCTTTATCTTAAGCAGCTTCACTGCTATGGGTTTGCCAGTGCGCCTGTCAGAGGACACCTCAAACTCTACATCATCTGAGAGAGGGAAAGAGAAACAACGATGAGCGCAAGGCAGGCATGAGGAGAAAACAAGGAAAACGGGCATTTCACCAAAGCCACTCACCTCCTACTTTAAGCTCCTGCAGGTTGCCATTGTACTGGGAGCAATGGAAGAAGAGACGGGCCTGACGCTCAGAGCACTGGATGAAGCCGTAGGAGGTCAAGAGCTTCTCCACCACACCAGTTTCTCTGATGCCCGGCCCCGTGCCATTGGCATAAGCAGTGTGCCCGTTATTGTGGAGCATGCCTGGATCAAAGCTCATCTGAGGAAGAACAGAGGCATCAGAGGCCTTTAGTGTCAAGGAGTGGCTTCACACCAAACTAAATGCACTTCAACGCAGTTTGATGCAGTGTCGATGCCAACCTTAAATTAAAAGAAAAATAAATCATCAAACATGAAGGTACAGCACACTTCAGAGGAGTTGGGAGAAAGAAAAAAAAAAAAGCAAAAAAAGGTCAAGCTATGTTAGCGCTCATCAGTGGGGAACACACAATTTGAGATCAACACCATGAAGCACTTCCTCGTCACGTCATGCATTAAAAGCTGCGGTTCACTCACTTTCAAGACACTTTGCCCCTAAAAATCTGACAAATTCAGAGATTCATCATGCAATCCCAGGTAGACAAACGTCCAATCACTCCAACCAACCAACAAGAAAATACACTGAAGGGAAAAAGCCCTCACTGCGTTAACACTCTGGTCAAAACTCTTCACGCGTCAGACTACAAACCATGCTGTTAGCACAAGCTGTACGACCACAAACGCTCCCCGAGCTGCCGGAGAGGGCACCGTCCGACAGGCCCGCTTACAGATCTCTGATACAAGGGAGTCCGCTTGTGCTTTTTACTTCCAGGGTGGGCATGGCAAGACATGGAGGAAGAGCGAGGGATGGACACGGGGCCAGTGGAGGTGGACCGTGCGGCAGGGACAGTGTTGCGAGCCACTGGAGGTTCAGACGAGCCTCGTTCCATTTCTGACACTGGGGCTAAGACTGGGATACGCTGTTGGGAGGGAGGCAGCAGCTTTGAAAGGGACCACTGTTCACATAACTTCAGCGTTAATCGTTTTCAGCAGTTTTGTTTCTTTTAACTACATAATCCAAACAAACATTTAGTTTACCTCACTAACCAGATCTTTGAGATTCCACTTTCACGACAACACTTCATAAAAGTTAGCATTCACATGAAAACGCTGGAAACGATGTAGTTTCCATGTGGGTCCACTAGTGTGCGATGTGTGTTTTTCTAATGCTCGGAGAACAATATGCTATAAACATTAAAGATGGCGAGAACAGGGACATTAGTACAGACAAACAATCAAGTTGGGTTGGTATGCCAGATGACTCAACTCAAACTGCCAAATCCCGGAGGAATATGGACTGGGAGTCACGGCACACTAGAGGAAAACATTACTGTCCACCTACTTGTGCACAGCCGTTTGCCACAGTCGTGGTGTGCATGCAATAACAGCTGTGTATTGACTGAGCATATCAGGAAGTTACACCCCCACCCCCCACGATGGGAGTCAGAAGTAAGTTGCAAACGGAGCAGAATTTGTCAGGTGGTGGTGGGGGGGGGGGGGGGGGGGGGCTGGATATTCCTGCACTCACCCCATGTCCTGGACTAGGTCACCACAAACCGAGAGACCTATTGTGCTTTTTTTTTTTTTTTTTTTTGGCTGATATTCCACCTGATTTCTCTTGTCTTTTTTCAGATTAATGGCAGGAGGCACCAGCTGTTATGGCGCATTGGTGCCATCTTCTGCACTGGAGTGTGAATCAAAGTTATCTACCCCCTTGTAACTGTACTTCTGAAATTCTCTTTATCACATCGGTCTCTTACATTACATTTACATTTTTAATGGCTACCTCACCATTCCTGAAAACTTGTAATGTTTGTCCCTTGTCAGCTCCAGTAGTGATGTGACTTGGTGCGTATTCGTCACTGAGCTACAAATCGGTCCAAGGCAGTCTTAGACAAACGCAATACATTTTAGTCCGGGACAAACCCAGACAAGTCCTGAAATAACATGGCCAGAATCGCTCGGGGACTGCTCCAGGACCAATAAATCCTGTCCCATCGGGACAATTTTTGTCTCCGACATGAAATGTGTCCCGATCTGCTTTGATTGCGTCATATGCTTGAGTGTTTGCGAAGTTCCACCTTGGGAGCAGTGCAACAAATTCTGAGCATCACTGCATAAACACACCCTCAAAATGCAGCCTAACTTTCTGTGCTCACATGAAAACGTGGTCATATAAATGGTATTTTAATAGCCAATATTTGCAAGTGCATCATTTCAGGTCCACAATAATCACATTTTGTCAGAACAACCAAACTCGGTAGCGATTCTCAGACAGAAATGCCACAGGAAACCTTTAGAGATGACAGTTCGGCAATCCCACAATTATCAGACCAATCTACAGAGCTACCAAGTGAAAAAGCATTCAAACTGGAAAGCTAACCAACAACTCAAGACGCCTATCAGCAGCTTACCAGAGATAGGCAATTAGAAGTAGTTTAGGTGTGGCGCTGCAAACGTTGCTCAGATTCGTTAGAACTACTGAAGATGGAAAAATTTTTAAAAAAAATTTCAAAAAAAAGTGCAAATGACAGGTAAAATAGTGGCGCATCTACAGTAGACAGGGTGGGTGATGGATTATGGGTAATGGAGGGAGGGGGGTCCCAGAGCAGCCTCTTGTGTTAAGCCCTTCACACAAACATATGAGGAAGTCTTTTACAGTTACTGTGATTCAGCAAGACACTGAACACGGGCAGAGTGCCTGAACGTTGGTTCAGCTGCCAGCGCAGTCGCTACGAAACAGGATTTCCGATCAGCGCTGAATACCAACATCATCAAAATCAGCTGGCATGTAGTTTTCAATAAAATCACGAGAGGAATAACGTCGTCCACCAGGTTTGGCCCAACTCCTTTCTCATTTATTGCACTCAAAAGTGCAAATGATGGAGGAGAAAAAAATGAGAGCGACAAAATTTTCACCTCTGAACAGTACAACTAGAGAGAGGCTTGACTCGGGAGCCTGGAAAGGATGAAAGGTTAGGCCATTCACAGCAAAGATGCAGGAGTGGATGGGTGCTCGATGGGGTGGGGCACGTAGAAAAAGAGGTGGGAAGGTGAGACTTACGGATCGGCCATATGGCGACAGGCTGAGTCCGACAGGGGAGGTGCTGCTCAGGTCAGCGCTAACAAACGCAGTGGGTGGCGACGCAGGCAAGGTAAACTCAACAAAGCCTTTCCAGGGGCTGCCCATATTTTCCCATAAACTCGGACCAAACTTGCTTGAGCACTTGCTGAACTTGATTAAGATTTTTTTTTCCTTCCTCTTTTTCTTTTTTTTTTTGCTTGACTGTTAAGCACTACTCTTAAGTGACCACCCAATGATACACCGCTGGATGTCTGCAAGGGTGAAGAGAGGAACAAACATAACGGGTAAGGCAGATAGGTCAGCCAGTGTGCCAAGTGTCAAAGAAAAAAATAAAAGGAAAGTGGCTGTGGGCTCGATCCTCCGGAGGAGGGAGGTTGAAAAGGCAAAAAAAAAAAAAAAAAAAAAAAGACAAGGAGGATGTGACTTCACAACAGAGTAGGAAAAGGGTGCGGGTTGGGTGTGGGGAAGAAATCAAGTTGTTCTTTAACTAATGAGTTCAACTGACTGGAGGCGGATCTGATCAGCTGGTTTAAGGTGAGGTTTTAGAGATGACTGGATAAAAAGTGTTAAACCCAGGATTGCACTTGTTCCACACGGGGTGGTGTGCAGCGACGTACAAAGAGCAATGAAAACGCAAGGTTCGTTTCTGACCGAGCACAGCAACAGCTTGAAAGTGTGCTAATCTGCACAGAAGAGGCTACCTCTTAAAAGCAAAACAAATGATGCCTTGATTCCTGGTGCACTTTCAAGGGGAGAAAAAAAAAATTTCACAGTTGGATGCTCCAGAAAACAAGGACAGACTAACAAAACAACCACTTCACTGCTGCCCCAAGTCACTGCATGTGGCCAATATGAATCAGATGTAATTGCTACACAATGTGCTTTTGTAGATGTAAATGCAAATCACAACTTGTGGTTCCCACCAAACTAGTATGATCAGTTTAATCAGTTTTGTCAAACTGGGAGCGGGTTCAAAAGGAAGAAATAACTGCATCTCGTGGAGAAAAGGTCAAACAAAAATGAAAAGGTTCAAGTACAATTGACACAGACATGATTTGATTTAGAGGGACAGTAATCTACACCCACCTTTAATCGTCGTCTTGTTTTTGTATTTCTTAGGATCCTGAGGACTTTGCAGTTTTTGCAGACCTCTTCATGCACACAGTTGAACACACACACTTGTTACAGGTTTCTGGCACAAATTCTAGATGGTTGCATAAAATAAAAAAAAAAAAAAAAAAAAAAAAGAGGAAGGGGGACTCTAGTGGAAAAAAAAAAAGAAAAAGAAAAAAGGCAATACGCAGGTGCAATAACACTGCTTAAAAAAAATACAATGAAAACAGAGGAGGAGAGGAGGGAGGGAGAGATGGGGGACTTTGGAGGGGGAAAACTAGCAGATAGCAGCCCACTCCACACCCCGGTGGTGAGTCGGTGGTGTAGTGAGGATGAGGAGGGCTAGGAGCAGCGTTGGGACGTGTGCTTTGTCAAAGCTGTTGAGTAGGCACAAACTTCTGGTTTCAGATCAGTTAGGGTCTTCTCAGAATATGCTTGGGCACAGGATTTTCTTCTGTGTTTCGGTTGGGCTGATGTGCGTATTCTTTGGTCGTTTCAGGATTTGGTTACTTCTTGCGTTTTTAAATCCTTGAAGTGATCCGATGTTTTTCCTCACGTGTCTTCAGTGTTGCAACTTGGTTTTTGGGAGGCTTGTCTTCAGTTTCTTTGTGGTGATCTGAACTTGAAGCAGTTGCGGATGGTACAAAAATTCAGGTCTGTTTCACTTCATACTGTTGGAGGAAAAAGCAAACTTGGTAAGATGACCGAGGAGTGTGAGGATTGAAATTACAGACATCAAATCACTTGTCTAATAAAAACCCAAACCAGAGCTCCAGTAAGTTTAGGGAGAAGCCTAAATTATTTAGGGTCACTCCACAAGTATAAAAATAAGTTTTCCCCACAATGCTAGACAGCTGGCAAGCAGGCAAGAGCCATGGATCAACGAGTCCTCGCATGCCATCAGTTCAAGCAATAGTATTTATGAATAAAAATTAGGCCAAAGCATTTCATTTCGCTTATCTGGTGTATCAAGTGATGAGTGCAATCGTCACCAATACAGTATTGTGTCACATTTTCTTAGAAACTGACCTTCCTCAGTAGGTTAGAGCAGAGTGGTGTTGACCTAAATACTCTGCCTTGAAAACAAGCTGGTCGAGCCAACCCCAGACACATGATATCTATTCTGTGTTGCAACACATCCCAGAAGGCCAAGACCAACAGGCTGAGTTCAATGAGATTCCGCATTAATTTCAACAAATTACCTCAACATCACTATGATTGATCATTAACAAAGTGTAGAAAATGTTCCTTTTGATAGCATTAAAAAAAGTCACAAGACTGATTGCGTAAAAGTGTGTTAAAGGTTATAGTCAGTAAACAGAGAGACTATTCTCACCCCCCACCCCTCTTGGCATTTAGTGATGCAAAAATGACAGGAGGGGAAAAAAAACAGTCCACCCACAAGGCCTCAAACTGCGATTGGCCATTTATCAACATGATCTACTGATTATTAAAGAGGAAACCGTAGAGAAGCGGTCAGGTTCCAGCTAAAGCAAAACTGCCATTTCGTGGGAAAATAATGTGACGATCTGGAAACAGCACAGTGGTTATCTGGGCCCGAACAACACGGACCATGTGACTTCCAGTCGATCCGCTGAAGAGCCGAATATCAGGCCTGATCCAACACGCTGCGGCATGCAGCGCCATTACCCACATCCAGGCTAACCAGCTCGTCTCACAGCTCAAGCCCCCACACAGAGAAATATTTGACTCCCTCCGAGGTCTACCGTGCTCCCGAATCAAACTAAAACACACAGGATGGCAGATGAGCGTGAATCTCTTTGTCTTGGTGACCTTGTGTGGACGAGCGGAACCCGCAGATTAGCATGTGGCTAACGCTCCAGCCGTAAACAGCCTGCTGTCGCGGGCGGATCGGGAGCTTTAACGGGGGGAATTTAGTTCACCGAGATGGGGGACAACACACTCCCGACATCCCTGATCCCAACACATCAACACCCTCTCTTGTTCTGGGTTATTTTCCCTTAGAACGGGCACTCACTCTCAAAACTTCGCGTCAAGTTATCACTAAAACTCCACTTATTATCGGTCGGTGTGTACGTTAAAACGGGAACCCGAAATGACGAATGCTTAAGAGCTAGAATGAAAACTACATGATTTAGCGATTAATAAATACATTTAAAAACGTAGTTCAACTACGATCTTTTTTTCTAATATATAATTTTAAGCAAACACTGAGGTGCGGAGTTTGACAGTCAACATTTAAGCGACTACAAAGCACCTAATCACCGGAGACATTGCAGAAAAAAGTAAACACAAAACCTCCCATTTACGAGGATTAGCTCAGTAATAACGTGAAATTGTTATTTGTGTGTTATAGCGGCTAACAGCACGAGGACGCGACAACAAAGAAGCTACGTACGAGCCGACAGGCGCCCGTGGCCAATTGGCAGCTACGTAGCGGTAGTTTGTGAAGTGAAACACTTTAATGAAATCAAATGTAAAAACGTGTAGTTAACAGAGGCGTGTGTAAAGCGACAACGTGACAGTGTGGTTGATTTGGACGGTCGGGCCGGGGCCGATGCAGCTAGCTGCGGCTACATTAGCTCGTGCTCCCCGGCCCTGCTGCGTGCTGCTGATTTATGTGGAAGGAAAAACACCCGCCGCCCCCACCCAGGCCCGAGTCCTGTCGGCCACAAAACGCTACAAGACCCGCTCACATTAACAACACTCGCAAGACGAGACAAACCCGCGACCTTCCTTACACCACGGAAATACATTCTGAAAGGTTTCGGGTTTAGATAAAAAGGCTAAAAACTCACCCCAACAGCTTTCAGCACTGTCACCAGCGCCGCTAGAAGCAGCACGGCACATTACGTAGTGATCAGGGAGGCGACTACCGCGATATTTGAAGACGCTCGAGGAACCAGAGAGCGTGAGGAATAGAGAGCGTCAAGTAGAGCTCGGCATCAGTAACCCGCAATGATCCATGGGAAGTTTAGGTCGACGATTAAATCACATTTATGCAGCTAATTTCTCAACATTTTTTTCTAGTTTGACAACAAATAATCAATGTGTGTCACTCTGTGACTGTTTTCTACTGCTTGCCAGAGTTGTGTGACCAAAATCAAAAAGTTTCAAGCATTTTATTCCTTGACAGTGTCTCATCTTCACCAAAACAGTTTCTGAGGTCACACGTTGCAACCATTGCAACTTTGGAGTGCATTTGTTTGAGGTCTACGTGGTTCTACAGCAAGACAACTGTAAATGCATCAAACAACAGAAATTGGCATTGTTAATTTTTAAAACATCTAGCTTCTTTTTCTTTTCTTTTTTTAACATACAAACATGAATAAATTAGAACACAACCATTCCCACTCCGAGGCCACGGGGGAAAGGGCAATAGATCAGATCTGATTTGCACACGTGCATGTTCAAGGTCACACTCTATAGATGTACTCAACTACACATTCACCGAGTTAGTATATTTTGTACAGAGTAAATCAAAAAAGCAGAAGAAGAAGTAGGTTTCACACAATATGGAAGACATAATCCCCGTAATGAAATTCTATGGAGGACGTCCAGGTTTGAATGAATCTGTGTTTTTATTCTCCACAGTTATATCTCAAAATTATCTAACATCATGATATACATATATATGTGTCAGTCACCCTAAAGTGAACAGACAATCAACTACCGTTTAAATTTGTAAAATTGGATCAGTATTATTTATTTTTGATGCCTCATGCAACACATTGAATAGAAAGAAATGACATGTTAAAGTTTACACCCTAATAAACTGGGGGTAAAAGGGTGTACTGAAGCTGAATTTCTGCTTCTGTTGTTTGCTGTTGCTTCTTCTGCAATGGTGTATATCTTAATAAATCATCTATCAGGGGAAAAAAATCTTTAAATGATTTAATGTAATGCCAGGGGTATACAAAAAAATAAAACTTTGTGCAGTATCCCCCTGCAGCGCTGCAGTGTTGGGAAAGTAATATATTGCAGTCAATTGTTGGACAACACTGGCCAGTGCAAGTGATATATTACTTCTCGTATTATTATTATTATTATTATTATTATTATTATTATTATTATTATTATTATTATTATTATTTGCTGGTAATTTAATGGAGGTGCAGTTAGTTACATGTTCCAGTAGAGGGAGGCAGCGTATCACAGTGACCCCAAATCAGTCCTACGAAGCAGAAAGCGGAAATGACGTCCGGATCCTGTTTTATGCGGAAACCACAGACTTGACAACAAACTGTGGATTTTTCTCATTTCTACCTATTTTTTTCAATTTGCGGACTATTGCTAAAGTCCTTCCGCCGTATGTACTTGTCTTTTTGAAGCCTGCTGTTGAGTCACTGAGTCTGTGTAGTGGATGTAATCTGCCGCTGCTAGGTGTTTTGTTTTTTTTTTTAATCCCAACTGAGCTCTCTGTGCTCAGATACCTGACACACACACACACACACACTCACACACCGGAGCAGGGCACCCAGTAAATGGCCTGCACTCTGGAGAAAGTGCTGGGCGATGCTCGGACGCTCCTCGACCGGCTGAAGGAGCATGACACGGCCGCCGAGGGCCTGATCGAGCAGTCCGGGGCCCTCAGCCAGAGAGTGCAGAGCATGAGAGAGGTGGGGAACGCTCTTCCAGACAAGGTAAGGACGAGCCGCCCAGGACCCGATGGTCTCAAGTCAGCAAACACAATAACACAAGTTTTTCTGTAACTCAGCACACTGAAGACAACTCGGAGATCCAGGAGCTCACGAAATACAAGCCTCACGTCCTCTTGACTCAGGAAAACACTCAAATCAAGGAGCTGCAGCAGGAAAACAAAGGTAAACATTTAAGTGGGATCAGCGAATGCTACACTTCCAAGTTTTCGATTTGTATAAAACAGAAAGAATAAAAAAATAGTTATTATTCTTTCTGCGCTCTTCCATTTGAAATCGGCCCTTTAGTAACTAGAATTTTGTAGACAATTGGATTATTTGCAGTAAATTGAAATAAAGAACTCGAATAAAAGTTTATATTTTGCTGCTTAACTGGCTTGTCATCTGTGGGCTGGCGAGATTAGTAAATGACCAAGTTTTGAGAATGGTGTTGAAATCTGTAGTCTTTGTTCCAGCTGGTGACTTTATAGCCATGACACATTTTTCCTAAAAAAAGAAACTAAATATAATTGTATTGATTGTTGTACCTGAACAGGCAAAGTCCTGAATGATGGACTTCTTTCCCTCTCCGCAAAAACAGATTCATTGATGCTTTATTATTGCTGAGATGTTACTCTCTTAAAATGAATGCTTCCTCTTTAATGTCGAATGTAAATAGTTTTATACAAATACTAAGATCAGGATAGAGTCAAATATAGAGTGCACTTTGGGGTTGTTGGCATTGATGAAGAAAAATGTTTGCAGTGTTATTGATACTTTAATCTGTTCCCGACTGCCTCCACAGAGCTGTGGTTGTCTCTTGAGGAGCACCAGTACACGTTAGAGCTGATCATGGGTCGCTATCGCAAACAGATGCTCCAGCTGATGATGGCCAAGAAGGAGCTGGACACCAAACCTGTTCTCAGTCTCCACGAGGACCATGCCAAAGTATTGATTTGACTCTCAGTCTTTTAGGTCCTGACATTTTAGGATTATTCTCACGAACGGTTTGCTGTCTGACTGTGGTCCAGGAGGTGCAGAGCCAGGTGGAGCGGATATGCGAGATGGGCCAGGTGATGAGGAGAGCAGTGCAGGTGGACGACCAGCACTACTGTTCTGTTCGGGAGAGGCTGGCTCAGCTCGAGGTGAGCACAGTGGAGACACGTGGGAATTTCTTTCATAGTTTACTTTTGGTGTCTGAACTGAAAAGTCTATGAGACTTGGAGAGATTAAAACATTAAACAATTACAGGCATTAAGATCAATCACATTCTTTTAGGAGTAATGTTACTGGGGCTCTACTGACTTATTATTATCTTCAGTCAGTAGACTATTGACGAGTTCCACCAAATAGAATTTCTGTGGAGCTGATAACCATGCTAATCATCTGAAATTAAAAAAAAAAAAAAAACATTGAAAGGTTGTTTTACATGCAAAAACTAGGTTTGCATTAATGAAGTATTAGCTTTTTGTTGCTTTATCTGGACACAGTTCTCAGCAGGCCAATAGACAATCCAGGGGAAGAAGACCAGCAGAAGGCAACTAGAACAAAGATTTACACAACTCTATTCCAAAACTTTTGCTAAAATAAAACCATCAACTGTGAACTGGACTGTAAATTCTGTTTTTGGGTAAAGTTTATTTCTTGTCTCTTTCAGATTGAAAACAAGGAGCTGAGAGACCTCCTGACCATCAGTAAGAGCTCTGTGAAGACAGAAAGAGATGAAGCCAGCCGTCCGGACTCAGCAGAAACCAACGCAGCAGCAGCAGGAGATGCAGCAGAAGCCACAGATGCAGCAGCAGCAGCAAGCGAACCAGCGTCAGACCAAGGAGAACCCCCTCAGCTGTCCTCCCAGGAGTGATTCGAGTAGCGTCAGACTAAACTGTGGGGTTGGGAAAACAAAAGAAGTCCTCTGAGGACCAGGCGACAGGGTCGATGGTTCACCGCCACACTCTGAATATTCTTATTTTTCTACACACAGAATCATATGCAGTCAGACAGCACATCCAGCACAGTTTTCATAGTGATAGCCACCGAAACACACCATCCTGCAGGCGAGGACTCATCATTTCACCGGAGTAAAGGCAAAGGGGATTGTTTTTTTTGTTGTTGTTGTTGTTTTTTTTGGCCAAAGATGCATTCACTCAACAAGGACACAGTTTCTACCTCCTCGGTGCCCCTTTGCTGTTCACACACACAAAACACACAGTGACAATGAGTAAAACACTCACTAACACCCCTCCTCCTCCTCCTCCTCCTGTTAGTCCACTTGAAGTCTATGAAGAACCCGGCTCACTCGCTGCCAGGAGGATGACTCTGGCTGTTTCTCACAGTTTGCCTGCTGAGGAGTGACAGTGAAACCTTTGTATGTAGTTGTTTCTCATTTTCTGGATTTGAGACATTTCGCCGGTGTGTTTGTAGCGATCACATGATTTTTCTCAAGTAGCACCTTGACTCTGTGCATTTTTGTAGTTTTCAGCGATGTGTACCAGCCAACGGCACACCCAAACAATCAGTGGTAACAATTTCAAGACATGCCAACTTTTTAGTGTGACTCACATCACATGTTTGTTGTCTGAAACTGTAAAGTGTCATCTCAGGAAATCAGTGTTAATAAGGTGAACGTGCTGTAATGACTTCACAGTAGTGTATCGATTTGTGTCAAATGAAATTGAATTCAGAATCTTTGCAATAAAAAAAATGTGTGACTCAGTTTTTCCGCACAGAGATTGAAGATTATTGATATGTTATATATGAATAATAAAGATTGCTTAGCAGTCTAAAACCTGAGGTTGCTCAGCTAGAAAACATTTCAGGATGGCCTGAGCCGACTAACTGAGCTCTCAAGATTTCAAAACAGCCTGTGTGTTAACCTCTGTGACTGAGACGAGGAATCTGACAGGTAAAAACTGCGAATCCCATTTTTACTTTAAGAAATTATAGGAACCCCCAGTAAACAGCACTCGAAGTCGGGCGATGGAGTCTTGTTTGATTCTGTTCTAGACGACCTTCTCAGATTTGCAGTACGGATGTAGTACTTAATAGTGTCCACATGGGGGAAACATTGGACCATTCTCTGACGTTTGATTTCATGTTGCGTTCATTAGCCTTAAAATAGTTTTTTTTCTGACGTTTATTTATTGCGCTTTAAAATAAATACATGAAAATAACAACAGTAATCAGACATATAGCTGTTTTAAGTAGAAGTCTTAAAATCCACACATTACGATTATCAACAGTATATTTATAAAGCAAAGTTGCGTTCAAAAACAATTCATAATACACTTGAACTTGTACGCATCACAGAATTTTATTGAATTGCACCTACGCGAACCGAAAACAGAGTTTTTATTCTCTGTTTTCTGTTCTGAGTATCTGTTGTTCGGGAAAACGTCTTCTTCAATTAGTTAGTTTATCTTTATTTTCACTTGAAGTTTATCCAATTTCCGAGGACACTTGAAGGCAGCAGCAGCAGAGCTGTGGTTGACAGAGAGTGTTTCGGATTATTTGGTTTCCTTGTTAACTGATGGCCAAATTCTTTTAGCGTCCACTTTTAATGCTGCCAGTTGTAGATATTAGAAACTCGGCAGAAATCCGAAGCTGTGATGATGACTGCTGTTTGACATTTACAACAAAGTTTTCAAGTGTCGTGCCTTTTGTGTGTCTCTTTTTCAACATCTGCAACGACTGACGCTCGCGGAAGTCGGTCAACAGTTAACAGGGAAACGAGTTACTGCGAAACACCGGACTTGAGCCAACAGTTAGCATGTCTGAGAAGGAGCTGGGGAAAAAGTGGGACCGGTGCCTGGCAGATGGTGCCATTAAACTCGGTAAATATCCCTCAGTCTTCCTCCTGTAATGACACTGCTGTGTCCATTGATGAAGGTGGAATAAGCAGCAGTTTTTTAGTGAAGTCCACTGCTGTCATTGACTGGACGGGAGGCTAACGAGCTAGCCACTAAAAGCTAGCAAAGGACACACGAATGAGCAGCAATAAAATCATATCTTTTTAATTAAATCTAATTAAATATAATGGATTTCGTTATCACAAAGGAATCCTAATGAATAATTCCTGTTGTTTTTGGGCTTTTTCGCTTTTCATGTGAAAACTCATATTTTCCATTGTAAATGGGTCGGCGTAAAGTTAGCGTCACTCAATGACTTTCTATTCTTATTCTATACAGCTTTTACACTTTACTGTCTTGAATTTCAATATTTTGGACTTTATTGGTAGATTATGACAGGATATGTGGGAACTCGATCACTTCTATAAAAGAGAAAGATGTTAAAGTAGACTTCAGTGGAATAACATTTATTTAGTAGTTTTAAAGTCAAATAAGGACACTCCTACACATCGTAATGCCAGGGTGTAAATGACTTAACGTTAAGCATTTGTTGGATGAGGAATAGAGCTGGTTGTTGTGGATTGAGACTCTTGAAATCTGAAGGAATAGGTATTTTAACAATCAGGAGGACTCTGAATCCACGAGTGCTTTAAAAGAATTGTTACAGTAAAGAAATCATTAAGCAGACATGAATTCCCTCAGTGTTTGGTGTGTAGATTTCAAACTAAACGACAAAAACTAACAACGTGCTAAACATTAGAAAGATTAATATATCAGAATAAATAGATAAATGAATGAGTTATTTTCAGTCTGTCATCATAACAAAAAAAGCCAACATTGAAGGTATTTTTCACTTTTTGTCAATTGTCTTCAACTATTTGCATAGCTTATTAGACATATTTACAATCAAAATACAACCATTATGACAATTATTTAATCCCTAATTTATTCCCAATTTACATATGTGCCTAGTTGTATTTTTGCAAATTTCCTTAAAGGTGCATTAAGGACTTTTACAACCTTAAAAATACTTATTTTCCACCATAAATATGTTACACATTTTTAATGATGTGTACAATGTGCCCTGACATATTCATTACAAGTACCTCTAACAGCGCTAAATTGTCACTTGAAAGTTGCAGTGCCGGTCCGGCACCAGCATTTTTTGGGGGAGAATTTGAAAGGAATGATGTAATGCGTGCTCAGGCTCCTTGAGTTTCGATTTTTCCGCCATTACTCCGCCAGATGCTTAGTGAGCAACAACTGAGCAGGATCTTCCAGAAAGTAAGAACAGACTGGCTTCTAGCACTGCCACAGCTCCAGCACAGACTCCACCAGGTAAAAGAACCGTAAATCTTACTTGAGCGCTTCTAAACGAGCGAAGACGGAGTCCCCCTCTTCCGTGCAGGCGAGCCACAGGGACGAGTTTTTCACTAAGCTGCATTACGCCCAAGGCCTGCAGGGGGCGCTGTTTTGCATAAAACGTGCAAACTCCTTAAGGCACCTTTAAAGCAAGAGATTCCAATGTCTTTTGAGGTCTCAGTCCTCAGGATTTGGATCGCCTGTGTCTCACTGTGGGTGTATTTCCCCTCTCTCTGTTTTCCAGGTACCGGGTTGGGATTAGGAGTCGTCTTTTCAGTTCTGTTCTTCAAACGTGAGCATTTAGTTGGATTTTTCTTCCTGTACTGCTTGTTGAGCTTTTCAAACATGTAACTACAACTTTACAGATGCAGAAGTTATCACACTCCTTAATTTAATAAAATGTTAATGCTGAAGCTAATTCTAAAACTACAGCCAATGAAAACTTACTTTATGCTGTCATAACAACTTTGAGCACTTTAGCTTTGCTCAAGCTAAAATTTATATCCATGTAATATTAAACCTTGAAAACAGCTTTGAAGAAAGACCCCATTCACACCACAACGTTTCATGTGAAAACGCATCATTTTTGCATTGTCATTTAAGTTTCAGGTTTACAAGCCAATGTCTTGAAAACTTTATCCGTCTACACGGCAACAGCAGCAACCCTGAAAATGTAGTAGTTTTGTACAGAAGATAAAGTTGAATCGCTATTAGGATTGACTCTCAATTATAACACTACCAAGTGCCATGAGAATATGGACTTCGAGTCAGGGCAGGGTAGAGGCTGTCATTGTTGTCATTGTCCATCTATGTGCATAAAAATGATTTACTTCATGCATGGTGCACATGCACAGTAGCAGTGTTTCCTTAGCGTTTCCAGAAAGTTGTGTTTTTACTTGTTTACATGGGAACAGAACCCAAGTATTTTCAAAAAGTTGTGTTTTCAGTGACTCCAAGCAGCATTGGTTGGAGCCAAGGTTTGGCTTCCTATCAGTATTGATATAAGTTGATCACTGTTAACTTCACTGTATGGAACCACTCTGATTCCATCTTCTTTTTTTTAACTCTCAACACAAATCTTATATGTGAATATAACATTCACATGTTGTGTACTGATTTAACTGAAAACAGAATGCAGTGCGATTTTTTTTTTTTTTTTTTTTTTTTTGGGTAAGTGAGAAATTGTGCACATTAATTGGATGAGAGGAGCATCAACAACACCTGTCCTCAGAAACAATAGAACAAAGCCGAGTGCGACAGAAGGATTTCACACACATGCCGTCTGTGATTGCTGTGTCGGTGAAAACGCTTCTCCGTGCGGATCTGAGACGGCTCATCTGCCTCGCCTGCAGGTCACACGTGGCCCATCTCACTGGGCTCGGGGGCGGGGCTCGGCATGGCGTACGCCAACTGTCAGAACGACCTGAGGGCCCATTACCTGCAGCACAGGAGTCAAAAGGTTGGCGTGATTTTAACAGTTCACTCCCAATATTTTCTCTAATATGAAATTTCCTTAACTTGCTTTTCTTCTCTTCAACAGGAGCAGTAGCTGCAGGACACAAAGGGACTGTCTCTATTTTTCATTAATTTGCACTGTTCTACAGTTTGGATCCCTCCCTTGTATGAGTCTGTTTATTATATGTGTGATCAGGACAGTCTGTGTTTATTTAATAAAATGCTCATAAGAACAAAGAGAAGAGCGACGTCTTGAATTCTTCCATATGATGAGAGATTATTAAGTGCAACAGAATAAGGGGGAATCAGAAGTGGTGATGGAATGTAAGGAGGGGAGTGTAGCTGGAAAAAGGTGGTCTCTGGGTTTATTTCTGGCTGTGAGCGGCGTCCCATAAGGTGGTGGGCTCAGTGTGGGTGAGCAGGGGTCATCGGGTTGGCAGAGTGATGATGGAGATTAGTCAGTTTGAGGGGGCATGAGAATCCTCAGCTTCCAGCGTTTAATGCTGAAATGCAGCAGCACACAAGACGTAACCCCGAGAGCGAGACTGTTTTTCTATGCTTTCATGATCTCAAATATGAAGTAAATAAATGGTAGTTTAGTCATCTTTAAGAAATATGGACCTGTACTTACTAAAATGAAAAAAATGTTTTGATCTCATTTTCACTGTATTAGCACACCAGACTCCTTTCCTATTCAAGAGGATTACCATATAACTAAAAATCGCAAAAAAGGGTAGAATAGCAAAATAAGGTATAATTGCATCAAAAGACAGCTTTTGGAAAAGTTAATCTGATAAAATTGTAATAGAAACAGCTACAATGTTCTTAAAATATCTTGAAAATGTGCACATTTCTGAAATTGTAACAAATTAGCTAGAAGAAGTTACATTTGTAACAACAGCTTAAAGAAAATGGCTAAAATTGTAACAGAAAATCCATGAAAAAGTTCAAATGATTGCAATAAAGAACAGAACACATTTACAGTTATTTTTTAATGTATAGGTTTTCATTTTTTTGTCTATCCAATATATGATTTTGATTTCCATCTAAGTCATTTGCTGGTTTTCACTGCACCTGCTCTTTTCTGTTCATGGAGTTGTAGAACTGAAACTTGTCAATTTTGCTTTAAAAACATCCACAACTCTTCGTCTTTTCTTAATAAGATGGTGAAATACTATGCAGTGGATGTTTATTGGAGTATCTGTGTTAAGTGACATGAAATGAAACACTGAGAAAAAGAAACAAAGAGATATCAGAGAAATCAAACAGACATATGATCAAATAATGTAACATTCATTTCTTTGAGGCACTTGAAACGTGTTGGAACCGTGCTAATAGTTGTACCTCAGCAGTTAACAACACCATGACCAAAGAAGGAGAAAAGACCTCCCACACTGGCTCCCATGATGCAGAATTAGCATATCTTGGCTGTGTTTGTGCATGCTTATGCATTAACAGCTCAATGCTTTGACACGCTCCCTCTCAGCCGCCGTGCGCTCAGACTGGGAGTCACGCTGGAGTGGCCGACACGGGGATTAGCGGGAGCGAGGGATGTACAGGCGGCGTTGCGGGGACCGTGATACCTGTAGAGCACTTAAGAATAGAGCCTTCCTCGCAAATGACAGCCGCAGAGTTCTGTGTTGCTTTTCTGCTCCTTTGTGCCGTTTCCCAGAATAAAGGACTCGTGCGAGGCAGCTCAGCTCCTGCCCAGCGAAGGACTCCACTTCTGCGAGGGGAGGTTTATTTCCGAGGATTGGTCATCGCTCTCTTCGTCTTCAGAGGGTCCTCTCACCGGCACATCTCTCGTTTGCCAACTCAAGGCTCGTCTCACTTTGTGCCCTCCTCCAGTGCCTGTCAGTGTGACATGCTGCTTGGAAAGCCTCACTCAGCTCCTGAATGGCTCATTCTGGCTCCGAGCGGTGGATGTGGCAGGGATGAAGCAGCCGGGATGGAGAGATGAGAGAAACTGTGTGGAAGTCAGACCAGGCTAAAGAGGGATTTCTCCATGGAGCGTCGAGCTGGACGGCTTCTCCTTTCAAGAACTGGGCTGCTTCTTTCCATTCATCAGCGTCCCCTAACTGTGAGCTGCTGCTGCCGGGAGGGAGATCGAGTTAAAGTCTGCAGCGTTTAGGGGCGCCTGGACGGGAACCTTCGAGAGCCGGCGTGACGATCGTCGCAGACGGCCACCATGGCCGACGCTCACTTGTCTGCCTCGGTGGGAAACAACAACAGCAGCACCTGGAACATCACGGGCAGCGGCCCGTGGCTGTTGGCCTTCATGCTGACCGCCATCATCCTCATGACCATCTGTGGCAACATGCTGCTCATCGCCTTGGTGTTCGCCCACCGCTCCCTGCGCTGCACCTCGAACTGCTTCCTGGTGTCTCTGTTCTTCTCCGACCTCATGGTGGCCCTGGTGGTCATGCCGCCGGCCATGCTCAACGTGCTGTGCGGGGCCTGGGTGCTGTGGCCGGCCTTCTGCCCCGTCTGGCTCTGCTTCGACGTGATGTGCTGCAGCGCGTCCATCCTCAACCTGTGCGTGATCAGCCTGGACCGCTACCTGTTCATCATCTCGCCGCTGCGCTACAAGCAGAGGATGACCCCGCCTCGGGCGCTGCTCCTCGTCGGGGCGGCCTGGGGGCTGGCGGCGCTGGCCTCGTTCCTGCCCATCGAGATGAAGTGGCACAGCCTCGGCCACGCGTCCGTTCCCGGCGTCGGCAACATCAGCTCGTTCTCGGACAGGCTCTACCCGGAATCCTACTTCCAGCTGTCTCCGGCGGGCGGCCTGTCCTTCCAGTGCCGGCTGCGGGTCACCCTGCCCTTCGCCCTGGTGGCGTCGGTGCTCACCTTCTTCTTGCCCTCCAGTGCCATTTGCTTCACCTACTGCCGGATCCTTTTGGCGGCACGGAGGCAGGCGAAGAGGGTGGCGGCGCTGAGCCACCCGCCTCACCCACACCCGTCCCTCGGAGAGCCCTCCAGACCCCCTTCACCGGGGCCGGCTCAGGCAGAAGGAGACGACTGCAGCCACCAGGAGCCCCCGGTCTCACATAATGTACCGGTAAGAAACACCGAGCAATACAGGCATGTTGGATTTCTGCGTGATGAGTGCATCAGCACTCAACAAAACCTTGAATGAACTACAGAAATGTTCAATGCTGAAGAATAGGCAGCCTTCGGGAAGGCTGGAATTGAAAAGATTGTTTTTTTTTTCCATAAGACAAGTGCTCCTCTCAAGCTTGTTTTCATTCTCTTTAGTTTTCAAGGTTTTTTTAATGGTGAACAGTGTCTTGTTCTCCTACATTCAGAACCATGTAGTTTCATAATACAAAAAAAAGAGGAAAGAAAAATAAATGTAAACATGATTTTGTTTTGGATTATTCCTCAGCCAGTTCTGTCCCTATAGAGAGGATATCAGAGAGGATGTTAACTGAGCCAAAGACCTTGTGAGAGTGTTTAGGCATCTTCCAACAGTATAACAGAAGCCATTAAATGCTGAGTCTGAAAGGGCCGGATGTCTGCTAACAAAGCAAATACTTCATAATACTGTATGTGAGTGAATTAGCTGACTGTCATTGAGGACACAATGGGGAAGAAGCATTTATATACAATGAACAGAACAAAACCGGTAGACAGGGGATACGGTATAGGACTGAAATGTGCTGTACGAAAGAGCAGTGCATGCTGAATAAAACAAGAAGAAAGGAAGAAAATAAGATAATCATCTTGGAAATCCCTCAAAGTATAGACGGTGTATCGGATCCTCACCTCACTCAAGGAAGCACACACACATAGTAGGCCACATATCCTAACAGCAAAATGTTTACATTGATTCAGCTTTAAAGATCAGTTCTTAGCCTTAATTATTAAACCCCTTTATGGTTATTTTTAATATATTATGGTTCCATGGATTTATTTTCATTGATGTCTGTAGAATTGCTAAAGAAAAAATTGAAACACGTGACACTGGCATATGGGCAGAAAGTAATCTTTCCCAGTTCTCTGATGGTAAGACGAGTGTATTTTTATGTTCATAAGTACAGATACATCAGTTTTAATGTACATTTTGTAATATTTGTGTAGAATATAATCAAAATCCCAAAAGACTGAGATTTAGTCATTTTAGAAGCAATTGTGTGATGGACCAAAAAAAAAAAACTCAGCCAAAAAGACTGACTGGAACTGAAGCGACTCCACACTGCCACCCAATGTACAAACAGAGGTATGGCGTATATTCCACATAGTGTCCCTTTAAAGGTTAAAGGCTTTATTGATCGCAATTGATTGGTTGAAAGAAATAACAGCATCAGTCATAAATAATTATCCACACTTTTAACAAAAGTGCAGAGAGAATCTTTGAGAAAAATTAATTTATATCAAATGCAGTTGACTTATCCAAGTCATTCATGTATGGGCCGCTTATCAAAACTTCATGATTATTCAGAATCATATAAATTAAGTTATATGGGAGTGGAGTTGGCTCCTTCTCCTCACTTAGAGAATAACCCTGGTATCCACGACGGGGGGTCTTGCTATGCAGAGTTTGCATGTTACTCCCACAGTTTCTTTTTACGGTCCAGAAAAACATGTTATTGGTGATTCTATATTGGGTCTGAATTCAATAAATCCTCCTAGAAGAATGATAGATGGTTGAAAATCTCCTGTAAATCATGAAGAAAAACTTTCAAGATCTGCACCTTTAATATTTTGCAGCATTTTTATTTGTTTATTTGCAGGAAATCTTCCAAAGGAACATAAAAGTTATAGACAGCAGATGAGTCAGTCTCATGTAAGCTGGATATTTTGAAGCAGCCAGCAGGTAATTAGATCATCTTGTCCAAAAATTCCACCTACCAGCACCTGCAAAGCAACAAAATATCATCAGCATATCGCATTAGTTAGCTGGCATTAGATGATAGAAATTAAAGGGACTTGAAGGTGGATTTTCTTTCCGCATTGGAGACCTGTTTGCTCTCGATGTGTGTCTATATGTGAAGAGGTAGAGAAAAGCATATTGCCCAATAGTAAAGGTCAGATTTCATAAAAATGAGGCCGTTATCTGGCTGAGGAGACCAAAAAGATGTCGAAGACCATTTCCATTGTGTGTGTCCTGCTGGCGTTGAGACTTGCTTTTGTTCCCAGCCGTCGGTGAACAGCGAGCGTCGCCTGGCTCACCGGCAGGGCAGGAGGGCCCTGAAGGCCAGTCTGACACTGGGAGTCCTCCTGGGACTCTTCTTCAGCGCTTGGCTCCCCTTTTTCATCACTAACATGGCTCAGGTCAGTGCCTGCACCCGGCCGCTGACACACACACCATCTTCCTCAGTCCTTTAAGTGCAGCAGCTCACATATCGCAGTGATTCAGAGGTTTCTCACAAATTCATATGTGTGGTGGGCATAAAAAAAAAAAAAAAACAGTGTGAAGTAAATGCAAAAGGAAGAAAGAAAAGGAGAATAACACTTGGATACCGATCTATTTTTGTTTTGGCCAGCCTTGGCGTCACAGCACTTGCCAAGCTATCTAACGAGGAAATAGATTGGCATTTCAGCTTGGTGTGGCTGACTCATCCCGAAGCCCGATAAACAACCTACCAAAGTATCATCCATGATTGTTATTCTCTTAAAGTTGTTGATTCCTATTAGGCTGAATACACACGTTAGTCATCGCTGACAAACAAAGCGAGGCCACGAAAAACTTAAGTGAGACTAAATGAATGTCAAAAAACAGCTTAATCTAAATTGGTAATGACACTTGTCTTGTTTTTTTTTTTTTTTCTTCAATGATCCAGTCATTTTGGTTTCCCATCTGTGCCCTCTCGCTTCTCCCCTGCACATCAGAGCGCAGACACTTGACTGTGTCTGCGCTCTCCTCTCTTTTCGCACTCAATGTGGTGTGTGAAACACACTCCCTCACCCACCCCCCACCCCACACACACACACACACACACACACACACACACACACACACACACACACACACACACCCTCTGTCCTATTCCCACCGCCTCCCCGTCTCATCTTGACAGTATTGGAAGCTCTCCTCTAACAGCTGTCTCCTCCTTCACAGTCGCACTTTAACCCTCGTGGTTATGTTCAAGGTCCGTGTCCTCAATGATCAAACACACAGGGAAGGAAAGGAAACCAATTTAAAATGCTTTTCAGAAAGTCTATTAACTCAAGTTAAACAAAAGAATGCAAGTTATTATTTTAATTAACACCATGTCAGTAACATGACTAAAAAAGTGTTAAAGGAGCATTCCGAAGACATTTTAAAGGCTCTCTTATAAGATGGGCAGAGGTTCACCAATCTGCGACAAACCGCTTCTTAAAATTGTGAAACAATTTCAGGAAAAAAAGTTCCTCGACGATAAACTGCAGACTTTCAAGCTCCCTCTATCTGCAGAGATAAAGACTGAGTGCCAGTTCAGTCCTCCAGGCAGCATCACTTTAAAAAGAGACGGTTTTCAGCAGCAGTTCAGGGGCCACATTCAGCCCAATTTTATCTGGAGTGAGCCTGACCAGTAAAACCAGAATAACCTTTAAATTTAAACTTTGAAATTTTTTTTAGTCGTTACAATGCAAAGTATATATGACGAAAATGTCAATATTTTCACAAAACCAAAGAATTACCACCGAAAATTACTACAGTCTCAACATAAAGCAAATTTTATCGGTACCTTCTTGTGCATAATGAGATGTCCAAAAAATTCTGCTATTACTGTTGCATTATGCATGTAGGCCAGTTTCGGGCCACGTGCCTTATGTTTGACACCCCTGAAGTACAGGACCCCACTGCATTGGTTTGGGAGCACTTCCAGAACTCCATATGTTCCCCATATGTTCTGATGGAAATGAAGCATGTGCATGTTACTGCACTGTGTTTTTATTCACACTTAGTTCGCAGAATTTGGATTTCATGTATTTGTATTGATTTGCTGCTGTGCAAATCTTTGCAGAAGCAGCTCCATTCAACAGACGTGATTTCTGATGATTCTTTACTTGTTTGCTTAAACTCTCCCAATCAATAGTCATTTAATAATAAAGACATTTTGAGGGGAGAAAGTACCGTAAGTGAAAAGTGAATTTAAGTGCAGTAATAACAGCATTTGTTATCCATAGCTTTAATAATCAATCCCCGTATGCAAATAAAAACATGAAAAATAAACGAAACACAACAATTTTTGACATTTAGATTTTATGTTTTTGAGTTATAGCCAATAAAAATATCAAAAATTAAAATGTGTCGTGAGGCCATAACACAGCGCTTCCAGACTGTCACAGCTCACATAATTAAAGTCATTAACTACCCAGCCAAATAAAAGTGATTAAAAAACTGACACGTTTGTAAAACGGTGTCTCGATGATGAAAAAGAATCAGTGATGTTCTGAGCTTTGAAACCGTGTGAATATGGTCCAACGAGGCTGAAACCAAATGCAAGGCAACTGAAGCAGATTTCTGCAGATCATCAGTGACTATCCTGTCTTTCTGATCAAAGTTAGTGGAGAGATCATAGCAGCATTCATTTAAAATGATTTCAGGGATAATTCTAACAGAGGATGTGTAAAGGAAGAGCCCTCGGTATTAGCTTTACACAGATTTAAATGCATGTAAATCCTGCATGGCACGCTGCGCTCTGTGGTCCCTCAACAAAGTGTCTTTGAAGTCTGTGTGAAGCAGGAAGAAATGTTTTTGAAGTTAATGCATCGCTACAAAAAAAAAAAGCCAGAAGCCAAAATTAGATGAAGAAAATGACATGAAAATACTTTGATAAATTAATTCCTCTCCACAGCCGGCATGTTCGCTGCCTTCTAGTACGTTACTTCAAGTAAGTTGGCAAAAGTATAGATGTATAGATGTAGTAGATGGATGTAAAGAAGTATTTTTATTTTTGGAAATCGTGGTGATATAGCTGCATGAGGTGCAATTTTCATCTTTCAAATGTGAATTATCAACAGCTCTATTTTAATAACCAACAGCAAATGGTCGTGGTGAACTTCTAACGTCAGCATCAAATTCCATTTAACATCAGTTCAGCTTCATTAATCAGACAAAACACAGCATTATTTTATTTAATGTCACTTCCAGAAAAGGACATTTAGCTTCCAAGGGAAATGATATTCAGGAGGGAAGTAAACTGGATAAAACTTGAGGGTTAAGCCTAAAATAAAACTGAAATCAAGCTTGCAGATCACACGATCCACTGTGAGCACGGTGCAGAATTAAAAAAAAATCAAAAAACATCCAGAGTTCATACTGCACTTTTTAGCAAAACTGAACAAAAACTCAAAATTTGAGTGGATTGAGAGCTCAAATTCAGAATACACCCATTGCAGGGGAGTCAAACCAAAACAGGCCTGTCAGAGAGAAGGATGACGGTATCTCGTTAGTCCAGTCCGGTCCTGGAGATCAGAATTCACAGTACCTGACCCATCTGGCTCATTCAGAGATGTTGACATCCCACAATGCTTCTTGCCCTCTCCACACAGGCGGTGTGCGAGTGTGTCCCGCTGGCGCTCTTCGACGCCATCACCTGGCTGGGCTACTGCAACAGCACCATGAACCCCATCATCTACCCGCTCTTCATGAGGGACTTCAAGCGGGCTCTGGGGAAGCTGCTGCCGTGCTGCTCCACCCGCTCGCCCCGGAGACCCTCGCCGGCGCTCTCCCTCTCCCTGCGCAACTCGGGGGAGCCCAACATCGCCAGCAGCCCCCCCTCGCCTCTGGCCTCCGACCCCACCCACCCGCCGGCCACCGCCACCGACGCGGTCAACCTGCTGGACGCAGAGCATGCTGGGATAGAGTTGCCTCTGCTTTTGCCCAATCAGGTTGACACCCTGGACTGAGGAGTGAATTAATTGGGAAAAAAAAAAAAAAACACCTGGCAAAGGCTCATTACAATTCCTAATATACTCACTGTGAGCTAAGAGGCTTGGTCCTCAAAGGAATATCACATCAGTCCCTATGGTTACAGAACAGTACCTTTGAAGACTCGGTGTGTTTTCCAAGTGCATTTCCTCTGATAAGAGTATTTCTACTTTTAAGTGCCAGTATCAAGACTGTACTGTAAGTCCCTTGGAGGAAGTGTGTGTGTGTGTGTGTGTGTGTGTGTGTGTTTGTGTGTGTCACATTCATCTGGGAGTAACAGGATGGAGAGTGGAGAGGCCTTGAAGAACACACATTCACCCAACAGCCTCCAGCCTTATACAAATCAAATCATTGTGTTGATATCCATAGCAACGACACAGACAGACGAGCAAAAAGAAGCACAAAAGGAGAAGAGATATCACCCATTCTGTAGCATTTAAAAGAGAACACACACACACACGCAGGTCTAGAAAATAAATTACTATATTTACAGAAATAAAAATCTACAAAAATTAAAACTATCACTGTAAAGACTGTGTGTGAAATGTCAGTACCATACATTTACACACTTCCATTAAAAACACTTCACAGGTGAAGCTGCTTGTTACAGATTCAACATTTTCTTTACCAGTCATGCTAAAAGAAAGTCACAACACCAGAGGAGGGAAGGCCCCGAGTGCATGACAGTTTCACATAATGTGGAAATACAAACATCGATCGTACTGAGTTGCTTATAATTCCCGATAATGGGAAGTTGTGGAAATGCATCCTTCATGTCACATCATGGGGCGTCGGCAGGAGTAAAGCGTGCAGCTCATTCAGGGCCTTTTTCACAAGAGGCTGCCGTCCGTGTGCGTCGGGTCTTGTTGTGAAGTGTGTACAGAGTGGAATGAATATTTTCTCCAGCGGAAGCTGAGAGGAGATGAGGGTTTTGCACGAAGTGGCTCTTCAGCCGTGCGAGGGCTCAGTGGTCCAGTGTGTGTCGTCCCAGCTCCACGACACCTGCTCGCCGTCCGGGTCGGGCTCCTCTTCTCCGTCAGGCCGGACGTTCAGATCCAACGCCGCGTCGCCGCTCGCCGCCCCTTCCTCAGAGAGCGGCGACGAACTGCTCGGGTCCGATTCGGTCACGTGTATCGAGTCGAGCAGGTCTGAAATATCAGGGATATCCCAACCATCAGCCACCTCCTCCATCTGCTCCCCGCTGTCCTGCGTGCGACTTCCTGCCTCGCCGGCTGCGCTCTGTGTCTCTGTCTCCTGTGGTTTATTGCTGATTTGGTCTTTTACAGGCTGAGGCAGGGGGAGTGAGGCTCCTGGGACTTCTTTAGTGGGAACTCCCACAGCCACCAGGATGGTGTCCATCTGACGCATGTAGTCCAAGTGACCTTTCACCTGGGGAGCAGCAACACACATTTATCAGTGTATATTTTCAAGCTTTTCTTGTTAAAAAAAAATGTAGAAAAGTGTTGCTTTGTAAATTCCTTTTCTGTGTTACATGCCCAGGTTTCTAACACATGGTGCTGCAGACATGTCACATGTCCTCTAATATGCTTTTTCTTTTTTTTTTTCTTTTTTTTTTGTAATTTGTGTGAAATGTAAAACTTCTGATGCTTCACCTGCTTCAACAGAAAACAAAGGCAGTGCTGTGGCCTGAAACAGACCAGCAGGGGCCTTATTCTTTTCTTAACATCACTGAAATCGCACAACGGTCTCTTTTCAAGTGATAATAAAAAGCAGAATTTCAATATACTCCATCTATATGTCATTGGAACTGATGATGAGTGTTTACAGACCGCAGAGAGAGGAAACAGAACGGCATTCCTGCCTCTCAGCAAAGCCTCCCGGTATTCAAAGACTATTCATTGATGCCCCTGAACTACCCAGGAATGAATGAATGAATGAATGGAGTAAATCACTCAATTTGAAATAGTTGATCAAGTAAATTAAAGAAATTCAGAAAACATGCAATCAATTATAAAAAGAATCTGACATGCTAAAAAAATAAAAGTGAATATGTGAGTGAGTGAGTGAGTGAGTGAGTGAGTGAGTGAGTGAGTGAGTGATAGTGTGTCTGAGTGGGTGAATGAGTAAAAGAACCTGTATATGAACGAAAGAGTGAATCAGCCTGCAAGTGATTTAACAGGTAATTGAATCAGTGAGTCATTGTGTGTGTGTGTGTGTGTGTGTGTGTGTGTGTGTGTGTGTGTGTGTGTGTGTGTGATTTGTATTCTGATTTTTAATTCATGTTTTTAAATGTATAGAAACTGACAGAATATCAGAAACACCTTTCAGTAATATAAGGCAGTCCAGTTCAACATTCTACATGAAAAGCCGGTAGAACATGTCTGTAAAATAAAACCTCAGCGGTAGTCTGATCAGAAACGAAGCTAACCCTGATTATCTCTGTAAAGGCAGGACTGGCAGCTGAGCTGTTGCATTGACTCAGTTAAGGCTAAACTCCTGTACCAGATAAATTGGCTGGCGATCATTCAAATTTCCTCCTCCGACTGCCGCTTTTTTTGTGAGTCGATGTGAAAGATGTGAATGGGTGCAGGTTCAGACCCAAAATTGAGGTTACACTCTGAATGCGAGCCGTGACTCACCACTGAAGAGAGATCCACGTTGACGATGCGCCGATCCTGGACGTTGACTGGCTGTAGCCCGGCGACCGACAGCTGTGCGGCCGAGCTGCGGTAAAGGAAGCCCAGCAGCCAGTCCCCTCTGACATGTGGACAGTTCAGACGCACAATTCACCAAAAACTCCCACACCACACGGCCAGAGACGGTCTGTCTTTACCTGCAGTATCCGTTTACTATTTTTCCGGCCACCACTCGAGCCATTCTCTCCCAGGCCTTCTCGGAGCCGTCCACGGGGGCTCCCAGGAGGACCACGTCCTCCACCACGCCCTCGCTGCCTGATCAGTCCCAACAACACACACTTACATGATCCCACATCGCTTCAGTTGCACTCCACTTCTGACACAGTAGAAATGATTTAGTGTCTCTGTCTCTTTCAGACTTTGTGGAGGGGTGAAAGGTCACTGTTCAGCCTAAATAGACATCATACCTTGGTCACTGGCGAGCTCCTGCAGACAGTAGTAAATAACTCGAGCTCCAAGACTGAAACCGATGAGGCTGACGGGCCGCTTCCCCTGCAAAGACACAAACATTTCAACTCTGCATCATTTATTAGTTCAAGTAAGAATCGAACTGGACAAATATCGTTTTTAATACAAACGGCAATATTGTTGTTGTTATGTGTGTCTTGTCCGGTGGCCTTGCCGATAAAGCAATACTAAATCAATTCATTTCTTCTCATACAGTCATGTTTGTCCTTTCTGTTCGTCCTGACGGCACAATAAGTAAATAAATGGTACACTTTTTTCAGGTTTGAATAAATCCATTCTTGTGAAATGACTGCCGGTTTGCTCTTTAGTTTGTAATCACTTCATAAGAATTGAGAACTTCAAAACACTGTGTTTACATTTGCGAGTGGCAACCTGCTTATTTCATTGGCCTTTTGTTTATTTACTGTAACTGTGTCTGGTAATTCTATGAGTTAGATTTCGTATGTGTGGGTATCACAGACCGTATATCAGCAGTGTATGAGAAGACTTATATGCGTTGTCAGAATTTTTTTTCTTTTAGTGTCTTTGTTAATAAGATGTGTTGAATAAAGGTTGTTATACACAGGGTGAAGTTTATATTGAAGTGAGTTCAAATAATATTATGGGATTAGACACCATGGTAACAGACCTTGCAGAAATGATCAAATGTGTGTTGTTGTTTTTTTTTTGCTGACTTCAGTAGCATGTCAGTATTTCACTTTCATATGTAAAGCTTGTCTTTGCTTTTCAATGCAAAATTTAGTTTTAATATTTTCATGAATTGAATAAAGACCATAAGTATAATATCTTGAATGAATCCAATGCAAATGCACAAACTATGATGTGAACACACAGGAGATCTATTATCTATCAGTTAACGTTAAGAAAAGCTAAAATAATATGAGAGACCTGTAGAATGTAAACGTGTATTCAAAATAAATGTTAGGGAGTGCCAGGTGGTTATAAGAGCGTGTTAACAGAACAGAGGTACCTGCTGTCTGCTTCTCAAAACCTGCGCCAGGTGTTTTCCCACCTCGGCCGAGCGGTTCAGACAAACACACCACGGGTTGTCAATCACGCTGGCCGCCGCCAGCAGGGAGGCTGGCAGCGTCAGAGCGGTCACAATGCCTGAACGGAGAGAGCGTGCACAGCTGTATGAATGCAGAGGGAAGCGAGGACCAACACAGAAACTGAAATCACGGCTCAGGAGAAAGACTCCTGTATCCAGGCGGTTCCTTCCTCTCCTACCTGAGAGCACTGTGTACTTGAGAGCTTCCTGGGCCATCATGCTGACCAGCCCATCCAACAGCGAGGCCATGGCCGAGCCCAGATCCCGAAGGAAACGGGACTCCCACACCAGGCAGTACTGCTCGCCGCAGTCCCCCAGGCTGCCCCACGGCGCCTGGAAGGAACCTGCCACACAGCAGCGCTGCTTTAATCCGGACAAGATGACAAAACTGTGCTCGTACGCGAAGAGGCTACGGATCTGCGTCACTCTACTGTTAATGGAGGACATGAGCGGTTCGCATAATTCCAGGTGGACAGTTGATTCGCTTGGATTTCTGACATTGTGAGCTGCATTTTGATCAGACACACACACACACACACACACACACACACACACACACACACACACACACACACACACACACACACCTGCTTTATTCATTCAAACGTGAAAGTATCTGCTGTGGTTTCTGCACACACTTTATACATATCCAGCACGTTGATCAGGATAATTGTTTACATCTCAGTAAAAACAAAAATGATCCCCACTGATCTCTGCAACAAATGCACCCTGCAGCACCGAAGGTAAACATATAAACAGAATCATGTGTAGGGAATAGTATGCTTTGCCAACTGATGCAAAACAAATGTGTTTCCAGCCAATAAGTGTTTTTTCAAACATAAAATTCTCTACAATGAATCTCTCCAACATTTGATGTTAATAAGTTTAGAGCAGCAGCATCGGTTATGTCTTCACTGGAGGCATTCAGACAGTATTGTGTCTTATGGATTTAGATGATGCACTGTGCATCATATCATATCATCATATCATATCATTACTGATATGGCAGTGATATCAGTAGTTAAAGTGACAATGACACAGCCGAATACTCACTGTATTTACCACTGCAGAGCCAACCAGTCACTGCGATGGTGACATGAAGATGCTTTCCAGAGTTCAAAGGGAGAAACTGAAATTCCTCTATCGCCCCGACACATTTATTCATCTTGTAACCTGTAGAAACGAGGCGTTTGAGTGAAGGGTTTGGTGAAAATGTTCTAGTATTTGTTCATCTGATGCGGTCGGCCTGCTCACCAGTCAGTCCAGCTCCGGCTGCTCCGAACAGCGAGGCCATGATAGCGATGCCAGTGGCTGAGCCCAGAGCGGCAGCACCACCAGCCCCGAGCACAGCGCCGGCGCCTGCAGCCACCAGCGGGGCTGCCAGGCCACCTGTCACACCTGGCAGAGGCAGGAGGGGGGGCAGTCAGGGCAGAAGACAAGAACACAAGGTCAGACCTAATACCTGGAAGACGAACCAGTTCAAAAACAAATGAGTGTACGGAGGAGAAAGCTTTGAGCTGTGTTAAAAAGAATCACCGATCACAGTTCCTCCACCCACAGTGGCCAGCCCAATGAGCAGGTAGCGCCGTAACTTCCTGCCTCGCTCTCTCCTGCGGCGCCGAGAAGATTCCTCTCTTATCAAACAGAGACAGATCACAGAAACACTGAACAAAACGGTCAGGAAGGGTTTTTTTGTAAGGGTAATTCTTCATCATTGCTTCATGCTCAGAAATTGCATATCTAGAACAATATTTAGTTAATTATTCATGCGTGCCACCCAGAAACTAACCTGGGTAACACATGACAGATTCCCATTGTAGTCATTTTAAATAGTAGGGGCAGTGTGAGATTTAAAAAAACAAACCATCTCGCGTTCATAGTTAAGTGAGTGGTACATACTCGCTTTCCTCCCCGCCCTCCCTCAGTCTCTCTCCCAGAGTCTCCTCAAATTCCTCCAGCTGATGGGGGGAGACTCGGAGCAGACAGCCCACATGACGGATGAGAACCCGAGCTCTGGAGTCATATTGACCTAAACACACAGCAGACAGAGAATAAAAGATGTAAAGGAGGAAGCGTTTCTGAATTTATACAAGCTTTGTAAATAGTTTGTTATTGGAAGAATCTATCCTACCATCTTTGACAGAAAATGACACCAGATCCTGGAACACAAAGACAGAGGTGGTTAAAATAAGCGTGCTGGTAGATCTGAAGATAGGATTAACTAGTTTCAGTCGATGATGAGTCAACTTGAAAGAACGCTTGCATGAACATTCTATGCAGGCTTTTAAACTGGGTAAAGTACGACAGAGACTGTGAAACGACAGGAACCAGCATCAGTATTCACTCTATTCAGAGGTGTTTCCATGATTCTGGTTATGTGGGTGTGTATGAGGTACAACCACAAAGCTGAACAGATGATTACACTAAAATCTCTCAGTTGAGTGTAGGTTCCCAGCTTGTCTTATTTGAAGTTGCTTTCTAGCAGTAATCATAAAATACATTTAAATTTTGTCAACTGGAAAAGAAACACACTTTTTAGAACTTTTAAATACAGTATAATACAATTAGTGAATGAGCTACAGTGCAAAATTTTGAGTGTAAAATGTCCATCTGCTGCAGGGCTTTATGTACAGAAACGCCTAAATTTTCACAAGAAAAACATCAAGCAGGCTCACTGCTGTTCTTTGAATTTCTCTGTGGACTGAGCTCAGCAGCCATTAAGAATATTCCATGAAAAGCAGCAGTCAGCCAAAAATGACCACCTAACATGAGGCAATGTGGGCATGTACAGGTTTACAATTAAATGACTGAGTTTTACTATCAAGAATATTTTTTCTTTTCAATCCAACATGACTTTAATTGTTATGAGGAAGTTATGAAGTTACGAAGAAGTGATTTACCCCCCCACCCCACACCTATTGCAAAAATGCTCAGCAGAAGTGGTGATAACAAGACAGCGAATCATGCCTAGTTTTAAAGTATTATTTTCCTTTGTGGTAGATTGATTTATTGTTTATTCAGAATACCTCTAATCGTTGTTATTTTATTGATTTTGAAAGTTATTAGGTGAGATCTTGAAGTTAGTTTTGCATTTTGCTTGGTGGTTGTGTCTCTTTGGGATTACATATCTTTTCTTTATGTAATTTTTGTCAATTTAAGGCTGTTTTTTGTTCATTTGAATTGAATTGTCTGTTTTGTTATGTTTTATTTTACGTTGTTGGTGGTAGTTTTATGCACCTCATTTTATCTTCTTCTGGGCCATCTGTTCCTGTAAGATCCTGGCTCTGTACCTGAGGTGCGGGAAGCTATCTTTTTATATGCTTAATATGTCTGAGTCTAAATTTATGTAGCTTTATTCAAGCATTACATAAATTTGATCACTTTGCATTTTCTTTTCCATTGCTATAATGAAATCCCACAAGTAGTCTTTGACTTGCATGTCTTTTTATGCACCTGAATGATGGGGGTTGACCCTTGAGCAAGCAGCGGCTCAGCCTGTAGGATGGAGAGGAAAGTGTCCGAGCCCTCAAAGCCCAGGCCTGACAGAAAAGCCCCCATCACCGGCATCACAGAATCATCCAGGTCCAGCCAGCGAACCAGGCCCTGCAGGTACTGCTCCCTAAACACACTAAGAGAAGGCAGAAATAAAGCACTTTTCATCACAGCCCACTGCAGTGATACTGCTGTGAAGAACACTGCTATAAAGAGACTTGATCCTTCACCTACCTGTTTTCGGATCCAGTAAACAGCTGGCCCAAGGAGACGCCACACAGAGCGGCATAGGCAAAGCGGCTCTGCTCAGTCAGCTGTCTGCTGGTGATACTCTCTGGGCTTGGGTCAGGCAGGGTATCTTGTGAGGATCCAGCCCCCCCTGGATCTGAAGAAATACAAAGCACAAAGATTAATGATTAACTGAATTATATGGACTTGATGCAGTTACATCACAGAGGAAACCAAACACATGTGAGTAGAGTACACATATTTATCAGGGTGAATCTGAGAGTGAATTTCAATACGTAAATGATACAAGCAGATGAGTTTGCAGCAAAAACCACAGTGATTTCAGTTCTTGCTATCATGTTAATGTTCATGTAAAATACAGTGTTTTATTGTGTCTGGAAAAGATTATAGCTACTTAGAACTGGGTGACAAAGTGTCAGTTTCACCAATAATGGTTTTACCCAAATTACCACTCCAGTAGTCACAATGTGACCCAGGTATGTGTATAAAAGATTCTACATCAGATTTTTAATTAAAAAGTAGCAATGTCACTTAAATCTGTACATTTTAATCACAGAGTTGTTGCTAGTCGCTAAACAGCTGGCTGTGCAGTCTGCTAAAGGTACAGTACCATTATGAAAGCACCTACTGGGGATATTGTCTTTTATTTATTAACTATAATATGTACCACCGCACTGGGGACTCAGTTAAACACAGTTTTCGTGGTACCTGGGGTGAAGTTTGCGTCCGCAGCCCCTTGTTTTTCCTCCATTGCTCCGTGTGACACAACTCAGACTGAACCTTTGATGCGTTCAAGCACTCGTTCTGAGCTCGGTCATCCCACAGCTCTATCGCAT